>NC_141298.1:4320000-4920000 GCF_037954325.1 Fistularia commersonii | reverse complement strand
AACCTTCCTCAAGCAGGATCCAAGGAAAAGTCATTTAGATTCAATTAAGATCCTATGAAGATATTAGAGCATACACTTATTTGTAATAAGAGCTGGTTAATGTATAGATGATTAGATGAATTAAGTAGGGAAAAAAAGACAAATAGGCCAATGAAAAGTAATTGATTGATAAAAGACTGACACATATACATATATATGCTTTCTAGTAATCCCTTGTCGGTCATAATAAGTAAAAGGAAAAATCCACAATATTATGTTTGTGTACAGCATACTTGATGTAATAAATAAACCAATAAATAAATTAACAAATAAACATTTATTATTCAAACAAGATTATTTGAAGTAACCTGTTAATATAAATTTTCTGCTGGCACTATTTAGCTTTCTTATAAAAACAAAACCAAGCACAAGAAAAGTTGCTCTGTATAACTTGTAGAAACTAGTATGTTTAATAATGATATCTAGTGGTGTTTTAAAGCTACTTACTTCACAAGTTGGAAGTAAATATTTTGGTGCTCCTGGCGGATCATGACTGATTTTGAGAGTTGTTATTTCTTAATGAGGCATGTAACCGGCTGCAGAAGACTTCTTTTTTCCTTGAGGGAATTTAAAAAAAGTTTTCGAAATGGTGCTTTTATGGGAAGTGCACAGTTTATATATTCTCATTGCTCAAACATAATAAGCCATACATCTTAATTGTTTATGGCGATTCTCAGTCAGGTCATGGAGAATTCTAGTCGAAATCTTCTTGTCTTGGAAACTGGACTCGAATTTCTTAACTTGAAGTTGTTTCACCCCTCATCTGAGAGGATTCTTCAGTTCTAATGACCTACGGGGAGTTTCCAAATATAACTGCCAGGTGTTTGGGCAGGTCATGATTATGGTGGCTTGTTGTTTAAATAGAAGAGTTGATCTGCAGAAACTAGGTATAAGGGGGATTGTTATGCTGACGGGACGTTGATCGTTGGACCAAAGAGTAACTGTAACAAAGATGGCCTTTTTGACTCCTCTCTCGAATCATGTCTTCTCTAGCCAGAATACAGACATTATTGTCTTCAAGACTATGGCCCTTGTCCTTCAGGTGTAGGTGGAACACAGAGTCCTGCCCTGAAGTGATGGCTCTCCTTTGTTGGGCCATCTGTTTGCCCAGAGGTTGTTCGGTTTCTCCAACGTCGACGTCATCACAATCTTCTGTGCAAGTGACAGCATACGCCAAATTCTCTATCTTGTGTCCGGGTGTATTGCCCTTGGGGTGCACCAGTTTTTGCCTCAGTGTGTTGTGGGGTTTGAAATGTACCAGTATATGGTGTTTGTTGAACACCCTTCGGAGTTTCTCCGAAACACCAGCAACATACGGTATGACAATGTTCTTTCGTTTGTTGTTGTCTTCTACATTCCTGCATCTGGGGGTCTCTGATTCGGAAAAGTCGCAATTAGGGAAGCCACAGCATTTCAAGGCTGCTTTCCTACCGTGTTTTACCTTGGTCTTGCCTCCTTCAGCGGTTGATGGGATGTTCTTGGCTGGGTGGTGTAGCATTCTGATTATCCCCAGTGTTTGCTCAAGTGGTTGGTGTGAGTCGAAAAGTAGACACTTTTCAGTGTATGTTGGTTTCCCGTAAATCTTGATTTCCAGGCTTCTGTCCTGTTGGATGTGAGTGCAACAGTCCAAGAAGGGGAGTTGGTTTAGCAGTGAAATCTTCCCTTGTGAATTTGATGTGAGTATCGATTGTGTCGAGGTGCGCAGTGAATGCTTTTACCTCATTCTTCTTGATCTTGATCCGTGTGTCCTCTACAAACCTGAACAAGTAGATTGGTGGAGTTTCCCTGAGCGAAGCAAGGGCTTTGTTCGCAACCTCCTCCATGTATAATTTCGCCACTATGGGGGAAACAGTGGAGCCAATGGCGCATTCCTGTTTTGCTGGTAGAAACTGTTGAACTGGAAATAGATGGTCTGTAGACACAGGGCCCCTTACACCTAGTTTCTGCAGATCAACTCTTCCACTTACACAACAAGCCACCATAATCTCGACCCACCCAAACACCTGGCAGTTATATTTGGAAACTCCTCATAGGTCATTAGAACTTAAGAATCCTCTGAGATAACGGGTGAAACATCTTTAAGTGAAGAAATTCATGTCCAGTTGCCAAGACAAGAAGATTTCGACAAGAATTCATACATAATAGGAGCTCCAGAATTTGGAGCAGGTTAACTAAGCAGCAGGTTAATTGAAAAAAATTGGAAAACATTGCCCCAAATGAGTTAGGGAGTGAATGTTGTCTGTGTTTGACCAGTGCAAAGTTTTTGACCCCGCCCCTTGCCCAATGACAGCTGGGATTAGCTCCAATATGCCCCGTGTTTCCTGAGTGCAGGATAAGCGGAAGAAGATGGATGGATGGATGATCCAGAAGCTATGATTTCACAAGAAAAACAAATTGTCATCACTTTACTTACAAATATAGATCTAGTTATATAGTCTTATAGCCAGTTGCTATTTAAAGCCATTTCTGTTTCATTATCGGATTTACTTGAAGCAGACTTGGACACATGTACACATAGTAACAATGAATCAGTTTTCTACTAGGGCTGTATTATTATAGATATATAAATATCATAGTGAAATAGGATGGGGGAGGTTGAGGTTATGCTCTGCATGTTGTTCTGTTTCATAATAATTGTATTCAAGCCTCTGTGACAATATAAAGATTAATGATTCTTCACAGTGTCTGTCAACCAAAACAGCAAACACTATATGTACAAAGTCTAGGTTTCCCTATGGTAACTGTCTTTCCAGCCATCTGATGGTGACAGGTATTTGTTTCATCTAAAGTCCCTATTAAGTCTTCCCTCAGTGTCCATAATACACACAGACACACAAACACACTCAGAGATACACAAGCGGACTCACACAGACAGACACTTTCACACAAACACACATGAAGAGATACTGCCACAGGCAACATGTCCCTCTGCACTGTGTTTGCATTCTGGCCATTCATATAGTAAAATTCTTAAAATGTGGCATTAACCTTGTTGCCTTGGTGGCACTTAGTAGCTAGTTAAATGAATCGCTTTTAAATTACGAGGTACGGACAATCCAAATAACATTTTCATTTCTTCTATTTCTTTTATTTCTTCCAAAGTGTTAACACTGACACCAAAAGCAATGGAAGGAGAACAATGGGGCAAGTGAAATACTAACAAAGGCTGTTGGGCCAAAGAGTTGGAAAGATGTCAAGTGAAATCCCTATGTAAACACCAAATCAAATAGAAGCATTGATGTACAATACACTGATATAGTTACTTTTCATGATACACTTATTTAATTGAGTTAAGTTTAAATGTTTTCTTCCGTGGATATGTTAAATCATTCTTTTTTAAGTAAAACGGTCTGGCACAGAGACCTAATGTTTTTGATGGGGGAGCCTCCCAAAATGTTACAATGTCAATAAGCTGGTCCACAGTGATTGAAGATGAGAGGTTGCTTTCGGAAAGTTGTTTGGTGTGGTAAGCGAATGGTGAAAGGACACAGACCAGATGTTAAATCTGACAGCTTGTCTGACCAATACAAATATATAGATTTTGGAACAAGAATAATTTAATCTAGAATGTAAAGGTATTATGCAAACACATTGGGAACCAATTACTGAAATGGAAAATGACCTGATGTGATGCAACAACATTATCAACAAGCTGTAAAATTTGTTGGTTTTCCTCTGGTAATACAGTTGCACCATTCAGATCAGGATATAAGTCAGCTATGACTCCATACGTAATAAATTATTGGAACCAACACCCTGCCTGCCAGCAATTGAGCCTCACAAGATAAGTGACACATTCTAGGACAAATTATCAGGAATACATTTTTCGGCTCATCAGATATTTTGATGACTCTTAGAAATGTTGATGGTGGTTTTGAATCTTTTGTTTCGCTCTATACAAGTCAGAGTTCCGATTAGTCACTTCCCACATGACCCTGTTTATGGATGAACTGCTGAGTCCCTCAGTCATACCCACAGTTGCAAATGAATTTGGTTCTCCTGTCACACTTGACAAGTTTATTCAATCTGTCACCTCAATGCAGGGCATTATAGGGACTGATGGTTTTCCCTCAAGTCTTCTTCATGAATGACTTACCCCCATCTCCTTTAACATATATCCTGACTTCTCTGTGTAGTTTTGTGCACAAGCCTGCTCCTTTATGTGAATGAAAAAGCACTATGTAAATGCTTCATATTTGATCGTCTAAGAAAAAAATGGGGATTAGTGACAGATTATTGCTCATTATTTGACATGCACAAAATTCATTACACAATTGACTTTAAGGTAATCGTCCCCCTGAATTTGGCATTTCTCCAATACCCATCAAAGAAACCTTTAGGACCACATTTTGCTCTTTGATCGGATGAATTTTTTCTCAACCCAGGTGTCTCTGGCCTCAGCAATGTAGAAGTTTGCAGACCAGACAATATACATAATCCTTCCAGGTTATTTTAGGTTGATAGGAAAGCTTCCTGTGAATGTCTTGAACATCTCTAACCGAGTCCCCTGGCCGAAACCCTTCTTAGATGCCTGAACTACTTGATCAAATTCCATGCAATTCAAAGAAGCAATGATTTTACATTGAGTCTCCAATCTTTAACACTAAGCTGAACTACCCTGCAGATAAAACTCATAACAACTCCAAAAAGATCATCCTTATACTGATTTTATATTAACATATTCAATTTGATATTTAATGTTAAAATAGAACAATGTTGATGATACTCAGAATTGATCTTCAGGTATTTTTGTCCATAAGAGCTTTATAGTTTTGGTGTTATTGGTGTATTCATTTTTTTTTTAAATTAATTATACAGCCATTATATCTTCTGTGACTGTGTAAACATTGTACATACAATGGTTATGAATAAAATAAACAAAATGAGAAAACATATTAACAGATTGAAGGGGACAGGGTGGTGGAATTTTTCATTTGGCTAAAGTTGAACTGATGGAACATCATACATTTTTCATTTCGTGCTGTGATTTATGAAAAAACAAGCTGTGTTTGTGAAGCCAGTGAAAGAAGGCAGAGTGAGTCTGCACCATGTACAAATTCTACAACTTGCTAATATCATTACAAACTAAGGTCAGAGCTGGCAGACAGAATAAAACAACTGAACTGCAGTGGTTGCAAAAAAAGGTCATAAAGTTAATGTTTACAACATCATCAAGGAGTACACTGGCTGCCTGTCATGAAGACAATTTATCTGCAAAAAAATTAGCAGGCAAAGAGACAGGACACTATGAGGTGCTGCCCATTTGCAGTTCATTACAGAAGACGGGGATCGCAGGATTTGATTTAACTTTCATTTAGACCATGCTATACTATGTGAATTACAGTAGTATTCATAGCTGGTTTATTCTTCTATACACCAGTGATCACTAAATTTCTGCTCTTAGAATAACAACAACCATTGTTTGATGATTAAAGGATAATATCTGTTTTTCTTCTTTTTTTTCCCAACATGAGGACTTTTCACTGACATGTTAGAACTGAAATTATAGTGAAAAATTAATAATAATTTAACACATTCTAAAATGACTTGATAAGATAGTGAATTGTTGTGATAAGGATGAAGAACTTTAAAATAGATAAATAAATAAATAAAAACTGAACAATCAACCTAAGCTTATGCCTGACAATTCCAGTTGTGGACTTAAACAAGAAATTGGAAGGAAATATTAAGAGTCATAGTACAGTCTTACTGAAGTTGCAGCACTCTCTTGTCATCTCGGTCATTCAGTCAAAGCTGGTAGTCTCATAGTCTTAGCCCAGTCATAGCTCAGTCTTTGCCAAGTTTTGGTATCAAAGTATCAAATGTGGTTGATATTATTGCAAGCCTCTGTGTGACATAACCGTAAAGACTGAATCAACAACGAATACATGAACTAATACAAAAATTGAAACAGGAAATGTAGTACCAATATGATGGGGAAAAAAGAAAAAAAAACATTGTATGATGGGAAAAGAAAGTGGCAGTTTTCCATTATTTTTTTTCAAAATATTTGCAAAGTCTTTAGCTGTAAGATCCACAGTTTTGTCTCAAACTACTCTAAGACTAGACTGAGACTAGAAACTTGTAAAACTCGTCTTCTGATATGAGATGACATGCAATGATAATTTAACACATTTTACAAAATAGATAGCTTTACAGAATCTTTTTAAAGTCTTGAGGTGTTAGCCTGGGAATAAAATGCTGAGATGAAATAAACCAAACCAAAACAAAACAAAATTGCCACTTTCCAATAAAATAAACACCATCGAAGTGCTGTTCTTTGAGTCACACATTTTTTTGTTTTTGTTTGTCTGTGTGTCAGATGTGTATAGGTATATTGTACTCTAATTTCTATGTAAAACGATCACTACATTGCAGAGTTTGTAGTGTTTTATTCATATCTGTCAGGTTCTTTACGGTAAAATATTTTTCAAATGATAGTTGTGCTAATGGTGGCTCATGTAAAAATGTTTTTTTTATCTTATCTTCTTCCACTTGCATTATACAAGGATTAACATGCACTCATCCTTCAACTTTATTGCCATACAGAGCTGTCTTCCCTACCTCCTGCATCTTATGTGAGATACTCTGAATTAACAGTTTATTTCAAAAGCATATTTTGTTTACAGTTTTATTGGTTTGTCTTCATTTGCTCTAAAAAAGTTGAAAAGATCATTTGACACATAGGTACCCATTGTAAATCACATATCGTTATTATTTGCCCAATTGACCTGCCAGCTGAATACACAGATCTTGTGAAGTTGTATTCAGCATGTTTTTGATCCAGATCAAAATAAAGATATACAGCAAAATTAAGAAGTGCAGAGAGGAGAGAGGAGGATCAAATCTGCAGAGAGAGTATTCTTTGTGAAGAGGTTCACCTACAGCTCTTCTTCCTGCATTTCCTGTCTCAATCTACACTGCAAAATATAGTGGGGAAAACAATTAAGGGGCCAGAAAATGCACTGAGGCTTCCATTCAGTCAGCAATCCAAGCTGTATTACCTGACTTCCAGCAGTTTGTCAGTGCTTGTTTCCATGAAGGTTGTGAGCTCCTCATTCTTGCAGAAGATGGAGCCTGTTGACCCAGCGTAGCTTTGCCAGAGTGAGAAGTGCAGTTCATGGTCAAAAGTGAATCCGGAACAGGGTTTACCTTCTGAAATGCCAGTGACTCATATGCGGCTGTTAGGAAGTAAAACTTGATTCTTTTTTTTTTTGTCATGATTCCACTTGATAGAGGAGTCTGGCAATTTGAATTACTGTGAGACCTGATGCATTTCAAGATGTGTTCTATTTAAAGATTCATCAGAGTCTCTGATTCAATCATCTTATGATTCATTATATCAACATATTCGTTTTAATCCAAAACATGTCAGTCGAGTTATAAGATATCACACTGAACAAAGAGAATGAGAGATAAATATTCCTGACGACTTTATATGACAAAGTAAAACCTTTAGTCACAAAAGACACGTTGAGACATCAGCTTACCCTAGCCTGCAGAGCTGGGTTAAAATCTGTCCTTTTCCCTTTGTAGGAAAACAGTTTGTTCCATCTCATTACAGAGAAACTGACAGACAGATTAGTAACTTACTGTTACCAATTGCGGTGACATCCTAGCATCCATGTACCTTTTAATCGAGTAATTTGCTTATCATGTGAGTTCTTGCCGTGTATTATTTGCCATTGCCACTGCCTGTCACATTTTGTAGGATAATGACGGCATTTGAATAGACAAATAAAAAAGGGAACCACTGTAATTATGTTTATGCAAGGATGATAATATTGACCACTGTAATACTTAGAAACACTTATTACTGGGACCACCAAAAAAAAAAAAAAATTGCAAAGTATTAATAGCACAAGACTAACTACAGTTTTGAATCAAAGGCTATATATCTGACCCCTGAGCACAGTTACTTGACTTGTGACTGATCAACATTGATATACAGCAATTCTAATTGTGCAGTTCTCACATATTATCACGACAATGCTCTACTGATCAAAATGATTCTACATTAGATGCCTTGAGTACTAAGATAATCTGTAGATGGGTCGACATGTGACCATGCAGTTCTGACGCAATCGATACAACACACTTGTTAGATATTATCGTCAAATTACTACTTCCTTGCTCTAAACAACAAAGACCACCAAAGAGAATGTACGGCTGAAAATGTGCGCAAGTGAGGTTCGATACTCCTTATAATCGATCTAATCCAGCCAACTTTAGAGAATCAAAAACAGGCAGGGGATTTATTTAAATGATGGCTATTGATTGAGGCATTAGACCTTCAAAACTGCCTGAGAGGAACTAAAGCGTTTGGGAGTGTGCCTAAAATACTGAGCGGGTCTCTGCAGTGGGATGTGGAGATAAAAAGAAGGGTAGCATATTACCACCTTGGTGAGGTAGAGAGAACCTCCATTCAGATGCCTAAAGCTGTGTTACATCCCACAGCTCACACAACAGCCTGAGTAGTTAAATCACAGGCAAAACAGTGAGCCAAGATAGTTGAGGGAGCTTTTACCATAGGGAACCATGATTCGGTAGTGATGATGGCTTTCACATCAAGGATGTGCTCCCTGTTTTCTATACACTGTGTGTTTATGTTGTTGAGCGGCAGGAGATTTTTGTCATGCTCTTTGACAGTTATTTTGTATTTATGCTGGAAACAAAATCTGACAATGGTTTCATCGACATTCTGTAATCTACTCGTACTTTAACACATGCGTTTCCATTGAGTCATTGCCATTGTTTGATAAACAACTTGTTCCGCTCGCTGTTAACAAACATGATATAATTATGTTATACCTATTGTATAGTCACTATGAACACTTGCATCTGACTTAAGAAAATTTAAGCACCCGCAGCTGAATTTTTCCAAATAAAATCCTTCATGATTTTGTGTGTCCATGAATTCAATCAGGGTTTTTTTTGTTTTGCTTTGCAATTTTTCTGTTTTTTAATATGAATATCAGTTCAAAAGAGTCAACATTTCGGCTAAAAAGTTGCCAGGGTATGCAAACATATTGATGTGTCAAGAAACTGCAGATATTTTACATATTTTATGATCAGGTTGGGCTCTGTATTCAGTATTAAATGAATAAAAAGGAACACATTCATATGAAAAAAAAAAAATCTATTTACATTTAATTTTACCTATAATATACAATTTATATAATATATAATATATAAATAATAATTTACTTTACTTTTTTTATTGATGTGTGTTTATTTATTTATTTCCTTCATTCATGTAACCATTTTTTACCTTGGATATATGTTTGTAGCTTGTGTATAACCTTATCTGTTAAACTACCTCTACTTTTTGATCAGAGGGGAAAAAAGCCAAAGCCACAAGTAATTAGTTAAAAAGATTGTGAGTACACGGCTCATGATAATAGAACGCTCAACATCAAAGTGCTTAAATGGGGCTAAAGACTCCCAGGGAATAAAAAGCTATCCAGTGAACTATGTAATTTCCATGCAAGCTCTTATGAGTCAACTCAGCATCGAGCTTTCCTGTATCAAATCCCACTGCATCTCTATACTTATGCATAAATAACAGACATCCGTTACTGCTGTGACCTTTCGTTTTTCCCCTTGCATTACAGGGGAAATGCCAAACAGGCAAGACCAGGAGATTAATCACAATGAATCCCTGACACTCAGTTTTGATTTCCGGAAGAAATAAAAAAGGAAAAAAAAAAAAATGTCCCGGCAACAGGGATTAAGTGTCCCTGAAATGTGTAGATTGCCCATCAAAGCGCAAAGATTGTCAAAGCTTGGCTCTCTGGCTTTGCTTCTGCTCTGCTCTCACCGTGATAAGATGGTTCTTCCTCTTTTGCATGATATTCAAGTATGTATTAACAACAAGGCCAACTGCCCACTGACCTATGAGAATCCTACTTTTTAATATCACAGCATTTACAGTTTTGTGAGAAAACTGATGAAAAAATGAAAATAATATGTCCTTCCCTTGGATCTGCCAACCCATCACCCTTTTGAGTAACAATCATTTCTCAAGAGGTAGCAGAGTGAATATCCAAACAATGGGCGACAAATTTTTATTTATTCATTTATTTATTTTGCTGCCAGGTACAGCAGCTGATTACTTTCCAGTTCTTTAAAATGAACTCTAATCAAGAGAGTGTTATACCAAAAGTCTATAATTATTGTTTAAAGAATAAGTCAATACTTGCTCTCTGTACTAAAGGTCTAGGAAGAATAGGCCTTGGGCCAATGTAATGTCTGCATTTGATTGCATAGACCGAATATACACATATTGCAGCTCTGCTTTTCACAGCTCTTGCCAGGTCTTATCCAATTGTCAACATGTACCGGTATATTCTCACTTAATCTGATTCACACCTTCAAAGCACAGAATTACTCTTAAAAGACCTTCAAAATTAGTGAAGAGATAATGTCCTTCTTTATCTATGAGAAGTTGGCATGTTTTGTGATTGTGCTCAATGTTTGGATCCCAGACAAATAGATTATGCTGACACAGATTTTGTTCAGCTCAAATTATGTACCGGGAGGATAATAGTGTAATTACGAAGTTCAGGAGAACTAAACGTAACAGGTATAACTGATTTCTCTGAAATAGTTTTCTTTCACAACTACTCTTAAATTTGCCTTATGGTTCAGTTATAGTTTACCTTGTCAAATAAGCCAAGGGATTGTAATAAGCTTAATCTTAATTATAGATTTTCTGAAGTTTTCTATTTCAGAAGTGCTTTTTTTCAAACAAACTTTGGACTACTCTGAGAGATAATTTATAATTCTTCTTATTTGCAATATTAGATCATTTGTCATCTTGATCTTTGAGTAAGAATTATATTTAAAACCTTTACAATATAATCGTTATAAGTCTGCTGCCCTCCGGTAATCTGCTTATTTACAAGTTTCCAAGGCTAGGAGAGAAATACTTTTGCGCAAGTGGACCAAAGAAAAACTGCCGACAGGAGAACAATTCAGCTGATGTGATTTGATATTTGTTAAATTCCCTTTAAGATTCCCCTTTGGTTTCTCCCTTTTTCCTCCTATTTTCTTATAGTCTTTTAGTGTGTTTTTATCTCTCTATCTTCATGGTGTGTGCTGGTCACAATCAAATACTGAGAAAACTGTTGAGTCTGATAAAAACAAACAAACAAGAAAACAGTATAATATTGCATTACATGAAATCACTGCAAATGTGCTACTGACCTTAGATTGTGAAGTTTTTTGAAGAGGAAACTAGAGAGTAGAAATGCAAAGGATGCAAAATTTTGAGATGGACCATTCAAAATAATTAATTTTGAGGGGCCCAACTCAGATACATGGATAGGACAATCAGCCAATACAGCTCAATAGAGAATATTACTGTTTACATTCATTATCATTTTCATGTAATTTTTAAATTTCACCAAAATACCAAATAAACTGTTGAATATCAATTGAGCCTAGTCATTTGGTTTTGTCACGTCACGTGAAAATAAAATTCTCAGTACATCATGAAGGTATTTAAAAGATTTCTAACTCTGTTACGCAAAATGAAGTGTCCCTCAACAGAAGAAGAGGCCCTCAAGAGGATTGCCACCAATAAGGCTGTTCTTTCCTCCATTCCCTGGAGATTTAATAGCTATTTACATTAGGCCTCTGGTGTCTCCAATGACTCTAATGACTGTCATTACAGTAGCCATATTGAACTAAATAGCACCCATGACTTTGTTAATGACCTAACAGAGGTTAAATACCTTCAACACTGTCCACCATATATAATCATTTTATTTTATGCAATTATTATAATTAATAGTATTACTACCAAAATAAATTCCAGTTAGAGCAACAGTGTATTAGATTAGTTTTAAACCAGTTTAACAATCCCCCAGAATCATGGAATATATGCCAAGTCAGGAATTTTGTGTGCATTTTATTCATCTTGATGTAGATGTCATTAATATCCAAATTAAACACTGATCTGTATTCCCATGACTTCATCCTTGTAACAGTGATTGATTATGTTGGCTAAATCATCTATTAAAATTAGGCAGTGTCCCTGATTAATGGGAGTGTAAATTAATCCATAGATAATGTGGTACATGCTGCACAAGAGAGGATTTAGACTGATAATAGGGTTTATTATGCTGATTTCAGTGCCCCTCTAGGGACTGATTGTAACTTTCATCACATGACTGATGAAGAGCATAATCTAGGACCTACTCCATACAAAGGATATTCCCAAGAATAGTAAAAGGATTCACATTAAACTAAATGCATGTGTTCAACTTTGGGTTAATGCAAAAACTGTCATTATTGTTTCACTCGCAGACTATCATATAGCAACATGATCTGATCTTTCCAAAAAAAAAATTTCAGCCATAGCATTTACGTCTATCCTGAGTGCTATGATTAAAAGTGGACAGTGCAAAGTACTTTGTGTTTCCACGAGCATTCTCAGCTGCCACTTTTAGTCAGGGCTTACTTCCCCACGCCGGGCACAAATAAACACCCACATTATTGCAGTGGCAGAGACAGAATCTTTTTTTAATTACTCATTTTTTTCATCAAACATAATTTCCTACAGCAGTTTACCACATTTATCTATTTTACAAGTGATATTACAGTTTTTTTTTTTTCAGATGCAGATTGTATTGACCAATAAATCCATTAATTTTTATGTTTCCTCAAGTAAAAAGACTCTTACACTGTTTTAAAAGATCTAACTGGAAATTTTAGGGGAGAGGAACGGCTTCATTGCAGAGCTATTTTCATTTTCAATCAAAGAAAGTACCACATGTCTCCTTGATATTTTTTGTATGAGATGCTTGGGGAATAAGAAAAGATGAGTTCGGAGTTATGAGATGAGAACACATTGATAATACTGTACTAACCTTTTTCCCCCTCCTTTCATTTCCCTTCAAAGAATCAAAAGTAGAACAATTAAGCGCAGATCTGATTTGGGTTGAATGATTCTCTGTGCATATGTGGCTGTTCTCACCTGCAATTCCAAGATACACAGAGTTCCACAAAAAAATGCAAAGCCTGCTGTGCTTCTTAGTCATTTTCAATTTTTGCCTTTCAAAGTAGCACTGAGTCCCATCACAGCGAGCAAGTTGCTCAGTTGGGGAAGCGGGGAGGTGGGGGAACTGGAACAAAATAATCTCTTTTTTCTTTGTGGAGTACTTTTCAAACAAATCTTGTCTGCACCGAGATTATCTGAGTGAACACAGAGAGCGCAAACACAACGAGCAAGAGTGAAGCTCCAGAGAGATCAAACAGCAGTGAGAAAGTCATCTGAAGGTAGTCGTGTTGCTTGCCCTGTGTTCCTATTTAATTTCTGATTATCGCACAGATATGGCGTGTGAGCAGTGCGGCGCAACGCCAAATGCCCATCATGGTGTTTGCTCAGGTCCCTCTCCTTGGCAGGGCAATCACTGATGAATATTTAAAGCTCTCATTAACAGAAATAGATTGTCAGGGTAATATGAGGTGTCTGCACAAAACGTCCTCCCACCCTGTTTCGATGGTCACATGCTAAAGAGCTCATGAAGGCTCTCAAGGGCTGAAATCCTCGACAAGGAAGAAATATATGCAGCTATTACACTGTGGATGTCCATTTATTTTTTTCAGTGACCAAATTTGTGGGCCAAGTAAAGAGAATTAACATGGTCATTTATTTATTAATCTATTATTTGTCACTGTAAGCTTTGAAAACTGTCTTTCATTTCGCAAGCTCCGTCACTGTGGATGAAAAACACTATCACACCACAAAGAAGAACTACCATATCCCACAGGGAGGAGTTAAATAAATTGCAAAAATAGAAATATTTTCTAATTAATACATTAATACACACAAATCCGCCTATCTGGTTTCACCCCGTTTGCTTTACCTTTCATTTCAATCATATCAAGGCCCAGACAACTACTTGTCTGCCTTGACTGCCATTTTCTCTCCTAGATAGTCTGTATCATAGCAACTGAGCCACCTCAGTAAAAAAAAAAAAAAAAAAGAAAAAGAAGAAAAGAAAAAAACAGCGAAGCTCCATAGAACTAGAGAACTCACTAGTGCTCTTAGCTGTTAATTTTCTGCACAACACCTTTGTCCGGGACAAAAAAATTTGGAGTGGATAAAGTCATGATAGAAACAGTTTGACATTTTGTAAAATCCCTCCACTGAAGGGGTCAGTAAAAACAGAGACGCACACTTGAATCATGTTTGCAGTGATATGCAGGATAATCTGTAGGATTCTGCTCTGTATTGAAGGGAGCGGGAAGTAGCCTGTCAGCCAAAGTGGTTTTGGCAAACACAATGTCACACCACATTTCAACAGTTTTAACAATTCACAACCCCAGATGTGAGTGAAATTTCTGCAGAGAATTCACAAAACGGCTTTATGGTGCACAGTCGGACGATTGATATACTGACTGATTACCAATTAAGAGCAAACCATTCGGAATCATCAAAATGTTTTTCTTTGAAGGTTTTCAGCCATTCAGGTCATGGTTAATTTTTATCAAACTGTTTTGTGGAAGAAGCCGATCATAGATGTTTTTTTTTTTCATAGAAGACTTTTCCACTCTCATTCGAGAAACTTCTTCAATTCCAATAAACTGTTATGTGTTTCTGGTATATTACTACTTGGGTAGGGTTTGGGTGTCAGGGTCTCAACTCATATAGCAATATAACACCTTTCAGTTTCAAAGTGCTTGAAACTGGACAGCATTTATCCATTCACACACAAACACACACTCACGCACCAATGGCTACAGAGCTGCCATGCCAGACGCCATCGAGGTCTTTTGGGGCAACCTGGGGTTTCGTGTCTTGCCCAAAGACACTTTGGTATGCAGACAGGAGGAGACAGATATCAAACCACCAAACTGCTAATTGAAGGAAACGCCTGCTGTACCAACTGAGCCAGTGCTAACCCCAAATTAAGGTCAATTTCGGGACCATTTGCTTTGCTGTAACTCAACTATCAGAGGTATCTAACGGAGGTAAAATAATACTCTTGAAAAAAAAAAGGAGAAACTCCAGTTGCTTGACAAGATTTGACAATGTTTTTTGTTTTTTTTTTGCAGTCACACAGTGAGTTTTGTGGAGTTTTACTTTTTTTCTCTATTTATTCATATTTCTTTGTATTGTTTTGAATCAATTAATGACTATTGCTCATACTTTAGAGTTATCAATAATCAAAAATAGGTGCATTTCATAGGAATTGTTGAGACTGGCCTAACTCTAGATAAATACGATGTGGTTATAATGGAAAATAACAGTATCCTTTCTACACATTCAAGTGTAAAGTAGGTTATGAACAAAGATTCTGGTTGGTTTCGGTTTAGTTACACTTTCATTACTGTCGAAATGCTTCCCGTATGAGTTGTCTGTGAATTGTGATGGGAAAGTTGGTACTTTAAAAACATTTATTTAAAGCAGTCTAAGAAAAGTATTAAGTCTCACTGAGGGTGAATAAAATACCACCCTCTAATGCTTACAGGCTGTCAAACCACTGGAAGAAATGTGACAGCATCCCCTTGATGACAGAACGTCTTTATCGCTACTTTTCAAAGCAACGTGAACAGGCGTCATTTTGCTGCCTACTCTGTGTCGCCAAATCAGGTTAACAGTGGATTAGGCCAAGGCACCTTGTTTGTGGAATGATCCTTGTTTTCCTCAGAAAGCCCTTGGTGGTGTCAGAAGGCATTTGTGCAGAATTGTCAGTCCTCCTCTCTATCTCTCTGAAGCGATTCCTCAGTTTTCCGCTTCACAGTCTCCTTGGAGATTCGGGGTGAGTGCTGGAGGAGAGTTATTTTAAATGTACATCTCAGCTTTTGGGAGTTGATATGTGTGAAAATTAATGCTGGGACAGGCAAAGATATTTATCCACTTAGTGGCTGGCTGAATTAAGTCACCTGGAAATTGTTTGCCTCACACATCCACCGAATGTTTTTTATTTCTCAAAGTCTCTGACAACTGTAGAGGGGAGGAAAAGAAAATCAATCCACAATGTAGTGCGGATGTTCTCTAGCTCTTTTCCCACCCATTATCTGAGAGGCACTTAATGTCCTTTTCTTTTTTCTTAATGAATTCATGTCATGCAGAAATAAATTTCTTGGGTAAAATAAACATGTACTTCCCTTAAAGGGACACAGCCCAGAACAACAATGGTATATTTTTCCCTTGCCTCTGGTTAAAAGCTACCCAGTTTGAGTCCCATGGGGGATTTTAAACTTCTTTTATGGGCACAGGAGAAAATATCTTTGGATACTTACATTTCCTACTACTTCCACTTTCACTGATATCCCAGAGATTTCCTGAAGTTTTTTGCACTTGTTGTATTTGTATTTTTAATATACGGCATGCAACTTTAAATTTGACATATCAGTAAGTTAAAGGCCCACGTCTCAGTGTGAATTTAATGCAGTCATGCAATTTATTATTATCTTGTAAGTTTCAAAGGAGAGCCTATGACAGGTTATTCCACCACAGTATTGCTCACACCTGTCACTTCATAAGGATGAATTTTTTGTCATTGTAAAGTGAAAGTGCATGCCAAATGCTCCTAATTAGCAGAGAAAGGCTTGCCTGGAGTTATCTGAGCTAGACCAGCATATCAGGGCCATTATTGTATAGACAGCATTCTGTGTTCCATCATCAGCGAAATGTTTGCACACACCTTGGCCATGTGCCAGCTCCATTAATATGACCTGCAATTTTACTGCCAAATATTTCAACTCTGAAGTATATACATAAATGAAATCTTTGTCGTAATCTTCTTGTCTTGGCAACTAGACTTGAATTTCTTTTCTTGAGGACATTTCACCCTTTATCCAAACGGCTTTGCAAATCTGTCTTGGTATTGATGAAAGACTGTGTCTTCTCTGGCCAGAATACGGAGATTGCTGTCTTCAAACAAATGGCCCTTGTCTTTCAGGTGCATGTGGACCACGGAGTCCTGTCCTGAAGTGGTGGCTCTCCTGTCTTGTGCCATCTGTTTGTGCAGAGGTTGTTTGGTCTCTCCAATGAAGACATCATCACAATCCTCAGTGCAAGTGACAGCATACACCACATCCTCCAATCTGTGTCTTGGTAGTTTGTCCTTGGGGTGCACCAGTTTTTGCCTCAGGGTGTTGTGGGGTTTGAAATGAACCGGTATATAGTATTTGTTGAACACCCTTTGGAGTTTCTCCGAAACACCAGCAACATACAGTGTGGCAATGTTCTTATGTTTGTTATTGACTTCCTCCTTTTCTACATTCCTGCGTCTGGGGGTTTCTGATTTGGCAAAGGCCCAATTTGGGTAGCCACAGGATCTCAAGACTTTCCTAACGTGTTGTTCCTCGGTCTTGCTTCCTTCAGCGGTTGATAAGATGTTCTTGGCTCAGTGGTGTAGAGTTCTGATTCCCCCCAGGTTGTGCTCAAGGGGGGTTGTGAGCTGAAAATTAGATACTGGTCGGTGTGTTGATTTCCTGTAAATCTTGATGTCCAGGCTTCTGTCCTCTTGAATGTGTACACAGCAGACCAAGAAGGTGAGTTGATCAGAAGTGACATCCTCCCTTATCAATTTGATGTGGGCTTCTTGATCTTTTTCCATGTGTCACCTACATACCTGAACCAGTTGGTTGCCATCTTCCCTTGAACAAAGCAAGGGCCTTCCTCTCAACCTCCTCCATGTATAGGTTTGCCGCTATGGCGCATCCACGTTTTTGCCAGCAGAAAATAGGAAACAGGAAATAGGAAATAGGTGGTCAGTAGACACAGGTTCAATATGGTGCAGTTGTGATCCGTGGGGAGTTTTGTCCTGTTTATTAGGATGTTTTCTTTAATGAGGCTTTCCCTCAGTGCTACCATCGCATTTGATGTGGGGATACATGTGTGCAATGACGTTGCATCCTACAACACCATGGCACCGATACAGCACTGATACAAGGGTATCGAAGGATATTCAAAGCCGTGAGTTTTAGACACAAATGGAAGTTTGTTCTTGATATATATTTTCCTCTTGAAAAAAAATCCACGTAGATTTATCATTAAAAGGTGGTAATAAAAGATTTAAGTGAATAAATAATTGGTTAACGTTAAGAGCTCAAAGGATCATAGCAAACTCTTTTTGAACAAGAACATATATTCCCAATGAGCAGCTTTGTCATCTTTCATAGCAAAAAATTCAAATGGATATATTTACCTGCTATTAATCCTCATTGCCTTCTAAATAAAGAAGGACAGCTGGGTTTGCTCGCCTAAATTGATCTGTTAGAGAACATTTCAACCTGTGAATCTTGTGGGTTATGCCGACCTCAGCTGACATTGGTGAGAGGTGGTTTGCACCCCCCAGCAAGAAGCCATTTGGTCACAGAGCTGCCATAAAGACACATTGAACCATTCCCTCCTTAGCTCACATTATTTAGGACATTTTGGTGAATCAGTAACCATAATTGCATGCTCTTGGTTCATGGGGGGAGGGTGGGAGGAGAATATTCTTAAACTCTACGAAGAAATATGACCTAAATGTTTCAGATTACATTCTTAGAAAAATATTAGCATGTCTGTAATTCTTTTAAGATTTTATCTCTTGTCAAGACAAGTCTGTGGCAAAGGTAAAAGAAATGCATAACATGTATAGTCCTTTACAAAAGCCCCAAACAGAGCACAGTGTTTTGATAAGGGGAGAAAACACAGGAAAGTTAAAGCAGATATTTCATAATGTGTTTTTACCTGGGACCCCAGTCTTTAAAAAGTCAAATCCCCATCCACAAGCCAGACACATACATTTCTTTTACATAATTTTTCTTTATTTCCTTTTGTTGTTAACCCGGACCTTGACTGACCCGGTATGAGATCGTTAGGTTTTATTCGCATATTTGGTTTTAGCAAAAGTTTTTTGCCAGATGCCCTTCCTCATGCAATCCTCTGCATTTATCCGGGCTTGGGACCGGCTAAGGGACACTGGCCTGTAACCCCCTGAGGCTACATTAATTTCTTCTACAATATTGATAACTATAATTCTGAATTCTCCAAACCAAGGCCTTATAAGGAAACAAAAGTGATGGAAATTTTCATTCAAGCATTGGGAGAGTCTTGCTTTTTAAATTGGCAGTGCCGCCACTAAAATGGATGTGTCCATAATCTCTGGAGACTGATATTACTAGCTGTGGGATTTAGATTGCCGGCTACACAACTGGGGATAGTTACTGGAAACAGCAACGGAAATGAAATATGGATCTGCCAATGCAATTGGCATCCCTACTCTGATAAGTGAAAAGTATCATAGACAGAGAAAGTGACTGCACCGGCCTCCAGGTCTGACCAAACTGATGAAATGGTTAAGTATGGAAAGAGGGTGGAAGAGATACAGTGATCAAGCATCACTTATTGTGCCTTTCATAAAATTATTGCAGACTATGATTAAATACTATTTACACCCTTAGCTCTGCTTTAAGAGACGATGTGGCTCAGTATGTAAGTGTGGTCCTGTTAAGAGCGAACATTCCCAAGTTCCTCTTAGCCTGTGAAAGTATTGTTGAGCAAGACAATAAACCATTAATTGCTTTTCTGGCTCTGCTAAGTGGTTGCACACCGTTCATGGTTCATCCATGATAGGTTAAATGTAATAGACAAATGTGTATATATAACTGAAAGGAACAAAATTGATGTTTTTTTTTTTTCCTCTGTCTCAAAAATATTAATTAATGCATGCCCAATTCCATGTTCTTACTAAATTACCTATCTTAAAGAATATGTTGATATGGATATGGAAATGTTTATTTTTTCTGTTTTGTTTTCTTTTTTCCTTTAAAATCATTCTGATTAAAGATCTATTTACTTACCTACTTGACTATTCATCAATCTATCTATATATATATATATATCCCAAATATCCACTATATATCCCAAATTTTCTGGATGCTCTTTGAGCCACAAACAAGGCCAGATTCTTCGTTTGCAGGTGTTTACTACTGATGTATCGCTCAAGAGCAGCCAATAAATGACTGGGGCAAGGGGTCGTTGGACGGGATGAGAAAAATATAAACCCAACCTTCTTCTTCTTCTTTTTCCTGTGAAGCTGTGAGAGAGATGCGGTCTTTTTGGGCCATTTGGGCCATTTTCTCCTCTCACCTATTTCCATATATATTCTTGGTTTATTTTGTTTATTTCTGTCTGTTTTTTTTTTTTTTTTGTTTACAATATGTTTGCAAATTTTTGATTACTTACGGGAGATGTGCCCGCATACCTGCCTTGTGGGGTCAGCTGATTGGAGAGATGCTGTCCTCCAAGCCCCCCTCTGGCTCTCTGGCACGGAGTACGGATTATGTCGCCTGGCAGCACTGCGTCTGTGGAGAGTTTACTGCTCTCAGTCAGTGAGCAGGTAGGGTACAACATCTGATGTACACGTCCAGAATGAACCGAGCAGTGGTTACTTTCCTGAAGTCGGAAGCGCTCGTCCATCTCCAACGTTCTGTTGTAAAGTGAAATAAAAAGGTTTGGAAAGTTCACCAGTTGTTTTAAAACTGTGAGCCTGGGGTGCAAGGATCCTAGGCTGAAGCATGTTCAGTCCCTGAGGAGGCAGGTCTTCATTTTTTTTGGAGGCGTGGTCACAAACCTCCGAGCCCTCATTCCAGGTGAAGTATAGGGATGCCTAATATATGGTGTACGCCAGTTCAGGGCAGATGAAATGTTTTGAATGTGGAGATTTGGGCCAGAAACGAATCGCTTGTCCGCACAAGAAGCCAAAATTGGAGGGCGATTCGGTTAATGATGGCGAATTGCCAATGAACCATTGTCCATTGCAGAGGTGCCCAGTTTGGCTGCCCCCGGTGTGGCGACGCTCAGTGCAGCGACAGCTGGTGTGTTGGCGTCTGGTGGTGCACCAGGTCAAGTGTGACCAGCCCCTTTGCCCATCAATGACGACTCAGTGTGGAGAGGGCACCCACTGTGGTTCGCTGTTCTCATTGCGGAGCAAGACGCAAATGGAGCCTCTGGGGCGACAGTGGGGACGGATGAGCTTCCCAAGTTTTTGGCTCACACACATGATGACACCATCATACAGGTGAGACAGGAAGCTAGCTGGGTGAAGGGAAAGACATTGAATGTGAATTGGAGTCTGACACTGATTCAGTAAGTGGCAGCAGATCTTTCCTCCTTAGAGGACATTAATGACTTCCTAGAGGATACCTTCTATAAGAAGGTTGATGTTTCATATTCCTTTAGTGACACTGATAAGTCTATTAAATCGGTCAGTGTCATCGACAAAATGCAAGATCTGCACCCTTTGTATGAGAGGAAACGGTACTGCCTGCAGTAACAGGTCACACTTCTGAGGAAGGTGGAAGGCAAATCTACAAGGAAAAGAAAATAGAATCCCTTGCATCCCGCTTGCTCTTTCGATCCCCCTGTTGAATTTCATGTCCAGTTTTCACCCCGTTGTCTCTCTTCCCCCATCCATGCCATTTCTCAAGATAGGCTCCCTGAACATCAATGGCAGGAGAGACAGGAACAAGAGAGCGCTAATATCTGATGTCTGTTTCCAGAAAAAGCTGGATGTTCTCTTCTTGGAGGAGATGCACACAGTTCAAAAGGACAAGGTGGACTGCAATCTATGGTGTGATGGACCCTGACACATCAGCCATGGAACCACCAAAAGTGCAGGTGTAGCTATCCTATTCAAGGCCTCAGCCAATACAGTTTTTCTATCTTCTGCTGAGGCGGCGAAGGCCCACTTGCTGATTTTTTCTAAGACCCTCCTACCCCAATTAGTCAAATGCCATGTAACTCCAGTTGGCTTTTGCGATCATCATTTAGCTGCATTTGAGCGAGTCACGACTCCTGACCAACGGATCAGGTTGTATTGGTCTTTTAACAGTAAGCTCCTACAGGACAGGAGCTTCTGCCAACAGTTC
The DNA here is from genome assembly GCF_037954325.1 of Fistularia commersonii. Classification (NCBI taxonomy): domain Eukaryota; kingdom Metazoa; phylum Chordata; class Actinopteri; order Syngnathiformes; family Fistulariidae; genus Fistularia; species Fistularia commersonii. Next base: position 4,898,079 of record NC_141298.1, on the reverse strand, counting down.
ACTGTTTTATGGTAGGAATGGAGGAAACAAGAAAATACACTTTCAGTCTTTGAGTTTAAGGATGGGAAGTTGTCAAGGCCCAGATTTAGGTGTTCTGTCACCAGTACGTCTCACTCCTCAGCCAAGACAAAGGAGGTAATCAGGAATCTTGGATATGAAATTCAGAGAATTGAGGAAGGGCTGGATGGAGGCATAGGCGTTTCTGCTGAGGCTTTGATGCAGGAGAGGAGGCTCGACCTCAGCACACTCCGCCAGAAAAGGGTGAAGGGAGCTCTAATCAGGTCCCGTTTCCTCCACCTCAAGGATTTGGATACCCCAAGGTCATTCTTTTTCAACCTGGAAAGATCCAAGAATTTTAATTGTCATTGTGCATGCACAGTGATATATTTTAATGAGAGCTCCTGGCTCGGAGCACGTACAGGCTGTTTGTAAAAATAAGAAAATAAAAAATACACAGACAAGTTATTTACATAGTGCGCATTATATACAGTACATGGTGTGGGTGGCATGAATGACCAAGTTTAAAGCGCAGCTTAGTGCAAGGTATTGTATTTTCTCTGTGGGGAGGTTGTCAGCAGCGGGGCATTGTAGTAGTGTGTCGCTAAACAGGTAGGGGTCCAGGTGTGGGTAGAAGCTGTTTTCCAGCCAAGATCTGTGGTTATTGATTGTCCTGTACCGCTTCTCTGATGGGAGTGACACAAACAGACTGTGGCCTGGATAAATTGCAATGTTTTTAGCCTTCTTCTGCGTCCGGGCATCGTAAATAGAGCCCAGATCTGGGAGAGGGCAGCCCACAATGCCCTGTGCTGTTCTTACCACTCAAGCCAGCTCCTTTCTGTCTTGTGTTGTGCAGCTACAAAACCACATTGTACCGCTGAGACAGAGGATGCTTTCTATTGTCGATCTGTAGAAGTTGATGAGCAGCTGAGAGGAGAGCCCCCTTCCTAGTCTTGATTGTGTTTAGGATGAGGTTATTGTTTGAACACCTCCGAGTTCGGTGCTAGAGCTCTTCTCTGTTTGTGGGTCTCATCATTGGCTCTTATGAGACCCACCATGGTGATATCATCTGAAAAACTTGATGATGGTGTTGTTTGTGGGGTGGATGGCAAGACAGTCGTGTGTGAAGACGACCAGGCGGAGTACGTGGAGCTTTACGGCCAACCTGTCTGGGAGGATGGTGTTGAAGGCCAAGCTGAAGTCCACGAACAGCATCCTGACATAGCTGGAGGAGAATTGTATGTGGGACAGGGTTGTATGAAGTGCTAGCAAGACAGCATCTTCCATAAAACTGTTGACCCTATAGGCAAATTGTAGGCTGTCCAGCCCAGCACCCCGGGCTTTGAGCAGGGGCCTCACTGTGCTGTCCATCCATGGCTTTTGCTTGGGAAAGACAGTGATTGTCGTTGTGGGTAGGACAGCATTGGTGCAGAAATTAACATTGGACAAGACAGCTGACGTGTATTCCTCTATAGTGTTCAAAGCAGTCTTGTAGGGCCGAGGAGGCCTCCTCAGTCCAGACCTGGATCGTTCTGATGATGGGTTTGGAACTGCAGATAATAGGTTTGTAGGCAGGGATCAATACCACAGAGATGTGATCTGACATTCCAAGGTAGGGGGCTGTTGCACCCTTGTATGCAAAGTTTCTCATTGGAACCTTATGTATGAAATTTGGGGAGAACAGCCTTTAACTCTGCATGATTGAAATCGCATCCATCTGGCTGCTGATCAGGCATTAGAGCCCCTTCAGTGCCAACTTAGTGCTAGCTCGCGGCGGTAATATAGGCTGCTACCATCATAACAGAGCTGAATTCGCTGACCATTATAAATTGTCTGCATTTCACTGCAGGGTATTTCAATTCAGGAGAGACTGATGTTCTGATAATTTTCAAAGCTGTGCACCACCAGCTGTGAATGTAAAGCGCCAATTCTCCTCCCTTGGACTTGCCTGAAGCTGCAGTCCTGTTGGCATAGATCAGAGCGCACCCCGCAAGCTCCACCACAGCGTCAGGGGTGTTGTTGTCCAGCCAGGTTTCAGAAAAGATCACTGCACCGCTCTTGAACTTCTGTGAGACGGTCCTCAGTCGAATTTCATCCATTTTGTTGGTGAGAGACCTGGCGTTTGCAAGGATTAGACTGGGTAGAGCCGTTCTGTGTGGTGTGGTATGTTTCCTAGTCCGCATACCACTCTGCCTGCCCTGTTTTCATTTACAGTGTCTCCTCCTTCGTCTCCTAGGCCAAAGCAGGGGAATGGTTGGAGCTGCAGCTGGGAAGGGAAGGCCTTAAGGTGCTAGGGATGTACCTAGGGACTGAGGCCTTTAGGGTAAATAACTAGGAAGGAGTGAAAGAAAAGGTTAGTGCACGGCTGTCAAAGTGGCGGTAGCTACTGCCTCAGCTGTCCTATAGGGGAAGAGTGCGAGTTATCACTACTCTGATTTCCTCAATACTTTGCCACACGCTTATTGCACTGGTGCAACCAAGGGGCTTGTTAGAGGAGATCCAGAGGCTCATCCTGGACTTCTACTTGTCTGAAAAAATATTGGACCCTAGCAGCCGGATAACCCCCTCACAAGCTATGGAACGAGAACATTGACTCAAACCTCCCCCCGCTGGCCATCCAGCCACAGGTTGGGGAGTAAGAGGAAGAGGACAACATACTTCTGGCATCCAGTACCCCAAGCTAGAAAACTTGTCATGCTACTGACGAAAAAGACACAACTTGTGTCAAGGTTCTTAACCTACATCTCCCATCACAAGTGAAAGACTAACCCTATTCTCTGTATCCTCCTCTCTCACACCAACTAGCTTCATATCCTCTCTCACTACATCCATTAATCTTCTCTTTGGTCTTCCTCAAAACTCTAGACCTCCTACTTGAAAGCTCCAATTCCAGCATCCATTTACCAATATAGTGACTATCCCTCCACTGTACCTGACTGAATAATTTCAGTCAGGCTTTTCTGACCCTCTCTCCAAACCATCTAACAAGTGCTGTCCCTCTGATGGACTCATCCCTGATCCTATCCCTCTTCCCAAAGAAAACAATTCCTCTCCATTCCTCCCCGAATATTCCTCCATCGTTCCTGATAGTCTTCCATCGCATAGTACCCCTGACACTTTTCTCCACCCATTTCAACTTGCTTGAATCCGTTTCTGTACATCTCTTTTCCATGTTTTTGCTGCTCTAGAATTGAAATCCTCCAGCGTCTTAATCTCCACTCCCTATAGCCTCGACATTCCACCAGGGTTCCTCTCATTCACACACATGTACTCTGTCTTGCTGTGACTAACCTTCATTTGTCTTCTTGCCATAGCAGACCTCAAACATTCTAGAAGCTCTCCCTGATCACCCAGAACTTTTCTCAAATCCTCCCTGAAAACCATGCAAAACTCACTTTTCAGCTTCCACCACTTTGTCCTCTGCTCTGCCTTTGTCCTCTTGATCTTCCTTATCACCAGTCATTCTACAAACCACCATCCTATGCTGTCTGGCTACAATCTCCCCTACAACTATTTTGCCGATGTCTGATGTCTTTCAGATTACCTTGTCAATACTTAGCTTGCCAAGATTTAGTCTACCAACGTAGACCAACAAAAAAGTGTTCACGACAGCCATTTTCATCATTTTTGCAAAGTCTACCACCATCTATCCCTCTGTGTTCCTATCGTGGATACCAAACCTTCCTATCACCCCTTCACCTGCACCAACATGCCTATTGAAGTCTGCACCAATTGCCACTCTCATCTCTGGGAATACTCTGCATCACTTCATCTTACTCATTCCAGAGCTTCTCATTCTCCTCTAACTCATATCCAACCTGTAGGACATAGAAACTAACAACACTGAGTATCACGCCTTCAAATTCTAGTTTCAGACCAATAAGTCCATCTGACATTCTTTTCAACTCCAGAACATTCTTCACAAACTCCTCCTTCAAGGTAACTCCTACTCCATTTATCTTCCTGTCAGTACCATGACAGTACAAGTTAAAGCCTGTTCATAAGCTTCTAGTCTTAGTCACTTTCCACCTGGTCTCCTGGACACACACCTATATCCACCTTCCTTCTCTACATTATAGTGTATCAACTAACTCTCTCCCTTTGTCTGTCTTCATCCCAATATTCAAAGTCCCTACTCTCAGTCCCAGACTCTTCCCTTTCTCTCTCTGTTTCCGAACCCACCTTTCTCCTCTCCTTATTCAACCCACAGTAGCCCAGTTCCCTCTGGTACCCTGTAGGTTACATCAATGGCAGTCGTTGTTAACCCAGGCCTCGACCGATATGGTATGAGACCCTTAGGTTCAATTTGCATATTTGGTTTTGGCTCAAGTTTTATGCTGGATGCCCGTCCGGACACAAACCTCTCTACTTATCTGGGCTTGGGACCAACTCAGGGAGACACTGGCCTGTGACGCCCTGGGGTTGCAGTATACAAACCCACCCTCTTCATCAGTTTTATATTTTATTCGGCAAGTCTTTGGAAAATTGATTGAAAATATGACACAAATATGAGTAAATAAATAAATACATACATACATAAATAAATAAATAAATAAATAAATATATATTACAAGTGGCTGCAACAAATTTGTGGTAATGATGGCTATGTAGTTACTTTCCTTTCTTTTATGGCATTAATGAATTCCAATATGTAAATTATCTTATTTATATCTCTGTAGTTAAGAAACATGCACAGAGCAGGATAGGATTGGAATATTCACTTTTTGCAATAGTGGATTTATATGGCTCCAAACATGTTATGTTTTGCAATGTTAAATTTGATGGACAAGTGTAGCGGTGGAGATTGAGGTGTGATAAAACCAAACAATTAATATCAGCACATTTTATTGTCCCCCGCTGCAACCAAAACACACAAACACTTGATACACACACAAATTTCAGGATGTGGGTAATGACTGCTTATTAACAAATTAGTTTTTATTACAATGCATTATCAAAGTCTTTAATGAAGTCCTATCTCTTTTATAGTGATTCTTTGAAATGGAATTGAAGGAATAATACGCTTAAAAATATCCATGGAAATTCATTTTTTTTTCTATTAAAACTGTTTAATTACTAAAGTGGACAGCTCACTGGATTCATTTCATTTTCATATAGCTGTGACTCTTATTTGGATTAAAAGCTTCTGTGTGCTCTAGATTTTCTTCATTCGCGGCATCAAACAGTTTGGAATGCAAAGCAGCTGAGACATTGTCAGGCCAGACTGTTTGCTGCTCATCTCCTGGCTGACCCTTTCTGCGTATCAGTATATTTCCACAGCACATTGGTATGCATTGGCTCTCAACACCCACTGGGCATAATCGTCGCCTCAGTTTCATAATAGCGTGTACACATTTCTCTCCCCCTGTCATGCCAAATCCCTTTCGAACAACGTCAAGTCAGGGAATATTAGCAAAAATTGGACAGACAATGTAACCGTTACAACTATTTGGAAAGCTTTGAAATATTTCCTTTGGGAAAGCTTGAAACTCTTCGACTCTTAAGGTAAAATTCTTTGTTCTGACATGTACACTAAGATGTTTGGCATCCAACGAAAAAGATGATATAAATAGTCCGGTGAGAGAAAAATCCCTCTGCAACGCTGAAGTCCATGGCCTGTTATTATATTATTCCTTTCTACTGAGGAAAGGCCTGAATTTCTTTCAGAATTGTTGATCTTGTGAGTTGTCACCACAAAGTTAATTTCCCCAGGGAGAGCCATATAAATTGCATGCCACTGAACAGAGGTAATAGCTGTGGTCTTGAAGATATGTTTGGCAGCAACTTCCAAGAGGCACAGTATCTGCAGAGTGTCGCACAGATATTTTTGTTGCTTACAGCACTACTGTACTTTCCTTCTCAATATTTACAATCAGAAAACAAGTGTTTTGTATATGTCTTGTATATTGCCTTGTGGTCTCTCTGCAATTTGTTGTTTTTATGTTGAAGTTTTTAAGACGTAAGGTAAATTGCGTGGTAATCGAAGCTGATGAAGGAGCCGAGAGGGTCTGTTGATTTGAGACTTTGGGACTATGGAGATTTGGAACATGCCGCACTCCAACACAAGCTAATTCTTGTTGAGTTCATATAGTTTGTTGAATCCCTCATGGAAAATAGGTTGAAATATATATTCTAAAGTTTTACTACATGTTATTCTAAGATGTGAAGGATGTATAAAAAGGAAATTAACTTCTTTTTCTACCCTCATGACAAAATCTGTATATGTGTGTGTTTCATTCATTTATTATTGATCCTGCATTCAGGATCACATGGGAGCTTATCTCCGCAGTCACTGGGTGAGTTCACCCTCAGCTGTTTGCCAGTCAATCACAGGGCCACACATAGAGACAAACAACCTTTCACTCGTTCTCAATCTCTCATTGGGCAAGTTCAGAACATATCCAACAAGTTCAGGAAAGAATCGCGTTCTATCATCTAAAAAATATATTTGTAAATGAGTTTTTTTAGAAACTTATGAATACCCTGTTGCCTACGAGTCAGAGTATCATCCTTTCATTCATTATCTATACCAATGGACTCAGGGTCTTGGAGGTCCTGGAACCTAACCCAGCAGTCATTGGACAATAGATGGGCTCACCTCAGACCGAGCATCAGTCAATCACAGGACCATATGTAGATGTCTCGGGAATTTAGAGCCTCTAATCATCCTTCTAACCATCCATCTATCTTACCCTGCTTATCTGGAGTCGGGTCGCAGGGGCAGCAGCCAGAGCAGAGAGGCCCAGACCTCCCTCTAGGCCAGCCTGGAGACATAGTCTCTCCAGCGTGTCCCAAGTCCTCCCCGTGGTCTCCTCCCGGATGGAATTCCTCCTCCGGGACACGTCCAGGAGGAATCCTGACCAGACGCCCGAGCCACCTCATCTGACTCCTCTCTAAGTGAAGGAGCAACGTTTCTAGTCCAAGCTCCCCCCGGATGGCCAAATTCCTCACACTATCTCTAAGAAAACTAATTTCGGTCGCTCGTATCCACAATCTCGCTCTTTCAGTCGCTCGTGACCAAAGGTTAGGGTGGGAATATAGATTGACCGGTAAATTGAGAGCTTCACCTTTTGACTCAGGTCCCTCTTTACCACGACAGACCGGTAGAGTCCGCAATACTACAGATGCTGCACTCCATCCTTCCCTCACTTGTGAATAAGACCCCAAGATACTTAAAATCCTCCACTAGGGACAGGACCGCTTCCTCGACCCGGAGAGGGGATTTCAACCGTTTCTGGTTGAGCACCATTGTTTTGGATTTGGTGGAGTTGATCCTCATCTTGGCCGCTTCACACGCAACCGTGAACCATTCCAGTGAGAGCTGGAGATCATAGCCTGATGAAGCCATCAGAACCACATAATTGCAAAAAGCAGAGGCTCCATCCTGTAGCCACCAAACTGATTCCCCTCGGCGACCAGGCTGTGCCTAGAAATTATTTTCATGAAAGTTATGAACAGAAAAGGGGCACCCTGGCAGAGTCCAACTCTCACCAGAAACGGGTCTGACTTACACCCGGCAATGCAGGCCACGCTCCGACACCGATCATAGAATGAACAGCCCGTAAGATGGGGTTCGGTACCCCATCCTCCTGAAGAAACCCCCAAGGGTTGCCCGTGGGACATGGTCAGATGTGTTCTCCAGATCCATAAATCACAAGTTGACTGGTTGGGCAAACTCCAATGTTCCCTCAAGGACCCTACCGAGGGTATAGAGCTTTACTACTGTTCCACGGCTGGGACAAAAACCACCCTGCTCCTCCTGGATCTGAGGTTCAATAACCCGGCGGACCCTCTTCTTGTGCATCGCTGAATAGACCCTACCACGGAGTCTGAGGGGAGCTCACCCTCTGATATCCCTTTTTAAAAAGGGGGATTACCATCCCAATCTGCCAGTCCAGCGGCACTGTCTCTGGCATCTACAACATTCACCAGAATCTCCACGACACCCACTGGAAGTCATTCTACATGCTCTCCCCGAACTCCTCCCACACCCAAGTATTAGCCTCTGCAACCACGGAGGTGGTGGCCGGTCAGTTGCCTCTGGAGCCCCACAGGCCAGAAAGGACTCCTTCAGTTTGACGGCATCCGTCACCACTGGAGTCGACCAGCAGGTCCGAGGGTGGCCGCCCTGACAGGTGCCGACCACCTCATGGGCACAACTCCAATCTGCCACCTCAACAATGGAAGGATGGAACACAGCACATTCAGACTCAATGTTCCCCACCTCCCTTGGGATGTGGTTGTAGTCTTGCCAGAGGTGGGTGTTGAAACTCCTTCTGACAGGGGACTCTGTTAGACATTCCGAGCAGACCCTCATGTTACATTTGGGTCTGCCAGGTCTGACTGGCATCCCTCCCCACCATCGAAGCCAGCTTACCACCAGGTGGTGATCAGTTAACAGCTCCGCCGCGTGTTTGAAGGCCCAGCCACCAGGCGTTTGCAACCAAGTCCTGTCCCTGGGCCTGGCTGCAGGGGGGTCCCCGGTGAGCCGTGTCCAGGTAAGGGAAAACTTGGTCCAATGATGGTCTTCTTCATGGGAGGTCTTCTGAGCCACACTTTATCTGGTCCCACCTGGGACATGTTTGCATTGGGTGAATCTTCCAGGGGCATAAAACCCCCGACAGCGTAACCCCCAGGATCACTGGGACACACAAACCCCTCCACCCCGGTAAGGTGGCAGCTCACGGCGGGGTCAAAACAGCCTGTTGTATGTTTTACTTCGATAGATCGATTGATGTATAAATATAGCGATATAGATAGAAAGAGACCCTAAAACACATGACCAAGTGTTGCTTAATAATGCAGAACTGCAGACTGGATGTTCCATAACTTTCATATGATGGAAGCACTGATGAGGGGACAGGCAAACCATATGGTGTGTTTCATAATTCATGGCCTTTTGAAAAGTGGCCGCCTTGTGAAGCTGTAATGTGCAGTGTGAAAGGAACCCATCAAGCTTGTCTGATTTGTATTGTTTCCACCTGAATTTCTGGAAATGACTGACAGTAAATAATGTCTTTTAAAGTAGTGTAACTTTAAGTAAGATTTAACAATCATAAATGGCTTGAATAATAAATGTAGTCAATATAAAAATTTTGGCTGGCATTACTCTCTTGAAGGATTTTATTTTTCGTGTCATAACTGTTGATGGCAATTGAGTAAACCTCGCAACCTTTTTGAATATGCATGTACAGATTTGTCATTAATCCTGAAGGTTATTTACAACGGCTGCCTGACAGATTTCTGATTGTGTTCATATGGCTCGTTGATTGATACCGTGGCCCCTGTGCCCTGCTGAGACCAATGACTCCTTAATGCATTGGCTGCAAACTAATTCAGCATCACGGCAAATTGTGTCATCCATCACAGAGCCCAATAATTTCCCCGTGGATGTAATAAGGTCTCTTTTATGAAATAAACCATGTTTCTGTCACATTCTAATTTATCGTGTGGTCTTTGTCTGTCTTCATTGTATATTTATTTAAATAAACACGTATATGTGTACGCATCTGTGCCCAAAACCTGAGAAGAATAAAAAAGGCCATGCAAATAATGTGAGTGGGCTTTTTCACTTGAAAATGTACTTTTGAAAATGTAATAAAAATAAAAAGGATAATAAAAATCTTGCTTGACTCTGCCCTATCTACTCAACCAAATATTGTTTTGCCTGTAGGGCTAAATTGTGCACTATTCTATTCTGGTATTGGGTAGAAAGAAACCAAGCAATATATGCAATTGATATGCAAACATGTAATGTAGGGAATAAACATTTGCAGTGTGACAAGAATAAACACAGGAGCTGATGCACATGATCTGCTTTTGTTCAAAAAGAGGAAAGATAATATTTCCCCAGAATAGGCCAGGTTTTACATACCATGGCATAACAACAGACACAGTGTTTGAGACAAACATAACTAACAAAATACCAATCAAATCACATTCAAGTTCATCATGACATTAGCAGTTCATAGTGTCCTGACATCTCATTTGTGATGCGATTTCTGAGATGGGCATCCCAGTGTTTGTCAAACAGTATTGTTAGTTACCTTTTCATGTTTTAATGGCCCTGAAAGTCTGCTTATTTTAATATAGAGGTATGACATGACAAGCAGAGCGATTTCAATGTTTATTTCTACAAGTATACATATATTATGTTTGTCTTGTTCCACCAACCTCAAATTAAACCAAAAATAATTAGATGTACCCCACGTACACAACTGATTTCACAAGCATTCAGACAAACTCACAAAGTTCACAAATTATGAATATCACAGGACATGCTTTGGGTAAAAAAACAGTTAAATTGTGCTGCACTGTTGTAATACAGGATAAACTGACTTCATCTCTAAAGCCATTGTGACTGAGAAGCTAGAGCAGTTAGTATATTCCAAACAGATTCTACTTACAGATATATACTCTTCTGATCGATCAGTCCATCCATATGTTTGCTAGGTTGTCCAGTTGGTGTGGGGCAGTGAATGGATGCGTTATCTAGTAGCCATCTCACTGTTTGACGTCCCACAGTGTTATTGAGTAGACAAGACACCTACCCAATGTTCAATTATTACACATGCAATAGATTTACTGGAAAAGGGATACTCAAGCTGATAAAACTGATGTAAATTAATTTGTCATCCCATAATTTACTAGCAGGTGAAGTAACCAGCAATAACAGACTAGGATGTGGATTTCTTGTGAGAGCACAATTCCTCAACATTGATGTTAGTGTGTGTGTGTCAGTGTTAAAGTAACTGCTAAATAATACAAATAATACATGTCATTTAAGATTTAAGGTCAGAGTGAACATGTTATACATCTGTACGGTCGTATTGATTGATGGCCCTGCTCTGTTCATGGTAAGGTGATGTGCTTGCTTTTACCCGCATTTCCAGAGAAGAGTAAATTAAACTTGTTTTCCACTGGGGTCACCCCGCAAAATAATATGCAAGTGGGCCTGATGTTCCTTCTGTTCCTCCTCTCTTATAATTTCCAACATACACGTCAAAGTGTAAAAGATAAAGATTCATGTGCATAGTGGCAGGTTTAAGACTGGAAAGGCAGTGTCATTTGCACTAAAATAGCCATGTCAAGACTGAGCACAATTTTCTATTCAAATGTATCTGAATTCAAGCGTGTACATTTGAATTTATATCCTTCATCTATTTACCAGCCTTCTTGTTTCATTTTCTGAAGAAGCTTGTATTGTCTCTACCAGGGAGAAAAGAAAGAAAAGGTAAAGAGACTTATATTGCGAGGTGAGCCCGAAGCTGAACCGTAACGTTCTAACAGTTTCAAAACTGGAATGAGGAAGAAAAAGTGTTAAGGTCTCACTCTTTCATGATAGTTGGGCGACTGTGTAGGAGGCAGAGCTGGTTGCTATGGGAGGCCCACTTATACCTCTGGAACGCTTAATCTCTTCACTGGCTGGGTTGGTTTGAGATGGCAGTGGAGAGTGATTTGCTAAGGTTGAGCTGGACTTGGGGGCATCAGGGGCAGTAGTTTAGGGGGGAGGCCATCGAGAGGAGGTTGATCTCACCTGGGAGAATCCTAGCTATTAGGTGACGGTTGCATGGGGTCCTAGTAAAAGTGAATCCCCTCTAGTCTGTCAGCAGTCCATCGCACTTAAAAAATTGTATGTACTTACTATATATTAACAATGATTAAATAGAAATTTGCAAAACTACAAATATTCATCTACAGTAATGACAAAATATACATGTCGGGTTAACAGTACCAAATTGAGGACCTTAGTCACAGTTATAAGGACAGTAGGCAATATCTGCAGGTCTATAACTTTAATGTAAATTTATGTTTGTGCACAAATGCTATAAATACACTCCTTTTGGCATCTTCTTTTGAGAATCACAACAAGTGATTTGGTGAGTAATTTTGTCCTTGCAAATTAAACCAGACTAAAGGACAAACTTTAAGAAGTGAATATCAATATCCTCAAGGACAGGGCTGTGTAACACAATGTGTTGTCTTGACAACGTTAAGACTGGAATGATTTGAGGGATACACTATATGCCCAAAAGTATTCGCTCACCTGCCTTGACTAGCATATGAATTTAAGTGACATCCCATTCCTAATCCATTGGATCCAATAGGACGTCAGTCCACAATTTGCAGCTATAACAGCTTCAACTCTTCTGGGAAGGCTGTCCACAAGGTTCAAGAGTGTGTTTATGGGATTTTTTGACCATTCTTCCAGAACCGCATTTGTGAGATCACATACTGATGTTGGATGAGAAGGCCTGGCTCTCAGTCTCCACTCTAATTCCTCACAAAGGTGTTCCGAAATCAGGACTCTGGGCAAGCAAGTAAAGTTCATCCACACCAGACTCTGTCATCAATGTATTTATGGACATTGCTTTGTGCACTGCTACACAGTCATGTTGGAAAAGGAAGGGGCCAGCTTCAAACTGCTCCCACAAAGTTGGGAGCATGGAATTGTAGGGTATGCTGACGCTTTAAGAGTTCTATCACTGGAACTAAGGGGCCAAGCCCAGCTCCTGAAAATCAACCCCAAACCATAACCCCCCCTCCACCAAACTTCGCACTTGGCACAATCCAGACAAGTCCCGTTCTCCTAGCAACCGCCAAACCCAGACTCATTCATCAGATTGCCAGATGGAGAAGCGTGATATGTCACTACAGAGAACGTGTCTCCACTGCTCTAGAGTCCAGTGGTGGCATGCTTTACACCACTGCACCTAACACTTTGCATTGCACTTGGTGATGTGTGCTTTGAATGCAGCTGCTCTGCCCTGGAAGACCATTCTATGAAGATCTCTGCACACCGTTCTTGTGCTAATCTGAACGCCACATGAAGTTTGAAGGTCTGCAGCGATTAACTTTGCAGAAAGTTGCCAACCTCTTCACACTATGTGCCTCTGCATCCGCTGACCCCACTCTGTCAGTTTATGTGGCCTACCACTATCGTGGATGAGTTGCAGTCGTTCCAAACACCTCTATGTTCATATAATACAATTGACAATTGACTGTGGAATACTTAGGAGCGAGGAAATTTCATGACGGGATTTGTTGCACCGGTGGCATCCATCACATTTCCATACCTTGGTGCTTGATTTTATACACTTTTAGCCATATAGGTGAACACCTGATTATTTGGGTGGGTGTGTGAATACTTTTGGTCACATAGCGTATTTTATAGATGCGATGTAATAATATCAGGCACCCTGTATACGGCCAAGAATTTCATTGTAGAAGGAAACACGTTTCCTTAGTGCAGGGGTCAGCAGCCTATAACACCCAAAGAGCCATTTGGACCCGGTTTCCACGGAACAGAAAACACTGGGAGCCACAATTACTTTTTGACGTCTAAAATAAAGGTACCACTGTATATATTGCTTTTTCTTACCTTTACACTTTGTATAAACAACTGTATTTTGCCTATCTGGGGTTGAAAGTCACAACAAATTGATGGTGTTTTGGCGGGTATACCAGCTACCGGGAGAGAGTGTGTTTTTTTGAGCGCCGAAAAACAATAATTTTACAATTTGATTTTAATATTTCAAGATGACAATAATCTTCCAATTTAGAATGAAAATCAAAAAAAGGAGCTAACACAAATGAAATACACCGCAATTAAATACTTATTAATAATTTATTTTCCCAAGCCACTCGGAGCTGCAGTGAAAGGATAAAAGAGCCGCATGGGGCTCCAGACCCGCGGGTTGCCAACCCCTGCCTTGGTGGCAGAGTCCATGAATATTAACACTATAAATCATTTTTATTCTTGAATTCATTTTTATTCTTGAATATGTAGTAATAGGTTTCAATTGCGACCCATGGTCATTGGGAGGTAACCTGGACAGGTTGGGTGACCAATGCAGGGTTTTTATCTTTCGGGGCAGCTTGCAACTCAAGTTTGTGGTGGACCTGGTTGTTAATAAGCAGCCTGAGTGCAGGTGAGATAGAAGATTGATCACCTACTTAGGTGTTGGCGAAGGGGGCAGCACAAATTCAGGTGGCTTCGGTGAAGGGAGAGAGAGTGGACCTGTCAGTGAGTGGAATGATGCTTTGACTGTCAGAGTCACAAACCTGAATGTTTAATGTGCTGGGGAACAAGTGTGGGAATCTATGCACCACAAATGCAGTTAAGTCAATGGAAATCCATAATAGACTTTTTAAATGTGCGTGAAAATGAGTGGCTCAGTGGCAGCTCAGCTAGATTATGGTAAATATTGGTGAGACTTGGTTAACTTTTTAGTTTCTCAAATAAAGTTTTTTTTTTACATCCTAAAATAGGACTCTAATTTTATCAACCTGGACTCCATTCCCACATTTACAAAGGTTACAAGGACCGCTAGAATCATAACTTCTTGCGAATGGTTTTGCACAGAGGGAGAATCTTTAAAATTATATAAAGAGAGAAATGGTACACAACAAAGTTTCTACTGAAAGTTTTTTTTTTCTTATTTTTTTACTGCTGACAGGCTGGATTATTTCTATGAATCTCTGAAAACATTATCACAGAGATAGTTTTTATAGGGTCTGTTATAGAAGTCTGTCCTCAGGGCATTTGAGATGTAATCATAACAGAGCTACTGTTCTGCATAGCCTCAATTTACGTATATGTACATATTTTCTGAAAGCATATAGTGATCATTGAATTCTATAGGCAACTGGAAGTTTTGAATAAAATTTGGCTTGGAGATTTTCCTATTAATAACACGATTTATTACCATTATCATCATCATCAATTACTTGATTAACCGTTTATATAACACACTGTCTTTAAAAAGTGTTATATGCATGTGTAGCTTTTAGTTGGCTTGTAATTGGTTCTGGGTTCTGGGTATTTTGCTCCCGGTCAATTGGACTATATTTTGGGTTATGTGAAATATTAAACCTGTGTGCATCACTCTTTGTATCATTTTCTCTTTGTGTCAGTAAAGGAGATGATATCATGTCATCTATAATCAGAAAAGCGGAAGTTGATCACAGTAAATCCGGTATTATGAACAACTACTGCATTAGAATTTATATTTACATAGATACAAAATAAGAGTAAGCCAGGAAAATCAACACTCCAAAATGCCATATTGTCGAATTTTCACAAAAAAAAAAAAACAAACAAAAAAACTCAATATCAGTAAGCTAAATAAGCTTGCTAATGTTTTGTCCTTATAGTTCGTTATGACCACAACCAGATACCTGAGTAACATAGATACACCTCTGGAGACCAAATCTTATGACTGACATGTAAACAGCCAAAAACCAATTAATCAAGGTATAAAGGATGAAAAGTTTGAATCACACACCTGCTGCAGAAGACAAATAATCTGCCTTGAGAACAGTAGAGGGTATTTCACCGCAACAGAAACTGATGATAACCCATGGCAATCTCTGCAGAGGCAAGCAATCTGTAACCCCCCACTTCCAATATAGACACTCTACCAGCTGAGCCACACCCGCTGGCTGAAGTTGATGCTACTTGACTGTTGTAGGTATAGAGAAGCCTCAGAAAGGATAGATTTTTAAGGTTACACCATGAATCAATAATAAAATAAAAATGCGAGTGGAACAGATTTTGTTGTTCAACAGAATGAAATCCATGCAAAGGATTTAAAAGAAAAAAGGTTAACCAGGTTTGCAAAACAATTATGCACCAATTGACTGATCAGGCCTCAAATAATTTCATTTTGTCAACATTATGAGTTCAAGTCCAAGTGTACACGTATAACTCAATATAAGTAAATGTAACAACTTTAACTTTTTTTTTTTTTTTTTTTTTTACCAGGCGCATTCAATGAAGTCAACATAAAGCTGAGCAATTTGTATTGTTTGTTTTACTGTGAAATCCTTATTCAATCATTTAACATTGTGTTTTTCATCAAGCTAATAGGAACTGGAGCATTCAGACAAAAAAAAATCCATTGAAATCACAACAGGAGGGTTCCTAACTGCTAATAATTTGGCATTGCAAGCATGCAAACACGCACACACACACACACACACACATACACACACACACACACACACACACACACACACACAATAGCTAGGCAACAACTTATGAGCTTGAGAAAAAAAAAAAAGAAAGAAAAACAGAAAGGTAGGAACCTGAGATAGGAACATAAATACCTACTCAAGGTTCCTCTGTTTAACTTTAATCTATGATGGACAGCAGGTGTGACGTGTGAGGAATCACATGATCATACCCTTTAAAAATGGCACCACGGCAACAGTTTTGTTGAGCATCTGTAGAAGAGCTGAATGTGTCTTGAAATGTTATGCTAAAATAAATTATTTTTACTTCGGAGCCCTCTTGGTGTGCAGACTTTTTTTCAGACCTTTGAAATTAGTACTTAAACATTTGTGAATCAAGAGAGTATTCCATTTGCAAGCATTTTAAAAAATTCAGGTGTGGGATTTTCTGTTATTCTTTATTTTCTGATTTTCTGTTTAAACCAAGATTTTTTTGAATGCAATAAATATACACGGATTTAAATATACTATGAATACAGCAATTTTTATATGTAATTATTTTTTCAATGATGGCTCACATTATTTCATTTTTTAAGTGATGGAAAAGAAGTTTTACAGGCCCCCCAGGCACCAATCCAATCAGCTGGATGGCTAATCTGGGTTTGAGTGTTGCCCCACTGAATTATGTTGCTGCAGTCAAACTTCTAGTGAGGCAACCATATTGCAATTAATGAATTTTACTGACAAAAAGTCTGTCTTTACCTTTGGTAGAAAACACTGAGATTCATAGGTTGACTCAGGTTGTTTGGCATGCACGCAAATCTCAGTTTTCCTTTCATATGCATGCTGCCCTTTAGTGCAGTTGTATATGAAGGTCCAGCTTGATTAGGGTATTTTTTCTAGTTGTTTGTCATGCACATTTCATGAAAAGAGAAAACTATGACTCACAGAAGATAACGCTGCACTAGCTGATGGACGTCAGCAAGCTGCTTTTTGTTTCGTTCTGCGTATGTTCACTCTCCGAATAAAATGCACACCGTGCAATCTCATCTGAGGTAATATTCTCCCTGAAGGTCACACAGATGATTTTTATTAGCTATCAAGATTTTATGGTTGATAGACTCCTTCCTGTGAGATTATGAAGGATTCCTAAAGGAACCTTTTAGAGCCAGCTGATTACAATCTCAGCCTCTGAGCACACAACACGTACATCTCAAGTTAGCTGTGATGAAATAGTTTTCCCTTCATTTAAACATATATAGCAAGTTGAATGGTAGTCAGAAACAATCTGTTGTTAATCTTTGGAAGCTCACACACGCAATCAGAAAATAAAATACATATGAATGTGAATGATAAAAACCAGGATCAACAAGATTGATGCACTGCACTGTAACATAGTTTTACCGTATTGTTTTCTAATATCCAGTGCTCTGTTAAGAAAAGGAAAAACAACTGAAAAGTACCACTGAGAACATGACCTACGGCTATAAATACCCTTGTAATATTCATTTTTTTTTCACATGTCCTTCAATGTATATGTTCCTTGGGGAGTGATTGGCTTTCCCATTCAATCAGAAAGCCATGGCTTGGAAATTCAAATTATACATTCAGGACATTACTCTAAATCACCATGTTAAAAATACTGTTATTACTTAATGAAAAGAAGTAGCTTTACCATCACAATGATAACTTGTGCAGGTAAGGAAAACAACTAACAATGGCAAAAGGAGGGCATGTAAGCTGGGTTGACAAACCAAGCTAGTATTCTTGCCTGTAAGCAAATGTTGATGATCTTTGACCTACATCCACTATACCACTTCTATGATCTACTATTTTATAGTTTTATATTTGTATTGTCCAGGACTACAGATGGAAATTAGCTATGAGCTATAATCTGGTACAAACATCTCTGCCTCTGTCCTTAATGTATTTGTACACTGTCCTAATAAACTTCTAAACAAACAAACAAACTTCTCCAATAATCTTAAAAAGTGAACATGCATCACTTTGACATCCACTTGCTTCATTGAATTACTGTTTTTAACTGAGAGTAATTTCTTTACATACAGTTAAAACTGTAACATTTTTATCATTTCTTTTTTCCGTGTTTTTTTTCAGTGTGATATTAACACAGGCTCCATATGGCATTTGCATCATTCAAGTAAACAAGTTTCCAGACATTGATATAAATGGAATTTATTTTACAATCCAATATTATTTATTCTTCATATAATTTTCCCTTGACATATTATAGAACATTGCATATGTATTGAATATGTAATAAACCAGTTGGGTTCAACATTTTGTTTCAATCCAGAGGTAGAAAAAGAAAGTAAACAAAAACATTGTGATCTAAGAATTGCTTAAAGTAAAGGATCTCATTGAATAAAGAGGCTTATCCATCCATCTTCCACACTCAGGGCTACGGGGGATGCTGGAGCCTATCCCAGGGGTACAACCTGGACTGGTCGCCAGTCAATCTCGGGGCCACATATGTAGACAAACAACCATTCATTCACTTACTCATTCATTTGAGGCCATTTTTCCCAATTTTTTCCAATTAACCTGTGTGTTTTTGGACTGTGGGAGGAAACTGGAGAACCACGGGGAGAGCATGCAAACTTCACAAAGAAAGGTCCCCTGGTTGGAATCAGGATCATTGTATCATATTATAATACAGTATTGCAAAGTGCAAATGCAAACTGCTGTTTAAATAAAAATAACTGAAAGAGCTAAACTTAACATTGCT
Source organism: Fistularia commersonii (assembly GCF_037954325.1). Classification (NCBI taxonomy): domain Eukaryota; kingdom Metazoa; phylum Chordata; class Actinopteri; order Syngnathiformes; family Fistulariidae; genus Fistularia; species Fistularia commersonii. The sequence continues at coordinate 4,879,379 of NC_141298.1, read as the reverse complement.
CAAAATAGCACATTGTCCCATTCTCTACAGTTTACCAGGATGCGAAGGGGGTTAGTTAATCTATGCGAAGTTGGATCCAATTTCAGTGACGAAGCTTCACTGAAAAACTGCAGTTTTGCAATGTTATATTAATAACAGCATTAATAACAGCATAGGATACCTGTAAGTACTGGAAGTCTTTCTAAGCCTTGACAGTTTGCATTCAAAACATAAATAGTCATATTTCTGTGCTACTTTTTGTGTAATGATGAGGAAGAACCCTGTAAAGCTGATACTAGAAAGAAAAAAAAAAAACATATGCCCATCCAAAAGTTTATTGCTGCATGCCGAGCAGCCCACAGATGCAATCAGTGTGTCTTTCTGCGCGCACATTGTTTGTCAAAGTGGAGCATCAATCAGCCACTGGCCTCATACAGCAAACATATGGGAAGAACTGGAGATCTACTCGCAAATATAGAGAAAAAAAACTTTCGAAACTTAATTTTAAATGGCTGTGAAATCTAATTGTTGAATCTACTTCCTCAGAATTATGAAAGCCCACTCGTTCCCCGATGCCTGGAGGAACTGTCCTGATTGGATGCTTCACCCCTGCAGGGCTTCATCCGCCTGACCCCCGCATCCTGTGATTGGTGTGTTTGCTAATCAGAAGTGACAGCCTGATTACATGGGTGGTCTGGGGAATAAAAAGCCACGAAGCAACCTTGGAGTCACCTTCCAACAAATGAGCCCCCAAAGGAAAAATATAGCTCGGTGTCAACTTGGAGATATCTATATCACTTTGCACCCACACACGCTAGATAATCACTTCAGTTTCCAGAACAAGGGAATCAGATGCTCTGGTTCATTAAGAGAAAGAGTTGATCAATCAACAAGCTATTTGCAGCAAGTGGCACATTTAAGGAGTCGATTATTGCTTGAGAAATGGATATGACCATAAAAAAACAACTGACATTTTCCTTCATGTGTAAATTAGATTTTCCCACTGATGCAATTCCTGGCAAGGCTTTTCACAACAGCTAAAAGGAGCACAGCACAGCATTCATGTAAAATGAGCTGCTGTGACTGTAAATGAATTATGCCGCATAGTTGAGGAAATGTCAACCCCGTTATACTTGCAGATACAACACAGACTAAGTGACAGGCAGCAAACCCTTGTCCACAGGGGATTGCTTTGTGGCTGTGATATTTGATTTATAGTCCTGTTTTATTATTTACTGTTTGGATTTGTATTTTGTTATTGTGAATTCCCACTGTGATCTGTGAGTTGCTGAAATAGTTCTCATACTTCATCAGGGTAAACATGGTATCATTTTCTCTGTATTTCGTGTTGTTGTTCATTTTTTCATTGATTTGATCACAGAATCTAATATTAGTTTTCAAAATATTGTTCCATTACATACAAACATCCATTACAATGTGTATTTATTTATTTAGTGATGTATCTATTGTTTTTGTTAAGATTATTCGCTTGGGTAAAAAACTTAATAGACAGAAAAAAGTTAGGTATTCATTATTATATAATCTCCAAAGACATTTACAATGGCTAATATTTTCTGGGTTACATCATCGTAGAGATTATCTGTTAGAGGCCCCCCCTAAAAGAAAAATGCTCATGCCACGCCATGCATTAGAAAACAGCATAAAAAAAGATTAACTGTTTCCATATCTTGCCATGGAGAATGGACTTGGATTTTCTTTTAAGGTTTCCGCCTTTTCCTTGATTAAAATTAAAAAAAGTCCAGGTGCCATGACGAAATTTGATGATGATTAAGCATTATCTGGAAGATTGAGAACCTTCATAGACACGGAAGAAAAAAGGGTTATCTCTGAGAATCCTTTATTGAACACAACAAACATGACAATTCCTCTGACATAAATGGCATAAAGTAAATGTATTAACAGATAAAAAAAGCTTGTTGCATCCAGTTGTGGGAAATTCTTGCGAAAAATTATCATTATAATCATCTTGTGCCAAACATTATTTGTAACACCAATTTCTGTTCTGTGCTTCAAGTTATATTGTGTAGTATTTGAGCATTATCATGTCTTTGGCCCTTTCAGCACTTAGAGTAAATCACAGACCGTAATTTCAAACTGCTTTCACGTCACAAAAATACACACTTTCATACAGCACTTTAGAACCTGATGCCACTTTGAGAGTATGACCTCATGTCTGTTTTGTAGACATGTGAGAATTGTCAAACACTGGCAGGGAGGAGATTTCCCCCCAGACCTATCCATAATATAATAAACATCCACTCACAAACAGTATAATCTACAACTTGACAGCTCTCATGGGATTGTTGAAACAAGTATTATGGTCTCAGAGGTCTGTTAATACAATGTTAACTGATCTGTTTTAAAACGCCCTGACTCTATGTCTTTTTAAAAGACATTGCTCTATCAAGAGTTTATGAGCTGCATCCATACATAAAGTTATTTTTGAAAATGTACATTAAGAGATTGTCTCCTACAGTCTCTCAAACATGATATCTGTTCTTCATCCCTTCATCTCCTACTTTTTTCAGCTCTCATGGTTGAGTGAGATGAAAAATGAAAGGCAATGGTATCTTCCTCCCAAGATGGTAAAAGGAAATTGAAGAAATGCTGTGATACTCCCCATGCAGCAAGCTTATTAGCTTATGTAAAATGCAAAAGAAATGGCTTAGATAACGTTAGACTGCTGCCTCTGCGTGAAGGAGACAAGAAGACAAGCATGATTGCAACCATTTAGATTCTATTAGGAGCGCATGGAGGTCAGTGTCGAGGCTCAGTGGCTATACTCATATCATACTTGTAGGCACACATACCTCTCATTAGATTAGCTAAAAGATTAATATGTCCTAAAGATAAAAGGCAGTTTGACACCATGAGGGATGTGCAGATTTAACAATTATCCATTATGAAGGTTAAATCAGCAGTTCTGCTAAATAGAACACATTTTGAATATATCCCTTGTCAATTTTCCACTCATCAATAAAACATTATTCTTAAAACTCATAAATGGGGAACTCTTGGTATCCTTTAAAGAATGTTTTTCCAACAAATAAATAGATGCGCTCCATTAATAATACTAAGAATAACATTTTATAGTTTTTATTCAGGTAAAGTCATGCATTATGGGAAACCTAAAATACATACATATATATATATATATATAGAGATATATATATATATATATATATATATATATACATATATATACTGACTCCTTAGATAACACAAAACAATGGACTTGTAAAGATTTACCATAATTATCCCCAGTTATGAATCAGACCATCATTACATAAAAATTTCATATTTTAATAAGTATTAAGGTCTGACTGTTGGTGCTGTCTCTGACAGAGCCACAATGACTGCCACCTTTGCATATTTCTACTGCAAGTAAAAGTCCTGAATATTATTCCTTTTTTCATATCAAAAATTCTCAACTGAACTAAATAGAGGCTGTTTTAAAATGGTCCACAGTTTAAAATAGACCATATAAATGCATTTGTGGTGTGTCCAATCCATTCAGATTTATTTCACGGTGTGATATTAAAGCTCAAGACATTTTCACAGGAGAGTTTCCTCTGCCCCGTCAAGTTTAGTTTTTAGATTTGCTGTCTCACGTTTCCAAAACTGTTCAGTGGATTGTACAAGTACATTGGCAAGTATTGTGATTGTTTTGAAAAATTGAATGAAAATCTGTTTCTTTTGCAATCAGCAACAGTCTTTATTGGCAGTCCTTGATCTTTGGACTACTGTTAAGAAATTCACATTAAAAACTATGTACTGGGCTACTATCCGTAGATTAGAATATATTTATTGATATTTTCTGTGTTTCTTCTTCTTTGCTGAAAGCAGACCGACGATTCATGACAGAGATTAATTCTGTATCTTCCCAGCCCTCATGTTTTTGTGATCCACCTGCTTTTTAACTGAACTTAGGTTCACTGGGTGATAAGTGATATATCATATTGGTTTTATACTATTAGTTAATACTTACAAATTACTCACTTTATTCTAGCCTTAATAACCTTCAGTGACCTACAAAAATCATTAAGTCATTAATAGCCAAGACTCCAAAAGTAATAGCTAGAAATGGCATTTATTGGTGTCAAATAGACTGGTTGTGTAGATGTTCAAAATCTGGTTGGCTCTTTGGCTCTGGTCCTAATCAATCTTATATCGTCCTTGGAACCGAACATTCCTGGTTTGATTACTGGCTCCTCTTAATCAGTCAAATTGCTTCCCTGCAAGGGATTGATAAAGTACAATTTAAAAAAAATATTTTTTTTAGGAAAAAAGCACGAATAAATAAGTTGTGTTAAACCAGGCATTCCTCTTCTCCCCATAAAAATATCATAAATGGTTTTCAATACGCACTGTTTCTATGCAATCTTCAAATCGCATTAACCTCTGTTGGCCCAAATATTGCAAAGTGAAGGGGATGTGACTTTTCATATTTTTCCGTAAGATCGAGTTGGTATTTTTAACCTTTGCAATGTTGCCTTGACTTAGAGATTCCTGTGTATTGAACGGTAACAAGTTGAGGCTTGATTTTACCTGCCATGCAGACACCAGATGTCATGATCTGAAGGAATATATAGACGACACCCATTTCAGTACCATTTCACTGGAAGACCATCTTTCTAGTAAATAACTTAAATAGTCATGAACTACTTGTTTAGCACTATTTTGCTGTTACCTCCTTTCACTAAGTGACACAGTGTAAGAGGAATTTTTGGTGGGTGGGAGGGTCACTGCTGACTTGCCAGTTGCAAAAGATTGCAATGTTTAACACATTAGGAGAGGGCAAATAAGAGAATAAAATGTAAATTTCTCAAAGTAGCTTTGAATAAAATGCAAATTAGTCCAAAGCACCCTAATGCTTTAATGCTTTGAAGTTATTTGCGTGCACTCACGCTTTCATCTGTTTATAATATCCCTGCAATAACTCACAGAAGACACTCTGACTTTACATAATACGTTGGCAATAAAATTACATTTGCACTTATCTGCACAACATGGTCCTGATTATGCCGCAGTCATAAATCTTAAAGCTGCTTTTAGAATGGACAAGGATTCCACTTTTGGTATAATACATAATGGCTATTTTGCACTTCTAATTTTAATCAAAACTTGTTATGGGGAGATGATGACATGATCAGCACATGATAAGTCTGTAATTACGTTGGAATTCATTAGATTTCTCTGAAGAATTAATTCTGTCATTTATTTATTTTTTTTTTCAATGGGATCTTTTAATATTGTGGTCCAGTTATAATCAAAAGCTATCTGACCAAAGCCGCAGTTTACATCAATCTGATTATCACTTTCAAGTGAAAGATACATTCCAAGCATTTCAATCTTTTTCATATAAGTTGGCATGGGTAGACACTTGCTGGGGTTATGGCAAGATGGGACATGATTAAAAAGGAAAGCCAACAGAAAAGCAGGAAATCAATTCACAACAATTAGATCACTTCAAACAGATGGGTATAAGTATTGAAATGATATAACCAACCTTTGTAATTGAAAGGGTCCAGTGATCCCCAGTACCATCAGTAGAGAATACCATCTCAGCCAAATGTAAATCACACAGTTCAGATTATCAGAATGGGAGAGAATAAAATCAAACTTCGTTTTGATCAGTCATCATTACTGAAACCCCCTTATCTTTAGAGAAAAAAAACAGAATCTTTCTTCTTCTCCTTTTGGCTTTTCCCTTCAGGGGTCACCACAGCAAATAAACCTTTGCCAAATAACCCTATTTTCTGTATCCTCCTCCTCTCACACCAACTGCCTTCATATCCTCTCTCACTGCATCCATAAGTCTTCTCTTTTGTCTTCCTCGAGACCTCCTGCTTGGCAGCTCCAATTCCAGCATCCGTCTACCAATATATTCACTATCCCTCCTCTGTACATGACCTAACCATATTTGTCTGACTTCTCTGACCTTCTTTCCAAAACATCTAACATGTCCTGTTCCTCTGATACACTCATTCATGATCCTATCCATCCTAGTCACCCCCAAAGAGAACCTTAGCATCTTCATCTCTGCAACCTCTAGCTCTGCCTCCTGTCTTTTCGTCATTGGAACGGTTTCTAGGCCATACAGCATTGCTGGTCTCACAACTGTCTTATACACTTTTCCTTTCATTCTGGCTGATAGTCTTCTATCTCAGAATACCCCCTGACACTTTTCTCCACCCATCCCAACCTGCTTGAGCCTGTTTCTTCACCTCTTTTCCCCACTCGCCGTTGCTCTGGACTGTTGATCCCAAGTACTTGATATCCTTCAAGTTCTTGGTCCCCACTCCCTGTCGCTTCAACGTTCCAACTGGGTTCCTCATATTCAAACACATATACTGTCTTGCTGCAACTAACCTTCACTAACCTTCACCTCACTCCTCTCCTTTCCAGCACATACTTCCACCTCTGTAGATTTCCCTTAACCTGTTCTATTTTCTCTTCTCTCACTTCGTCTTGCTGCGACTAACATTCATTCCTCTCCTTTCCAGCGCATACCTCCACCTCTCTAGATTGTTCTCAACCTGTTCTCTGCCCCACTACAGATCACAATGTCATCTGTAAACATCAACATAGAGATTTTTGTCTAATCTCATCTGCTAGCCTGTCCATCACCACTGCAAACAAGACAGGGCTAAGAGCTCATCCCTGATGAAGTCCCAACACCTTGAACCTCTCTGTTACCCCACAGCACACCCCACCACTGTCTCACAGCAAACATACATGACCTGCACCAGTCTAACATACTTCTGTGCCACTCGAGATTTGTTCATACAATACCGGAGTTCCTCTCTTGGCACCCTCTCACTCTAAATGACTGAATTCAGGTGGAAGCACATGTCTTAAGTACTTATGGAGGTTCTCAGTCATCCAGGTCATGGTAAATTATTTCAAAATCTTTTTTTTCTCATTTGAGAGGCCCGTTTAGTTCGAAAGCTAAAAAAGCCTCTCAGATGAGAGGTGAAATGTCTTAAGGAGAAGAAAATCAAGTCCAGTTGGCTCGAGAAGGAGATTTTGATGATAATCATGTATGTTTGAGAAATGCCATATTAAGATACAGTGTATCAATAAATTGTGTCAGCATTATCCTTTTATGCTGTAATCATCATAATGAAATAGATGGAAGGGATGCATTATGCTTTCTGGAGACCACAAACAGGCAACTAAACCAACCTCTTGCCTTAAATGTGTTGATTTGCATCCACTATCAAGTCTGCATATTGGAAAAAAACAAGTACAATGTTTCTGGTGCACTGGGGCAGTTTCAAGTTCCATTATATACCTGGTGGACATTAATTATGATACTATTCCCCAGACATCTTGTTGCAAAGGGCCCATTCTGTATCAAACATGCTTGTTACTCAGGACGCAGAAGCATACTTCACTCAGTTGGTGATCATCCTTATCAGTTCAAATCACAACTGCTAATTGTCTTCAAAAAAAATGTAAAGCTTACATTCAGGGTTATTTAATGTACAATTAGTGATAAAACTGAAAGGGGACATGATTTATATCTAGTGTTTAGCCAGGCTCCTGATGTGGTTCTGGGACTTACATATCCCCACAGAGCTGTGGTTAAGACCAAAAACCAAGGTGACAGTAGGAATAAAAAGATGTTCTGCCCTTGGTTTGATTCAAAAGTCAGGTCCTTCAGGCAAACCAAGATTTAGCACCCCTCAAAATTATAAACCACCTCTCTGCTCCCCTAAAAAACTCTTTTTGCACTATTATTTTATTTGAAAAAAATGTTGAATCAATATATTTTCTCAAAATGCATGTTTCTATACTATTAAAAGAGGCTAACAAGATGATGAAAAATTATGTCAATTTATACCCCCCACAGGACACAGCAACAAATCACCAGTGTGCAAATACCTCAGTCCTTTCCTTGTTTAATTGATGACATATGTCAGTAGGTTAAAATGATATTTCTGTTCATGTACTGTATATCATTATTGTAGTTCTTAAAATAAACTATTGCTACAAAAAGAATATGTCCTCAAATAGACCCTATGAGCTGTAATAGGTTTCAAAACATTTTCCAGCAATTGTTGATCTGCCTCAGATATCTTGTTTTAACCACGATTACATATTTTATTGTTTCTTAAGCATGTGGCTTATTGTAGAATTAACAAAAACCCCTTCACAAACTAACAACCTTCCACACACTGAAATATCACATAGAGAATGTGAGCAAAAATAAGAGTCACTTGTCATTTTGTGATTGATTTGCTTTCTAACCATTTACACCTCATAAGAATATCCCTTGGATCATAGGATTTTCTAAAAACAGCAATGTTTCAGTGCTTTTGCATACTAGCAGACAGAACAATGTAAAGACAGACTTTTTTTAAAACTGCAAGTTATAAGTTCTTCTTATTGAAAAAAAAGTAGCTTGATTACAAAATGGATTTCCACAAAGTTCGAGATGGTTAACATTATGAATGAAGTAACAACTTTTAATGTTTCAATTGTGTACTAAGATATACTCACTTATTTTGCCCTGCAAAAGAACCACTGTTGACATCCTGTAGTAAAAACATTGTGGGTTGCACTATTCTAAATTGTTTTTCACCACCAGGCTAGTTAGTGGAACTACAACTTATTTAAAAAAAAGAGAGAGAGACCAGAAGTTTATAGCTTGCAAAATAATTGACTTATCACCCCTTACTACTTTCAATTGAAAAAGGGATGTGAATTTTCCTATTCTATCAGCCTTGAATTCAGCCTCAGCAATGTCAAAGCAAGTCCTGAACAAAGTGACAGCAGATTTTTTAACAACCTGGTTTCCTGATAAGGCTAAGCCAGGAAGTTACACTTCTGGGACTGTTCTCATCTCTGACTTCCCATATAATAGGATCTAATTTTCCTGATTATCATTTCGTAATTATAGAGCATCTCATCAACTTGTACAACGATGGGCAAAATTGGCTTGTTTGGCATCTATCAGAATTTATGGCCATGATTTGGTGTGACAGAAGCTTGATATAATTTGTTACCGAATTGAGGGGTTTAAAAGCCGAGGGGCTCGATGTTGGGCTCAACAAATTGTGCCATTCTTTCTTCCATGAACCAAATATCAGAAAGGGATGGGGAGAGCTCATTTAAAACCAAGGCTTTAAAGTCACGTTGAGGATTTTGACAGAGAACTGGGTATCATCAGCATAATACATGTATTAAAGACCATGGGGATGATGGCACTCTGTAGCGTATTGAGAAAAGAGCACTGAGACATGAGGCATTACTGTGGATAAGCCTAGTAGTTTGAAGTATTTCCCTCTCGAGATACTTATTTTGATCTGCCTCAGTGGTAGGACATAAACAAAGGGAGGGTAGATCCCCCCCCGATGCTGAGCCCAGTGACCATGGAGAGGGCGATTAACCATGCCAAAAGCAATTGATAGATCTTACAGCAATAAGGTTGCAGACAGACCTGCATACCCAGATGCATTGATTCCATTACCAAAAGGTACAGTCTCAGCTGCGCGGCGAAACCTAATGCAAAATGACTTCAAATTACAGTAGATTATTCCAAGGAAGGGATTCCACAACCACTGAACTATTTTTTTTTCATTTGTTTTGTTTTTTTTCATCTCAAAAAACTAATGGGCCCATCATCATACCCCCCTTAAATCCGAAGATGGACATGTCATATCTTAGAAGAAGTATAGAAATATTTTTGTGATTAAGTGCAGAGGAAATGAGCAGTAGAAGGTTAAATATATTGGGGACTACCCAGCTTGGAGAGGGTCAGTAAGCTTGTAAAAACATCCCACTCACTCAGGGGCGAGAAGGTAAGTGAGGAATTTCTAGCAGGTGATGTCAAAATACAGTTGTTAGACACAGCCACTCAGTTCACCATGGATCAGGAAACATGTGCATAACAATATTGGGAAGAAGAAATAAATGTTTTACAAGATATACAAATTTATTTAAATGCATTTATTTTACAACTATTTTTTGACATTTTATGGTTGTGTGGTCAACTGGTGTGGTTTCCACATTATAGTGGCAAATTTGCTTGTTTTCATACAACTGGAATGAATAAAATGAGGCAAACACAAGCAGTGACCCATAGGGTTCACAGGCCATTACAAGAAGCTACCATTTATCAATATTCTGGGCTATGACATTCATCAGTAACCACATTTTCCATGTTCAATCTATGTCAGCTATGAAGTCACCACGTCAAGGTGAGAACACCGCATACCCAGCCAACTGATGATCATACAAAAGTCAGGCAGCTTGCTCACTGCCAAGTCTTCTGTGGATTTCAGCATCCATTTGTTAGTGTCCCTCAGCTCAGCAAAGCATCTGTCTCAATCAATGAGGCCAATAACCACAGGCTCCAGACGGCTTGTCTTTCTGACTGTGCTGTCTCTGACATTCACTCTGCCTCGCCCTCTGAAGTTAACGGCCACTGAAAGCTCCCACTCAGCAGCGGGTCAGCTAGTGACAATCATTAAATAGTCCACAGTCTGATATCATCTCTAAAGAATACAAATTATTGCAGCAATCATGAAACTGTAGCTCCCCTAAAACAATAAGTTGTGTGCTATGTCACATTGCCGCAGAGCATATGATTTAAATTATCATTTTTTAGGGTACAAAAATTGCAAAAGGACTGATTCTAAGGGGCTTCATGATCTCTGTAAAAATTGCAGTATATTCAGCCCTTAAATTGCAAGATTAAAATGATTAATAGCTGCCACAATTGCTCCTGACAATGCGTTGAACATTACTGGAAAAAAATGAGAGAGATAAAAGAAAAATATTCATTTGCAAACAGAATGAGATGTGGGAATTCAGACGCATGTGGAATGCATGGGGTTCATTTGTTTGTTCTCGAATTGGGAAGACAGGGAGAAAAGTGACTTTTGGACTTCTTGGACTTCTTCTTTTGGACGTCAATGGCAAAAGGAAATAGTCTGGCAAGAGCGGACTACTTTATGAAAGAAACAGAAAGCAAATGGTTCAGCTTGCAAATCCAATTAAATCACTCATGTAAATGGAACATCATCGAAGGAAAAAAAGGATTAAATCTACAATGAATGTTGGCAAGCGTCTGTAGTCAAAAGTTGAATTTTACACTCAAATTGTTTGATATTTTTGCTATTGAGACCCAAACTGGATTTAAAAACGTTTGGCTGAATATACTCACATATTCTATCATGGCTGTCTTATTTGCCATATGCATCACTCTCTCACTTACCGCCTGTACAATTAGTTATCCCACTCAACAAGATGTTAGTAACACAGAGGGTTCCAGAAATTAGAATTGCACTTTCAGAAATGCACACAAACATATTTACATTTAATTTTAATAGCAGTATTTCAACAGATAAAATTATTTGTTGTGATTAAAATAAGAGGCCCCCCTTCTATATGTATATTTTCCCATTGGGATGCAAAGGGTGCTGGACCACTTGAGAACAGCAAAGAAGACCCATTGTCATTTGGATTGGTGTTGACCTTGGTAACAGTCTGCGGTTCAATAACAATTTGGTTTCACTTACCAAGGCAACATTAATATTGGGAACACATCGGCCTAAAGACAAGATAAGTGATCGGAGACTTTGGAGGCCAGACTTGAAATCCTCGGTTGGACTGATTGCTTTATGCTTGTACGGAAAAAGTCACCACCTAAATTAGACAAAGTGGTAAATGAAGCCGGATATGTACGCTAACAAAGAAAGATAAAGGCAAAAATAGCTGAGTTCTTAATAGAAGTGACGACATATGGCTTCAAACTGTTATATAAAAGCAACACAGAGAGCAGCCAGTGTACTGACAGGTAAATTTCCTAATATAATCTCAAAATGAGGTCTTACACTTTGGAAAATGCTTTTCAGCCCCCATTTGCACTTAAAGCAAGACAGAGTAAGAAAGGTGTCAGTGCTCTGAGCGAACTCACAGATGTTTCATGTGAGTGGGAGGAAGATGGTACGAGGAAAAAAACAAAAATTACTTTTTCATGATATTCTAATATTTTGAGATAGGATTTTTGAGTTTTCTTAAGATGTAAGCCATAATCAGCAATATTAAAATAATAAAAGGCTTGCAATATTTCAGTTGATTTGTAATGAATCCAGAATGTATGACATTTTTGTTTTTGTAATTACATTACAGAAGACAAAGAACTTTATTACAATATTCTAATTTTCTGAGACAGTCCTGTAGCTGTACGTCACCTGTGGACAGTAGGATGTCTCATTGTGTCTGCCACAGTGGCTGCACAGATGAAAAAGTTAACAAAGAGTGGTGAGAATTTAGATGCAAGTTCATATCATCTTCACTTCGGTCACTTAAATTATTCTTTGTTAATCCTCTGAAGCTTTCTGAGTAAAAGGTAATTGGTCCACTTTAGTGTGTGATTAGATAAGCTTCACTTCATATGAACTTAAATTAAATTAACTCTTCCCTGGCCAGTGAAGATATTTTGTGGCAGCGCTTGTTTTCACTGTTGTATTGCATGGGATGATGCCATGAGAATTGCGGGTATGAAGAGAAGTTGGAGGGAACTGCTTTGCATTAAAAGATGCCCGTCCTTCTTGCAACCTAGAAGCAGAAGATTAGTGTCGTGCAAATGGTTGCTTTGGCTGGGATCCAGTTAACAGGGGATCTGTGGCTGGATTAGATTAATATTTCTATACACATTAAACACTCTTGTGAAAATGGAATAATAACAAAACTTCCAACATGAAACCCAATTACTGAAATCCCTATTCCCAAGCATTGACAAAATGTAATAAGTTCTAAACAAGACATCCATCGAATTAGTTCAGTCGTTGCCTTCAGTTAAAATCTAACTGGCTAATGAAAAAGCCAAAATAACTCTCACCTGTAGCTATTGTCTCCTCTACCATTGGTCCCTTTTTTCATTCTATAAGCTTCTCATTTTGCTTTTGTTATCATCTACTTTTCAATATACTGATTGACCCGGACATTATTGCAATCATCTCCGATTGTCACCTCTCACTGTCTTACTCGATCTCCATCAGCTGTTTGGACCTTCAGACCCGTAACAATTGACTATTTAATCATCGAAGCATTAGTGATAGGCTCTACAGTTTGAAAGAATTTCATGGACAAACATGCAAGGTAAGAGCTGGAGCATTTTATCACACATTTGATCCACATTGCTCTGCCCACCAATGGTGGTTGTGTGTGTATGTTGGCATCCAGAATGGCTAAGAATATTATGTGTCATTTCATCATTTATTTATTTTTTCGTTTTGTTATACAATACCTTGTATTCTCAAAAACTCCATCATCACTGCATACGTTGCTGGTTTCTTTTTTCTGACTTACACTAATAAACACATTAATGATTTTGTTGACACCATTCCAAGCTCCTGTCAAAATTTGATCAGTAAAATACATCCTTGTCAAACATTGTTGCATATTATTTATGTGTGTGATTTGTTCCAGCTGTCATTCACCCACCTGTTGTTTCCGTTTTATGTCCTGAGTGTCGATGACTTCTGCATATGATACCATTCTTATTTCTTGCTTAAAGTTCCTTCAGTGAGCCTCTTCTCTCTAATGACAGGCTAAGATTGCTTTGCAGGAAAAGGAGACCCATGTGATGCTGCAGAAGTTAGAGAAATGGGAATAGCCTATAGTACCAAGGATCTATCCTCCGTAACTATATTATATTGTATGTTTTGACTCTGCTGCTTTTTTTCCGCTGTATATTTTTACATTGAATTGTAGTTTTGTGAATGTTGCTTTTCATCTTTAACTTGTTAGATTTTGTTGGATTTTTAGTGTTTTACTCTGGGCTGTTATTATCGAATATTCCCTCCTCGTTCCTCTTTTGAGCCGTTGCTACTATGAATACTTGATATATAAAACCTAAGGCAAAAAGACACATTTTTGAAAGACATACTGAAAATGAATTGAGAGTTAAAAAGTACTCCAAAAGTATAAATTTGACTATCATTGTGTGACCAAATTCCACCAGCCTCAACAAGAAAGATAGCAGCCTTTATTCCTCCTGAATCCGAGGTTCAACAACCTGGCGGACCCTCTTCTCCAGCACCGCTGAATAGACATTCACCTCCCACGGAGGTGGGAGTTGAAACTCCTTCTGACAGGGGACTCTGCGAGATGTTCCCAGCAGACCCTCACAATATATTTGGGTCTGCCACGTCTGACCGGCATCCTTCCCCACAATTGGAGCCAGCTCACCATCAGGTGGTGATCAGTTGACAGCTCCGTCCCTCTCTTCACCCAGCACATGCGGCCGCAAGTCCGATGATATGACCACCAGGTTGATCAAAGAACTGTGGCCTAAGATGTGTTGGTGCCAAGTGCACATATGGACACCTTCATGCTTGAACATGGTGTTTGTTATGAGCAATCTGTGACGAGCACAGAAGTCCAATAACAAAACACCGCTCAGGTACAGATCGGGGTGGCGTTCCTCCCAATCACGCCCGACCAAGTCGCACTGTCATTGCCCACGTGAGCATTGAAGTCTCCCAGTAGAACGAGTCCTCCGTAGGAGCGCTTTCTAGCAACCCTCTAGGAACCCCAAGATGGCTGGGTAAACTGAACTGTTGTTGGTTGTGCAGCCACAAACACCAGACCTTGCTCCAAGGGGGGGGGGGGGGGGGGGGGGGATAACCCGCATCTGTGCAAGGGAAAGCTGGGTCCAATGGTTTTCTTCTTCATGGGAGGTCCTCTGAGCCAAAACTTCTCTCATCTGGGACCTGTTTGCCTTGGGTGACCCATCCGGGGACATAAAGCCCCTGACAACATAGCTCCCAGGATCACTTGGACACACAAGCCCCTTCACCATGGTAAGGTGGTAGCTCACGGAGGGGTGGCATTGAACAGCTCCGATAAAAATGACAACACTTTCCCCACAACACTCTGTGTGTGACGGGAAACGACGGACCTTTAATTTTAGGTAGCCGCATGGCAGTGACCTGCGGTGAGGTTCACGGCTGGTGAGGCACTGACGTCATCGGTCAGATTTACAAACATATGAACGCTACGGGGTAGCTTATTCATCATTTTATTGACAGCAGTTAACGTGTTTTGTTTAAAATATCATATCAACATTCTACATATACAAACTGTAGCATAGATAAAAGAACAAAAAAAAACGTTATTATCTCTTACCTTTACTTATAAATGAAGTCCATGTGGCGATGAGCGGTTTTCCTTTGCCTTAGCATTGTGGATGCTGATGTTGAGTCTTTGCTGTTCATTCAAAGCCAAATCTATCCTTGACATCTCGAATGTTTTTAGCGCGATTTGACTTTGAATGCGGGTGGCCCATCGCTCATGTTTGATTGTCATAAGTTGAAAAAGGAGTGCAGGAAAAGCAGAAAAGGCGCTTTCTTACTGGACATCCACTCAGCCAGCCTTTTCCTGTTTAACACTCCGTTTGAAAAGACCGCTCTCCTGGTCTGAAGCAAATCCGTTAGCGCCGGCGTCGGTCGTCCCTTACTTATGATCTCCTGCTTCGACTGAAAGTCCAGTTTAGAAATGTCTTTTAGTTTAGCTATGTTTTCCTCCATTTTGGAAATAAAGCCAAGCTGCCGCTTTACGATCGCTTGGCACGAGAAACACGTTACAGTTGTTGACGAAAAAAAATCAGCTAAAGCACATCAGCTAAAGTATGGAAATTTTGTTCATATATTAGTGCCTGGAGTGTTTGAAAATTTTAACAGTAACATCCACAGAGACAGTGATACGATCTTAGCCGCAAAGCATGGCAGCGCAATTATTGCGCAATCCATAGTGGAGCTCCATTAGCTGCCGCTGCACGGCTCTGCTTCATATTTAAACGCTAAATGTGATTTTTTTTTTTCAGCTATTTTGAAAAAAAAAACGACTAAAAATGGTGATGTTAGGAGGAAAATAACGTTATAGTGCAAATCAGTGAATAAATGGAACCACTCATATTATTTTTCATTTTAATTTTTTTTCTTTCCATGACGCCAGGTGAGGCCCGGCCTCCTCTGCCTCTACTGACGTCACTGCCTCATGGTCATGTGACATGATGTGATACCGGTAGCTCGGAGCACAGGATTTGTTTTCTTGTTTGTTTTTTTTTAACTGCATGCACGCAGCATAACACCAAAAATCGACACATGAATGCTCAATTTTACCTGAATAATCACTTAATAAAAAAAACTTATTTCTGCACATGAGCTTCTTTCTGTCCTTCATTCATTATATTGAATAACTCAATCTGTGTAGTACTCCTACTGGCCTTTGAGTGGGTTACATCAATAATACGCTGAAGATTTTCAATTACAATTTAAAGTATTTATTATTTCTGTAGCCAAACACCATCAGCACATTCCGATCGGGTAGGAGGTCGGAAAATTGAGGAGAGCTTAGTTTCTAACCAGAGCAATTAGCTGAGTGGAAAACAAGGCTACTTAATCTCTTCTGCGCTCTTGAAAGCAGGAAGAAAGGAAACACTCACCTACAGTACCGATCGATATGTGTGTTCTCTGCTCAGTTGTGTTCCACAGCAATTATCACACACACATACACACACGTGGTGACATCACTATTTGAGTCAAAGTACATTTGACCCACAGCTCTGCAAAGTCAAAGGTCCTCTCAGGCCTTGTTTGCACTCACCACACTGTGCTGACACAGAGTACAGCTGTTAGTGTGATGATATCACCAAATCGCATTGCTCGCAGTTGTGATTATTCCTCTAACTGTTAAATAGTCAAACTAATTTGACATCATTATAACATAGATGCATTGACTTAAAATGCTGAATCCAAAATGTCACACTTCTTTTTGTGAGATTGTACCAACAATGTGACTCTTCTGTTTGATAAAGAACAACTCAGAAACAAACTGGTGTTTGCTTGACCAAGGTAAGATTTCAGTTTGCAAGCATATATAGATGTACAGTGAGTTCCTCATTCATGCGTTTAAAACAATTACTGTGTGCCACCACAAAGAAAAAGAAAGGAAAAAATGGTTAATGGAAGGGTTTAAAACTCAAGGCTGAACCTCATTGCTTGCAATAGGTTTTTGTTTTGTGGCTCTGTGATGAACAATTGTTGTACATTTTTACTCCAAATAGAAATCTCTCTCTTTCTGGACAGTTGTGACAGTTGCATCTCAATTCAATGTTTTTGAAGTCCATGACCATATATGATTAGTAAAGCATCTATCATATGTATGTGCTACTTCAAGACTCGTGCAATGGCTTGTTCATAAATGTAACAGTAACAATCTTTTTCTTTAAACAATGAGAAAAACAGAAATCCTAATAGAGAGTGCAAACTATATTGTAGTTTCCATAACATTTATCAAACCTGTGTGATCAGCTGTGACAATGCACAAATGTTAAAGCCGTATTGAGATGTGCAGCCAATTTTCAATACCCCCAGTCTTTGGGGTAATGTCAGTCAGCTTCTATGTGGAACTGCTATTTTTCCTACACATTTTTATGCCCTTTTTTGTCCTTTTATTTATTTTCTGAATGTGCTGTATTTTGTCTAACATGTTGTTCCCTGCAGCTGAGCTACATCTAAAAGGAAGCCAGTGGGCTCTGACCTAGAATTTAAATCAAGAGAATACCATATCTGCATCGATCAATATTGTTTCTTCAGCACTGGCTTTGTTCTTTGTGACAGCACATTGGCAGTTGCAATCAGTTGGCTTAACAAAAATGTCAGCTCTATAGAGAGGGAAACAGAAACGGTGCTGGCTGGGATAAAAAGTCCCAGGGTATGTGGGCGTGACCCTCAAGGCAAGAGACAATAATTGTTCTAGACTGTGCCGAAGTTTAAAGACCAATGGGATAAGTGACCTACATGCATCTGAAAACAAGTGTATTCTGCATAAAATAATTTGAGATGATTCTTCCAGAAAAATACCCTTCTAGCTGCAACATAAGTACTTAGAGTCACATCAGGCTCTGAAAAAAAGAACAATGCAAGTTTTCGAAAGTACTGCCAATTACATTGTGCAATAATTCTGTCAACAGTGATTGAAATGTTTTCAAAACACCTGGAAAATAAGAACAGCACCTGCAAAGTTGTTTTTTTTTTGTTCTTTTTTAAACCTCAAATTCCCATTCTAGATATTTCATAAATGGTAAGGTAAAAAGCTACTAATGTTTTATCTTTACTAATTCCTATGTGAAATTATAGTAATTGAGGGTACAACATTTAAAACGCTGACTATTTGGCCTTGTGCCTACTTTCAACATTTTTTGGTAAAGTTTTATTTGTCATTTCAATTCAACAAAATTAACTATATATGTGTTGATCAGATGTTTTCACTATATATGTTTAAATGCGATACAACAGTATGATTTCTATGTATGAAGTTTGCAGCGTTCAGTCTGTTTTGATATGTGTTCCATGATGCAAAGGAAGGAGAAGCACACATTATACGACTTGGTGCTTTGCTTTCAAGATAGAAGATAGAAGCACTAGGAAATTAAACTTCAGGTGTAAGCCTGAATTTTACATTAGTTCAAGGGGTCTAAATCTCCTCTTAAACATACACTGGAAATGATTTAGGTTGATGGACTGTGTGATTGTGTGAAAGCAAATTTCAAATTAAGTCAAGATTTGGTATAATGTATGGATATAGCTTAATATATATTCGCCAAAAGTAGGTACTACAATTCCTTTCAATGTAAACCCACATATTGGATTTAATGGTTTAAAAATCAACTTCTGCAGCATGTTTGCACAGTGGTTAGTCTGCCTCACAGTATGAAGGACCTTGTTTGAATTCTAACAGGGGAGTTTTCAGTGAGGAGTTTGCGTGTCTGCGTGGATTTTCTCCGATTTCCTCCCACAGTCCAAAAAAAAGCATCAGGTTAAATGGAAAATTTGGGAAAATTGAACAAGTGTGTAAATGAGACAGTGATTGGTTGTCTATCTATATGAGGCTGTGCGTTTGACTGGCAACCAGTCATGGGTGTACCTCGCCTGATGGCAGCTGGAATAAGCTCCAGCATTCTTCACGACCTTTAGTAGGATAAGCGTTAGATAATGGATGGATGGATGGATGGATGGATGGATGGATGGATGGATGGATGGATAAAAAAACTTCTACTTTTTCCCTACTGTAGCTGTGAGAGAGCTACAGTTGAGAAAGTAGGAATGAGGACAGCAAGTTAAAACCACTAAATTTTTCAGTGTTCATGATTGGGTCTCTGCTTTTTGCAGATGATCTGGTTCTGTTGGCTTTATCAGATGGCGATTCCTACTTTCTCAAGCTCTCAGTTGAGGGGTTCGCAGCCAATCTGAAGCGGTCATGTTGAGGATCAGCACCTCCACATCCGAGACCATGGATGAAAAAAGCGAGAGCGCCCACTTCAGGTGAGGGAAGAGGTCCTGCCTCTAGTGGAGGGGCTCAAGTATCTCAGGGTCCTGTTCACGAGTGAGGGAGGGATCGACAGGCGAATCAGCCCAGCGTCAACAATGATGCAGATGCTAAGCTGGGCTGTGTTGGTGAAGGACGAGCTGAGGCAAAAAGCAAAGCTCTCAATTTACTTCTCAATCTATCTTCCTTACCGCACCTATGGTCATGAGCTGTGGTTCGTGACTGAAAGACTAAGATCATAAATCAAAGCAGCTGAAATGAGCTGTTGTGCCTCGAAAACAGACTTAAACAGAAACTTATTTCTGTTAACTCAACCTATTTTCTGAATTCAACACCGATGTGTTGGCCAAAAGGTGTTGAATCCTTTGTTCCAAGGATTGACCCCCATGCGTCAATAAACTAATTCTCACCTTCCCATTGACTCCGGACCACACTCCAGAGGTGAGTGATGAGAGAGGAGGCCGGTCTCTGCGCCCTCAACCATTGGACCACAAAGAGGCATATGCTGTGATGTCATAAACTCGTTATAACTGCATGTTTCGAACTGAAATGCTGCTCTAACAGCTTTGCTCTATCACCTACTCTCGAGTGCACGAGTGCACAGAAGGTGGCTGTATATAGACCCAAAGACCGTGATCCCACTGATCCGAACCATGATCCCAAGCTCAATGTCCCAACCCGACTACCAGACCTGCAGACTGCATCCGAAGATCTCGGAGAACCAACTGTGTCCCCAGATTGCCAGCCGTCTCTCGCCCCTGGTGGTGTTCCCAGGGGAGACCTCACTCCTGTCAACGACAACATATCCATTACAGGTCAGACACGATCGTTCAGAACCAGCCCATCCGTCCCGGAATATCATATCCCTGATCAGCTCATTATAAGAGGCGATTATTAGCATCTGGGCAAGCATGAGTTATTTATCAGTTTTGCAGTAGGGCTGTAACTGCTGTTTTCCTGTTGTTACTTGGGTAATCAGTGTATCCCCATGTCATTGCTACTGTTACCTTCTTAACTTGCTGCTCGTCTAACTCTCTACTTTCTTTTCTTAACACAAACGAAACTCAACGTAATTTTTACACAGGGCATTAACTTTTGGCATTTCATCCATTCCTTTGTGCCCTCTGACCCCGTTCACGTGGTTGCACCAGGTGGTAGCCTTTGGACTACAACCACCGCTGTTTTGGTAGTTCTGCATTCAGACTGACATTTTGGTAGTTTTATTGTTATTATTATTTTTTATGTTTATTATGATATTATTTTATTTGTTATCATTATTGTTCATATTGAAAATTTACATAAATACCTATTTCTTGAGATTGTGTTCCTGTCATTGGTTATTATTTTCCAGCTTTGCTGGTGGTGCTGCAAATGAAGGTTGGTATTATATTGAGGAGATTGAGGAGTTTGGCCTTCAGAAAAGGGCTCAGAGATGCGTACCCTTTCCTCCTAGTAGAGGTGGCTCTGGCATGTGGTCAGGATGCCTCTTGGACACTGTCCTGATGAGCTGTTAACCCTCATATTATGTTAAGGGTCAATTTGACCCATTTCACCCATTGACCCAATGGGTCAAATTGACCCTTAACATAATATGAGGGTTAAAGGCATGTCCGACCACGTTGAGGCCCCTGGGAAGACCCTGTGCACACTGGAGGGACTGGAGGGAAGTCTGAGCCTTTATTTTTAGACGCCTGCAAACTTACCCTGGATTAGTGAAAGATGATGGTTAGATGGCATTGTTTAATTCATACAAAAACTATAAACATTATTTTGTTTTAATTTTATTTTTCATGCTATTACCCCATCATGACTGAACCACAAGCAACTGTCAGCCACTTAGAGGCGCCAGGGGAGCGATTAGGGGTTTAGTGTCCTGCTCAGATACACGTAGACAGGCTTGGAGGAGGGCAGGAATCAAACCAGGAATGTTTGGTTCCAAGGTCAATCAATCGTCTGCTTCTTGACCACAACCATTATGCCCAGTCAATTCTCCATCACAAGTTTGTCTGTGTGTAACTGGAAGCCCCACATTAGTTTGGCTTTCTTGTTCCGGATCACCTTGGAGGTGTTCACCTTTATCCTGAGACCTGCAGACCATAATCAGTATAGATGTTCTTATATATGATGCATGCTGGTTATGATGCTCCATGTATGCCTTTCCCATGAGCATCTTAAACCTTTCTGTTTTGTGCTGTATTGTGTTATGGGCATCTTTGCACAGCCTACATCTGTGGTCCTCCTGATGTTCTCCCAGAGGCTTGCTGATCCTTCATGGATTGTGATTCCAAAAGTCAGCAGTCTATGGCCTCTTGTTGCTTTCGCTTAGTATTGCCTTGGGATGCTGGGCTTAGGTTGAAACCTTTCATGAATTAAAAAGGTTCCTTGTCTGGATGTTGGTGGCTTCACATATTCTTCACGTGTGTGTGTGTGTGTGTGTGTGTGTGTGTGTGTATGTGTGTGTGTGTGTGTGTGTGTGTGTATGTGTATGTGTGTGTGTGTGTGTGTGTGTGTGTGTGTGTGTGTGTGTGTGTGTGTGTGTGTGTAAAGGGGATAGGAGGGGACTCAGTACAGTCGTGTTTCTTAATTTGGGTAATTAACAAACACACCAGATTCAGTGGAGATAATTTGTAGGGCCATTGTGCTGCATATTGACAGAGGTGCTACAGAAGTAGTACATACAACTGTATTTTCTTCCTCCTTGATATTCTGTCATTAGTTTAACAACATGAAGACAATGTGCATTCAAATGCAACAGTAAGCAAGTGTCTATAGGACAAATCTTAATTGTGGTCCACTGAACATATTCCTGTAGTGTTAAACAAACAGATTAATGGAACCATGCAATCTTTAACACCGCTATAATCATGGCTCTCTCCACAGAGTTGAATAAAGCTATTTGAAGTGTGAGATAAGGCGGGCGTGAGGGGAGTTTAGTGCAAACTTTGGCTGGGTGATCAGATTCATGCCACAAAGCCCCATACAACTAATCCAATCTGAACTTGACATTACCTCTCTATTTGTTCAGCCTGCTTCTTGTTTCATAGGGATGTGGGACATTCAGATGTTCCCTAGAAGAAAACACTATCAAATTGTAATTAATACTTTTTTGATGTGGTAAGTGCATTTGCTGGGAGTGATAATCATTAAATATCCTTTATAAAGTATGTTCCATAAAATATTCTCAATGACAGAAAACTGGATGGAAGTCCGATGATTAATAGTTTATCCTAGCGAGTGTCCAATGGAGGGACATTGGTGTGGACAGAAATGATCTGTCTCATTTCATGGATTGTATCCTTTGAAGGCTGTTTTTGGAGGGTAAATGCAGCATTGCAGTCAAAACAAGACTGTCAAATTTCAAAGGAAGCTATGAATGCTGAGTAGGGATTCAATCCTCTTTTGCTGAATTTGGCATTCATGTAGTGGGTGTGATTTAGCTGAACACAGAATACATTGGGTATAAACTGGGACTTGGTAAAAATGTACCTTTCATTTTTTACAACTTCACTGATTCGGTATGAACACATGGTGGAGCATATGTATCGTCAAAAGGTATTTACTATTTATAAAGATTCACATAATTTAAGATGAAAAGAGAAATACAAATTTCTAGCAAGCAAAACATAAGATCAGTAACATACAGGAAACTGATGCATGCTGAACGTGCCATCTGGAGAAAAGCTATCCTTGACTGGTCAACCGTTGTTGAGGCATCACTGCTACACCTTCATCTGTTGAGGAATTAAATATAAGAGCAGGGCCTGAAGGGGTCATAGACATCAAGGACATAAGGAAAATAGAGACATAACTCACGCAGTGACTACACTTGTACAATTGTCATGTTCAACACTGAAGTGAAATATGAATAGCTTCGCAAAGACCTTGGTCAGAACACAAAGAAATATTTATTATGAGTAGGCTAGCAAAATACAGAATGACTTTGCATCTTTTTCTCCTTTTCTTTTGTTTGTGCTGGAACGCAGGCACATTTACCAAGGACGGCGTGGCGTAGGAGGTAAAGTGATTGTCCTTGGAGATAAACAGTCTTGGTTCCATTTCTGTCTCCTCCTTGTGTGTTGAAGTGTCGTTGAGCAAGACGCCTAACTTCTTACTACTCCCCTGGTGCTGATAGATGGCAGCCAACTGCTCATGGTTCCTCCATGATGGGTTAAATGCGGAGAAGGAATTTCCCCACAAGGGATTAATAAAGTATTATTTTTATCATACTAATTAAATAATTACTAGTGAATTCTGAGAGATCTCCATATTTTTTTCATTCATTTTATCATGTTATCATGTACATGTTTAGGAAACAGCCGATAAGAAATAGAATCAATTAATATATTGTACATACACTGAGGATAATGGGCAATAATAAGGGGTTGGATGTGGCATAGTTGGTAGAACAGATGTCCCTCCAATCAGAAGGTTGGTGGTTTGATTCCTGTCTGCATGCCAAAGTGTCATTGGGCAATACACAGCGCACCAAGCTGCTCCCGATGGCCTAGTTAATATCTTGTATGGCAGTTTTGTCACTGTCACTCACATTGAAATCATGAGGTGTGAGGGCACTAAATAAGTTGAGACCACCACCAACTCATGTAAGCACTGACTATGTTACAACGTGCATGCAGATCTAAAATTTAGTTGGAGAATTGAGTTTAGTTATTAGTATCGTCTCTTGAAACCCATCTAAAGGTAAAGATAGGCCTCTCTTCTGTAAGTTACAGCCGTAGGATGTTAATTCAGATGAGGTATAGAGGATGCCGTACCTTGCAGTTGGATGAAAACCTACACATCTTATCATCATTCATTAGCTTGGTAGATATCAGGTATAAAAAAACAAGGGCTTCAGAAAAATTGCATTTGCAATAAGGTCAAGCTGAAGAACCAGGTCTGAGATATATCTATCAAAAGATGGACCACAATTGCCTTATTAGGGCATTTGTAAACCCTGCTGCAACAGATCATAAAGTTTGACAATCTGTGACCAAGGTGTGTTTCAATTAAATGTATTGAAAATTAATGAATGGATAAATAAACTACTGATGAAAATGTAGGGAAAATTTAAAATAAATTTATAGTTGAATACGCATGGATAGGCGTTTCACTGCATTGATATGCACTTATTGACATTGGTAATCATCAGTCTTCCTGCACTCATACTGCCAAATGTAATGTTGGAGCTCAAAAGGAAGCCTTGGCTTTTCAATGAGCACAAACATGAATGGTGGTCAGATTTATGAGTGCAATTTACAGCAGACATGCCTGTGTTAACAATTTATAATGTACAGAACTATTTGCATTATATAAGACCTTAGCTTTGTGTTTGCTGTGCTGGTGTGAGTAGATTTAGATTAACAAGCTTGAGCACAATAATACTGTCACATCATAGGGTTTAATGCTAAAATTTCCATTTATCCATTGTACTGGTCTATCACCATGCAGAGACCAATTTATCTATCATTCAATCTAAATGATATACATTAGTTCAAACCTGAGGTACAGTATGTATTTTAAAATACACTAAAAAACCTCCTGTATATAAAAATTTACAGTATATCATATGTAGCACTTCTATATTAGCCTCATCATCATTCTTATTATGCGTATTTTGTATGAAAGTGTGTGTGAACACAATATCACGTATGCTTTTATGGGAGCAACAAAAATTGTATTAATACCAACTGACCTTTTTTGTATTGATTTCTGTGAACTTTTATCACTGTTGTCACCAAACACAGATGTACCTGCGCCCAGTGCAGATGTTTCACATTTCCAATACCCTTCACAGTATTCAAAAATATTGTTGCTCATCTGAAATGTAAGTTAAAGACAAACCTTCTTTAGAGACCAATCTGTTTTGCTCATTAGACAGGGCTTGCTTCTATAATTCTATCATCTGTCAAAGATGTTGCCAGAAAATCCATATTGATAAATGTCTTTGCTGTTTCCCTTAAAGTTTGTAAGCCTGGGGTCAATAGTACACTGACGATGGATGGGGATCATAACAGACATGTTGTGCATATTAAAAACAATTTAAAAGGCAGGTGCTATTTCAACATGCCCTCAAGAACAGAAATTATTGATTTTAATTTTAAATGAAGTTACTAAGAATGAAACTCAATTCATTTTGTTCTTGTATGACTATTGCTAACAATCTAGCCCAGTCTACTAAAGGTGAAACTACAGAACATGCAGGTGGATGCTAAGCTGTGGCTTCAGTACACCATCAACTGTGCGCAAGCACAGAAGTGAGCGTAAAAAGAGCGTACAATTGCGCCACCTTAGCAATGTTACAGAAGCTCGTTCCTGCCTGGTGTCATCTTCTTCTTCTCCTTTCAGCTTTTCCCTTCAGGGGTCACCAGAGCAAATCAACCTTTTCCATCTAACCCTGTTCTCTGTATCCTCCTCTCTCACACCAACTACCTTCATATCCTCTCTCACTACATCCATAAATCTTCTCTTTGGTTTTCCTCGAGACCTCCTGCCTCACTCTCCCTCCTCTGTACATGACTCAACCAGTTTCTGTCTGGCTTCTCAGACCTTCTCTCCAAAACATCTAACATGTGCTGTTCCTCTGATACACTCATTCATGATCCTATCCATCGGGTCACTCCTTAAGAGAATCTTAGCATCTTCATCTATGCAACCTCTAGCTCTGCCTCCAGTCTTTTCGTCAGTGGTCTCATCACTGTCCTGTACACTTTTCCTTTCATTCTGGCTGACAGTCTTCTATCACATCGTACCCCTGACACTTTTCTCCACCCATCCCAACCTGCTTGAACCTGTTTCTTCACCTCTTTTCCACACTCTCCGTTGCTCTGGACTGTTGACCCCAAGTACCTGAAATCCTCCAACTTCTTGATCTCCACTCCCTGTAGCCTCACCGTTCCACCTGAGTTCCTCTCATGCACACACATATACTCTGTCTTGCTGTGACTAACATTCATTCCTCTCCTTTCCAGTGCATACCTCCACCTCTCTAGATTGTTCTCAACCTGTTCTCTGCTCCACTGCAGATCACAATGTCATCTGTGAACAACGTGGTCCATGGGGATTCCTGTCTAACCTCACCTGTCAGCCTGTCCATCACCACGGCAAACAAGAAGGGGCTCAGAGCTGATCCCTGGTGGAGTCCCACCTCCACCTTGAACTTCTCTGTTACCCTTACAGCACACCGCACCACTGTCTCACAGCTAGCATACATGCCCTGCACCAGTCTAACATACTTCTCAACCACTCCAGATTTCCTCATACAATACCAGAGTTCCTCTCTTGGCACCCTGTCATATGATTTTTATAGGTCTACAAAAACACAGTGCAGCTCCCTTTGGCCTTCTCTGTACTTCTCTATGAGCATTCTCAAACTCTTTCTAAGCATGAAGACACACTGCTGTTCACAAATGCTGACTTCTGCACTACTCTTTTTCCATAACTTCATTGTATGGCTTGTCAACTTTATCCTTCTATAGTTGCCACAACTCCGCACATCCCCCTTAAAAAAAAACAGGCACCATCATGCTTCGTCCATTCCTCAGGCATCTTTTCACTCTCTAAGATCCTATTGAATAATCTAGTCAGAAACTCTACCACTGCCTCTCCTAGACACTTCCACACCTCCACAGGCATATCATCAAGACCCATGGCCTTTCCACTCTTCATCCTCTTCAATGCCTTCTTCACTTCACTTTTCTTCTTCTTCTTCTTCTTCTTCTTTCGGCTTTTCCCGTCAGGGGTCGCCACAGCGAGTCAACTTTCTCCATCTAACCCTATTCTCTGTATCTTCCTCTCTCACACCAACTACCTTCATATCCTCCATCCGTCCATAAATCTTCTCTTTGGTCTTCCTCGAGACCTCTTGCAGCTCCTCTTGGCAGCTCCAATTCCAGCATCCGTCTACCAATGCCTGGCAGCTCCAATTCCAGCATCCGTCTACACCTTTACTATTCTCTAATAGTTTGTGGTCAACAGTAGTCACCTCCTCTACCATTGTCTCTTTCATTTTCCACATTCATAATTTCTTCAAAGTACGCTTTCCATCATCCCATCACTCTTCGAGCATCTGTCAATATATTTCCCTCTCTATCCTTGATCACCTGGATGTGTAGTACATTCTTTCCATCTTTATCTCTCTGTTTTACCAACCTGCATAGATCATTCTCTCCCTCCTTGCTGTACAACCGAGCACAGAGTTCATTGTAACCCCTTTGTTTTGCCTTTGCTACTTCTATCTTTACCTTACGTTGTATCTCCCTGTACTCCTGTCTGTTCTCTTCAGTCCTCTCAGTATCCCACTTCTTCTCTGCTAACCACTTTGTCTATACAGGTATATACTCCTCACTTCCTCATTCCACCACCAAGTCTCCTTATCTATTTTCCTTCCAGATGACACATGAAGTACTCTCCTACTTGTCTCCCTGATAACACTAGCTGTAGTTGACCAATCATCTGGAAGCTCTCCCTGACCACCCAGAGTCTTTCTCAACTCCGCCCTGAAAACCATACAACACTCTTCCCTTTTCAGCTTCCACAACTTTATCCGCTGCTCTGCCATTGTCATCAACCTCTTTCATACATCCGCCTCTGTCAGACCTGTGATCACTTAACCGGTCCACGTTGTTCTCTAATGCCCTTGTTCTCTACTGTTTCATGTTGCCACGGGTGTTCTCATGGATTTTTTTTTTTTTTAATAATTCATTATCTATTAATTTTTGGATTGAAAGTTTTCTTGTCCTCCAATCTTACACTATGATAATTTAATTTCCCCCAGGGGATTAATAAAGTAATCTCTATCTATCTCTATACATCTCTAACTCCAACTGCCATTCATGTTTTTTTTTACTTTTCATTCTTCTATTTTTTTCCCATATATATAGGTTTTTTTGTTGTTTGTTTTTTTTTGCTCTTGCAGTCCAACTCTTTTCAGCAATTGCTGTACCTTTGTAACTTTGTACCTTTATGGATTTAAATCATGTTGTAGCCTAGTTATCCTAGTGAGCTTACTCACACAGTTTGGTGGTGGGTTATAAGGTGAGTTGGTAATAGAAGGTACAGGGACCTGCAGGGTGGGAGAGGTCTGTTTTGTTCTGGCCATAAATGACATGCCCTTGCATTGTCAACATGAGAAAGTGCCTGTGAGTTACTGACATCTATTTCCATAACCCTGTATTTTGTTGTCACCATCTCATCCAGCATTCCACAAAAAGAAACAGCAAGCTCTCTAGATACTGTTATCATTAAAAATTAATAATTTTCCCGTTTTTCTGTATTGTTTATTCTGCTGGGTTTGATATTTATCTTTTTAGAAAATTATATTTAAATATTTATTTAACTATTAACTCATTTATTGTTTATTTTGTAACCTATTACAATCAGATAGTTGAGCCAAAGGATTAAAGGTGATCAATGAAAACCACCATCCTTTGCTAATCTGCAGACATTTATAGTTAAATCCTGGGGTTCACCAAAGCTGAGGGCGCTTTAGAAACTAATATTAATAAATATTTATATGTAGCTCTGAAAGATAATATGTGCTATAACAATATATTGGCTGGCAATCTCACACCAAACATAAACTAGCCAATCAAGCCAATGCTGTAGCTGTATGAAGTTCCTGTTTTTTTATTGGATTAAACTTTGGGAGAGGGAAATTGAAAAAAAGAGGTTTGAGGAGTTCGGCAAATCCATGGTTGGTCGGCCTGTAGGGCTAGTATTTGAACCAAAGTTCAAGGAGCAGTCATTCTTCACTCTCGCCTGCTGGATGTCCTGGTGTTGGGTCTGACATGTGGATTTGCCCCTAACTAGGCAGAGTCTTGTTGCAACCTGCTGCCAGGTTGTTGATGGTGGGCCACTAGAAGAGTCTGGTCAAGGGGTCTTAGCACTGTGGTCAGCTAAGCGAAGCCAATTATTTCATACAGATTGGAGAGCAGTTGTGGCTCAAATGATCATAATAAACATATTGCCAGGAAAGTATAGGATTTTAGTTTTCATATTTTTTGGACCCCTTTTTTCACTGATTATCATTTCCAAATCATAGGAAAGTATTTTAATTTTTGAACCCCCCGTGGAAACAGACTCCGCAGGGCATTCAACTTTTTAATCATCATTTTTCTCTGTTAATCCCCCCCCCCACATACAAACACTCATATTCCAGCAGCTTTCAGCTGAGCACTCTCTCCATATGAGATTATGGATGAACAAAATGCAAAGCAAAGGGAAGGGTCCCATGGGATAAGCCATGTGACCCATGTGGGTAATGGGATTCTTCCACCAACAAGATTAGAGTTATAAATTTGCCCCCTGTCACATTAATGAATCCTCAACTCTTCAGCCAATGATAAACCAGTGTGAGGTCTCCAGCGTCTTCTGCGTCATATTGATAGCAAAAGCTGGATAATAACTGACCTGGGAATCCAAGTCACTGAAGGTGGTGATAGAGACATATTATTGGACGACACTTCCCTCAAACAATGAACAATGACAGAACCCCATTACTGGAAATTTGACTTCATGAAGATCTCCCTATATATATGTATATGAGAAGTTGAATTCACCAGTTCTCTCCAAATCTGCTTCGCCAACATGCAGTATCTGTTTGCATTTATTAGTATGACTTAACTGTCATACAGCAAGTTCTTGATGTGAATACTTTTCTTATGTTCATACCTTTACAAATAAATTATGAGTAATGATATTTGGGGGGATGGGGGCATTCTGTTCAAGACGCACAAGAAAAAGACAAATTTTTCGGTGAAACTACAAGAACAGGTGTTGATGTGGAGAAACTGTGTAAAAGGGTGGCAAAATGAATTGTAAAAAAAAAAACAAAAAAAAAAAACTTCGGATTCCAGATCAAGTTTAAACTGACCTACTGCCTATCTCTGTAAAGCTCAATTTAATGCTTGCAGCATATATGTGAAACCTTCCCAGGAAGGTTATTAAATGATACATAATGATGACTGGTTTCAGCTCTATTCTTGTCGTATCGATTAATAATTTCAAAAACTGCTGAGGGGTGAAGTGAGAGATGCCAGTGAAATAAGTGCCATTTGTATTATATAATATACAGTCCTTGTCAATTGATTCATATATGCTGCTGGAACTGAGAGTGTTCCTGCCTCATGGTAACTCATTTTCTGTCACTAAAAAGTATTTAGGTGACTTAAGTACAACATACAGTCTGAGGTGATAAAGTTGTTCTCTTTGTTACCTTTGAGTTCCAAATTAGTTACCCCTCTCCTTAATTCGACCATAGTTGGCATAAGTTGGATTAGTTGGCATGCTTGTAATGACCTTCTAACTTAGAACAACATTCTCATTAGAGTATCTTGAAGTTTATATGAATTTGTGTGTATCAAACTTACCAAGTTGTTTATTTTTAATAGCATGATGTAGCATGATGAATAGCTGTACGATGATGTAAGATGTAATTGTTTGAAGTAAGGTGATGTCACAAATACTACCTGTTGAACAGCATTTGTTGGATTTTTGTGTTTTGCTGTTTTGCTAAACATTTATAATACAGATTTTGTCCAAGTTTCAAGGTTGGAGTTCAATGACTTCAGTCACCTTTCCTCTGAATGTTTTCTGTATGAGCTCAAAGGACTTTGGCACACACAGTATAGCAAGCTGTGTCACAAATAAAATTATTTTCTGATCACAGCATAATCTGGGGTTGATGACTGCAGCTGTTCTATGATATTGGTAGCATTAGCCTACTGAAATGAATGACCACAAACAAACAACAAGTGCCTGAAGGTTAAACCAGCCTTCTCATCTCCACTGGGGCTGAAGACATTTGTAGCACAGATGGAACATAAAATGTTCTATTAAGCATGTTGCAAGCATGTGTGGCACACATTTTCATTTAAATGCCAAGTTAAAAAAACGATGCCCTTTTTTTTTTTTTCTTTACAGTTGACATCTTGTCAACTTGTCAGGTGGATGACTGAGAGTAATCATTATTCAAATAGAAAATGACACTTGCTTATATGTATGCAATTTGCTTCCTTGTCAGTGGATGGCTTCTGGTGACACTAAAAAGATCCATAAAGAGTCTGGACCAGATGGTCCAGGAAAGAAAATCTTTGTCTCGTTACGAACGCCAGCACTCATCTATTACTGCGGTGCTGTTATTCATCAAATGTAAAGTCAAGGTGCAATAATACATGCTTTGCTAATTGGTTTTGTTCTTTGACTGTTGTTTAATGTATTCTCTTCTAACATTACCATGAACACTGTCAGTAAGGTCCTTTTCTTGGTCCTGCTCCCCATGGATATATTCACAGCATGGCGCCCACATTCTCACTGTTTTTACATAATAAACAGGAATAGCACAAACTGATGAAACGGTGATGGGCAATCATGAAAATTCTGCTGAGAATACTACCATGTGTGAGTGTGATCTTGTTGCAAGATCAAGACATCTCATTGTATCAAGTTTATCATACAATATTAGATATCAAAGATAGCTGGTATTTCTCCGTCCAAAAGTTCCCATTAATGAATAAGTGAATGGTTGTCTGTTTGTATATGTGGTGATGCGATTGACTAGTGACCTGTCCAGGGTGTATCCTGCAATGTTGGCCCATGTGGCATTTTTGTGTGACAGTCAGTTTTTGAGCATTTCTCTAGTCCCATCAAAACAATTAAAGATACTGTTTTTAAGATACCAAATAAAGATAAGTAAATACATTTTCACGCAAGACAAATACATTTTCACGCAAGTCTAAATCTACCCGTAAGAAGAGTGTGGTGGACTGAAAAAATACAAAATAATTCCCACAGCTGCTGTTTTATCATTTATAGTCACAATTGTACTATTAGTAAACTCATACTCCTGCACCTGTTTCAGGCAAATATTGCATTTATTTATTCAGTCAAACAAGTGTATGTATTTTTCCTTTCACACAGCCTAAAGTTGTTCCTGCTATCTTGATTGATAACCCGAGTTGTTCCACTGGCACTCCCTGGGATTAAACCCGCTCGCAATACCCTGGAGAGCCCTAAGAGAGCATGGATTCAACAGAAGCCAATAGTCCACAGTTCAATTTCCAGCTGTCACAAGTTCAACACAGCACATTATGTCTGTGGAGGATCTCAGTCATCCAGGTCAGGGTGAATTGTTGTCAAAATCGTCTTGTCTTGGGAACTGGACTTGAATTTCTTCACTTGAAGACTTTCAATATTTATAAATGGTGTGAAAACACAACTAAAATGATTCATTTATAGGTAACCCCCCCCCCCCCCCCCCCCCCAAAAAAAAATAGGCTTGTCAAGGTCGAGGTAATTGTCTCGACTGTATTAAACTTAAAAACTTGATTTCTCAAAGCTAGGGTTTGCGTCATCACTTCTTTGTCAAATTCTTAAACAGGTTGTGATGTGAAGTTGTGTTAAATATAAAATATAAATATTATATTTTTGCAGAGCAAATGACTTGAAAGTCACCAAAACCTCAACAGGGAAGAACGTCAATGTGTTAGTCACAACATTATATAAAATACAAAAACGCCAAATGAAAACGAAATAAACAGATATTATTTCGTGCTGATGTGATGCGGAAAAGGTCTTTTTTTATTGTTCAGAAACCTGCTCAGCCAGTCTGTGATAATTTCAAAATTTCGTTCTCATTGTGGAATGAAAAACCGTTATACGATCTTGATGTGGGCGTTTTCTTAATGTAACACTCATTCTAGCTTGAAGAGGAAAATGTGTAATTCTAATAAAAGACAAAGAGCTTTTACCACAATAATCACTTTTAGTTTAAGACTTTGTTTGATGTAATTTGCATTTTTTGGAAATTAAATTGTGTCAGGTTGTTTCATATGTGTTACGATTGATATTTAGAGGCTTTGATCCTGATTGCACATACACTCAGTGTATTTATAATGCTTTTAACCTTTTTCATTTGCAAATATGCCTCAAGTCTTCCTCAATTTGCATAATATAACGATTTATAAATGAGCTTTCCTGTCTGTAAAGGGCACTCAAGGTTCATTATGCTCTATGAGCAATATTAGATAATATCCACAGTGGGTGGCAACAGCCTCAGTTCTCGGAATAGAAATCACACGGCCCGGCTGATCTCTGCTGCCCCCGACACATTTAATTAGAGCATTTCTTAGGTTGTTTCCCTTTTAATGAATTAGGCCTTTCTTAAGATGTATTTCGTCTCTGCAGTACATTCTCTTTTATTGTTTTTTTTTTTTCTTTTAAAGGAACAAAACTAGAATTGAACATAGATATTATTCATATTTCCAAGTGTCTTGTTCAAAAAACTAGAATGACCTGAGCTTCCTCGCGATACTTCAGGATGTTGATGGAGATCCCGAGACTTCTGACTCACAAAGGACCATTAGCTGTTCTTTCACTTTCAATGTGTTAACATTTGCGCTCCAAATTAAAAACAGCGGTAGGCATTTCTTCACAGAGTCAACAAGTGTTCCATATGAGCTTAGTATATTAATATTACACAGTAACAGGAACATATTTGTAATAATATAATAATAACAATTTCCGAGAAATTAAAAATATCCAACACATTTGTTACCCTGAATGCGTAAGAATGTATATCTTCTTTTTAATCGCACATAGCCCCCCCCGACACACACACAAAAAAAAAAGAAAAAGTGTATGTATGTATATGCCTCTGATTTGCTCTTTGGTTGAGTGGGCACTTCTGACTTTTGCCTACTGACTACTGGTACTTCGCATTTTCGGTGACTGAATTGCACTTCTTGTGAGTCGCTTTAGTTAAAAGTGTCTGCCAAATGACTGTAATGTAATGTCAATTAATGGAATTTTCAAGAAAAAAAATAAAATGACAATAATTACTAACATTTAGAATCTTAATTTGATTATCACAGGGTTATGATCCTTACCTTTATCTTTCTTTGAAACATCCCCATTCTGTCAATCCATAGATAAAGAGCACGAAATAGATATAGAAAGATTTGAATTTATTTCATGTACACACACATTTTCTTTACAATCTAAAATGTGTGTTTGTGTGTATTATACATATATATATAAAAAAAATAAAGATCGAAAGATAAATATAATTTACATTTGTGAATTGAAACCATTGTATTTATCTTTTTATTCAAGAACTTGCTTCATTGTAAACTAAGATTGTTATAATATCACTGCTGAAAAGTAACTTTTATTGAGTTTGCATTCTTTTTGAAAAGATCCCTTATGTATTGTCTCTTCAAAGGAAGTCGCAATGCACTACCTAACATGCTCTGGCTTTATGAGAGCTAATAGTCCTCTCTTTCTGTGATTAGACATTCACATTCACAGAAGGGCCGTCTTACACATGATTATTGGTTGTTTCAACCATTTAGGATTATGCTCAATCCTAAAACAGAGAAAACAAGTGCGATGAACAAGAACAACACTCAGATCAGTTCTACCAGAGAAAATTCTCCAAGCTCTATGTGCTGGCTCCAGCAAGAGTAAACTGAGGTGCTGCTTCTGTGCTGCCATAGCTGACCTGCTTTTACAAAAGTGTTTGTTTACAGTTCAGATAAGCCAGTGCAATCTCAACTGACCGGGGAGTAATATATTTTGTGAACGTTTTCTCTTTACACAGTGCATTGCATGGATGCATCAACCGGATGTTCTCTAATACAGACCATGATGTTTGGCCTATGAGGAAAGCCACACAACACCGAGTCATAACTCACAAAAACCATCTTAGGTGGTCTACTGCATATTTGCTGTTTCTTCCTTTTTTTTATGTGAAGACCCTTTATTTGTTTTTCTTTAATATTGCCCCAAAGACAAGGAAAAGAATAATAGAAATTATAAAGGGAGGACCCACAAACTGCCACAGGTATTATGAAAGGCAAAAGGAAAAGAAGGAGTTTGATTGGAAGGACAGGAGGTACACTGCGTGCACAAGTATTTGGCAAGTTGTATTTTTGAGGGTTCATTTTGTCATTGTAAAACTACATGGTTTTGGTCAATTCAAAATGTTGACCAACCCTCAAACCTGGTTTGAGCAGTTATGGCTCAGTTGTTCAGTTATGGCTTTCTTAAGTTAATATCTATATGTACACCATTATGAGGCAACACTGTATGAGTGTGAGGAATTATTATGCAACTAAAAAAAAAACAATGTTTCCCCATCTCCCTTGCTTAAAGTGACAATAAACACTGAAATTACAAATAAATATTTCTGAAATTAATTTAAAAAAAAAAACACGGTGTCTATATCAGTGATATAGACCGTTCTTTTTGATAAAAGTCACAAGCCTTCCATTCAAGGAGTCAGTCAGTTTCTTGATCTGGTCAGAATCAATTTCTTTCTGCAGCCACAACCACAGCCTCCCAGACACTGTTCAGCTCGGTGTAGTGTTTTAACTAATTTTTGGCCCATTTTTCCTGAGGTGAAGAATCTGCCTAATAACTATGCACACCTTGATATAGGGTATGGATCTCCTTAGGCCACACTGTCCCTCATTACACAAATACACATCACCTGACACGCATTAAATCCAATAAGTGGGATTTTGGAAATTATGGAAAAAAATACAATCACTTGCCTCCTAATTGTGCTCATTGTGTAAATGGAGCTCAAAGTTAGAATGGGGCATAACTTTTTTACATCAAATGTACCAAATCACAGTGAAACTTTGTGATTGATATTGTCTTTAAAAAGGTCCTGGAGACTGAAACTTTGACTACTCGGTAAATAAATGAATGCAGAGGTGAGTAGAGTGAATGAGAAATTTTCTTTTCCCTTGAAATGGAGCTCTGGGGGACTTAAATTCCTGGAACCGCATAAGAGATGTAATGAGCAGTATGCGTGAAGCCTTGAGGATGATGCCACACCTTTCTGGAGCAAAAGGTTTATTGCAATATTTAAGGAATATTCACATTAGAATTCAACAATGTCTGCATATTCAATATGGTTTGATACAAACATCTGTCTCAAGTACTCAAGTGCTAAATCAAACATTCTAAATTCACTGTGTTCCAATGACATATATTATCCAAGGCTGTAGATTTAAGCACTTCTGAAACTGCTTTTTCTTTAGTG
Organism: Fistularia commersonii; assembly: GCF_037954325.1. Classification (NCBI taxonomy): domain Eukaryota; kingdom Metazoa; phylum Chordata; class Actinopteri; order Syngnathiformes; family Fistulariidae; genus Fistularia; species Fistularia commersonii. The sequence continues at coordinate 4,842,982 of NC_141298.1, read as the reverse complement.
CAATACATGAGATATAAACATGAATAATAATTTAGTTGAATGAAACAAAAAGGTATTGTTTCCACTTTACTTCCATTCTTGGTGGTTTTGTGTCCATAAAGCTTAGGTACTCTACCGAAGGCCTATGAGCTGGATGGTTTTACGCAGGATCCTTGCCGCTCCCAAGATTGTCCTCTTCAACATAGAGATCTCAGATATTCTTCCAGCTATTGGCTGGAACCCTTCTCCTAGTTTTGGGATTATTGCTCCAAGTGATCCACTATCTTTTGGGACCACCTTTGCCTTTTCACCCAACATCTTCTCAGACTCCTCCTCATGGCTCTGGTATTCCTCTCACTTCTGATGCTCTTTCTTCCTGATGTTGCTGCCACTTGGGATCGCCACATCTCCTACCACAGCTGCCTTCTGCTTCTTGTCAGCCAGCCACCTGCTATATTTAACAGTATCTACAACAGATGATTCAGTGATGGATATGAGACCGGAGGATGATGTGGAGTAGGTGGTCATTCAGATACTGCTGTAGCCTCGTTAGAACCATGCCAATGGTTCTCCTCAATTTTGGAAATCAAAATATACTCTGGGGATTAGGGTCACCCGCAAGCCACCTTTGAGTTACTCACAGGGCCCCAAAATAGCATTTGTCCCGGCCATGGCTGCTCATGCAAAGTATGGTTGTTCTATGTTAAATTGCCAAAAAGTGACATGGTTCTAGTTGCATTCTAGACCCAAATCACCTCCATTTGTCCTGGACATGGCATTATTATTTATTTTTTTCTTTTAACCCAAGACAAGGGATGCACAAAAGAGATTAATTTTGAAAAACATCTATCTATCTATAGATTTCAATATATGTTTTGTGGAAATTGCAGATGGATAAGGGTAGAAACTCATCAATGCATGTTTTAATGGCCAATTATACAGTCTCCTCATCACATACATCACTACTAGGCGGAGTGTTACTCACGGGCTTGAGGCAGGTGGTTATCTACTTTCTGAGCCTCCTTTTCCATCTTTGGCCACTGAAAAATATCTCTGCAAAGTTTTCTGACAACGATCATATTTTCTGCTACAGTTCATCCAATGAGGGGCTTTGCGCAACGTTTGCTAAGCTTCACAATTCAATGCAAATGATGTATTTTATGACACACCAATAGCAAGCACCAATCCAGAGCTCATGAGTACAATAAATGCATGAAGTAGGATCAGAGATCATTCACTTTATATCTAAACCTTTACTTATCCAAGGACAATGCTTTGATACTTCAAAGCACAGTTCAAAAGCAAAAGGGGTTAAAATATCAAGGGCTTATGTTGTAGATTTTACATTTGGTCTTATGCAATGCAAGTTCTCACCGTTAATTCTATTTTCCTTTCTAATTTATCAGAAAGGATCATACTCTACACAACAATCAATGACACTTATATGAATAATATTTTATATTCCCTCTCTGCCGCAAGATGGGAGTGACCTTGATTTAGCTTTGAACCTTTAAATCAACAAATGAATTATAAGAAAATAACATTTTATATTATAGAATTGCATAATCACCATCTTTGTGCTATCAAAATAAGCTTCTTTAGGATGTTTTGAAGTAATACAGTTAGATCTTGTCTATTTTTTACCTGCAGCTGCATTTAACTTTAAAGGTTTATCCTCAAAAATCATGTTACCCATCTTAGTTACGGATCAGTCAGATCAATCAGAATGTCTCTTTGTCTCTGAGACTTCATTTCATGTCTCCATTCATGTCTATGCAAATGTCAAGACTTGTAAAAAAACGTTTACACATTATTATGAGCCAGCTTACACTTATCCATTTATTTATTTACGCTTGTATTTGTTTGTATGTTTTTGTGATGTACATCTTTGTGGTGTTACTACCCTCTGAAACAGCAAAAAAGTCTCAAAGGCCCTTCTCTTCTTAAATTAGTTGTGGTCTGCACTCTTTGTAAGTCACTAGCTATAGTTAGTCATCCTGAGAATAACCACAAAATCAAGGTACCACATATAAGTTTACAATAATTTTGCAAATTCCATTTTTCACTCTTCATATTATTCCATTACAGCTGCCTTCTCTGCTGCTGAGGCTGCATTATATCTGAGCTTTCCTTTTAATATGCTATCATGTTTTACATCAACAGCAAATCCACTTTGTATTTTTCAAGTGACTCGATCACCTACACTCAAACTTTGCCGTCCACAAATAGTTTATCACTGTCACAGTGATAGAGATGTATATCAGCATTAATTGCTTTGGAAAGAGGAGTGACCAAAGTGAACAATGTGTTTTCACCAGGATGCTTTGGTATTTTATGTAACATGATATCCGATCAGCAGCTCTTTCTGTACTTCCACAGCAATTAAGCAACAGAAAAACTTGATAGCAACAGATTAATATAGGTCAATTATATCAGAAATGCTAAAAATATGTACCTTGGGCAAAAGAGTTGTCGGGTGCTCTGTCCGGATGCCATAAACAATACATTGTAATATCCAGAGACACATAATTTTCACTGCCTAGAACCACCTATGTAGTGCTACTCATCCATTTTCCCTCAAGGAGTAATCAATTTAGCTTCCCAGAAAATAATTAGTACCTGCCTAAATGGTGATCAGCCATGATTGGATTTCTTTAATGAGCGTTTGCCTGAACAATAACCTCACTGCCGACTATCAGCACTGATCAGATTCTTTAATCAGCAGCTGTCTGAACATTAAGTTGACTGCCATCAATTAAGGTCCGTCTGCCCCACTGACCCATCAGTCATACGCCCCGTGTAGCAGATTGTTTTCTATTCGTTGAATGTCAAAAGCAACATTTCTATTAACTGGGTTTATTTTGTTAGCGCCCCGTGACAATTCTTACCTCTCCTTTTTGCAGAGGAAGTTTCATTCATTCATTCATTCCCCAGAAAAAAGTCACCCCTTCTCCGTAGCAAGGTTGATTGTGGATATCTTACCAAATATTTAAAAGTTTTATTTGCAAGTTTTGTTATGTACATGGCAAACTGGCTTAGATACTTCATGGGAAAAGGTTTAAGAGCACAAAATCCATTTCATTGCCCTTTATTACCCACTGCCTTGAGTGGGCAGGTTATTTCTACACCAGCTACCTGCACCTGAGAAGGTCAAACAATATACTATACATTTCAAAGCTTATTGAAAAAGGGCAAATCCATATCTCACAGATTTCTGAATTTGACTAGAAACTAATAGTTACAAGCATGAGCGCTAGAATTTTACTCTGATAGATAAAGTAAAAGAAAAATTCCTAAAGATCTAAAAATCACTAATTGTCTTTTTTATTACTTATTTGTTTTTTTATTACTTACTAAGGAGATCAAAAGGACATAAGAGTACATGAGAATGTAAGCATGTAAAAAAAAGAGAATCAGGTCACTTCAATTGATTCGAAGCATAATCACCATTGCAGTAATTTATGTGTGACTGTGTGCGTGCACAGATTTTTTTTCCTTACAATTAAATGTAATGTTTCTTATCGTGAGCAACAGGCTCATTTGATTGAGATAAGGAATTCACTGATTTTTGGACCGTGATTTCTCTATCAACGTAGCTACCCTAAAAATTAAGTATACTTGTGTCATTAATTATGAAAATTATTATTAATGATTATTGATAATAATCACAACTACAATAATCACATTGGAAATATATAGTAAGGCGACAGTCTCTATTTGGTTTACATCAGACATCTTCAGCTATACTAATGATTTCTGAGGGAGGAAGCTGATTTAACGTGCGTTACTTTAGCTTTGCATGGTGGCCGATTTTACCAAAGATATACCACTGCTTTAAGGCGGATTGCTACTACCTGTGACTGACATAGGGATCACTGCACTGTATATTTTGTACACTTTCACCCTTTGAATGAGTCCCTCAACATTTTCAGAATTGCAATAGACTGCAGTCCCCAATCTTTGCCACATAGTTGTGTAGATATGTTTTATGTTTTCCGTAGGAAGCATGAGAGTTGCGTGCATCACTTAGTGGCTCTTCGCAGTTATTTTATGATCGCTCAGCACAAGAAACTAGTATGAGTCCCTCAATACTATATTTGAACTACATTGGAAATGTAGTTCATATAGCAAAAGTGTTTAAACATCTTAATAGTGACATAGAGAGAGACAGCAATATAGTCATAGTGCAGAGCATGCCAACAGTCAGCTGTCACTGAGCGATCTTAATTAAGGTTCAACAGTCTGTGACCTCACCACACGTCTCTTCTAGATATTTGAACAGTAAACGTGAAAATCCAGGGATTGTGAATAAAAAACAATATAAAACTGGTGAAGTTAATGGAAAAATACCTTTAAAGGTCAAATCACTGATGAATATAATCATTTAATTATTTTTTTCATTTAACATTTTTTTTCTTCCAAAGATTGACAAGTGAGGCACAACCACCCCTGCCTCCTCTGACTGCACGTCACTGCAATCAAGTAAAAGACGTCAAACATAATTGCTGTTGTTGGTGGAACAAAAGAACACATAAAAGTTGGCATAAAAAGGTACTGCATCATATCGATAAAATCTTTAAAGGTGCACAGAGAATTCACGGAACTCTGGACAAAAAAGTTTTTGGGACAATTCAGATCTCATGACCATCTCTTAAACATGACACCTTGTCTCATACATAGTTTAATCACATGACTATTTGATACTCCCTCAGTACCTCTCATGGTCAAAAAAGTACAATAAATACAGTCCTATAAAGATGGAACTAATACTTTATGATAATTTCATTCTTCACCTCCAACTCAGAATTCTTACACCCTCTTTTTTAACTAGATCTAATTTCTAAACTAATATATTGAATATCACTCACATCCAACTGCTGTGCCCTTGAGCGTTACAGTTGACCCTCTCTGGAGATTTTGCAGATGTGGAGGCACTGGCAAAACCAAATATGGAAATAACCCGTATTAATTAATCAATTATTAAGCATTACCACTACCTCTATACATGTTTTTGCTCAACCAGCGAAACAAAATTTTAATCGAGAAGTTTGCTAATGCTTCATGAATCCTTTTAAGCTGATGTTATGATGTTATTATAGAGTGTGTAAGTCTGTCTGTGTGTGTGTGTGTGTGTGTGTGTGTGTGTGTGTGTGTGTGTGTGTGTGTGTATGTGTGTGTGTGTGAGCGTGTGTGTACAGGATTAAAATTATGTTTTTCCATTTATTTTTATTTTTTTTAAACTTACTTCAGTTCTAAAGTTAAACTGTTGTCCACACACAGTCTTTCTTTACACAGTCTTTTCTCCCTGGTCAGTTAAAGATCATCCAATCTGGGCTGTTTTAACATTTATCTTTTCACAGTCCATCTGAGTAAAGTGCAGATAATTTAGATATTTTAAGGTTTGCAGTTCATGTTTGAAAGGGGGCTACGGCAACTGACAGTAAAGTTGGTCTCAGGCCATCATAAAGCTCCTTTTCCCAACCTCGAGACCGCATTCAGTTGCAAGCTGCATCCACTGCAATGGTCTTGGAGTTGCATCCAAAGTAGATAACCTCCTGACTTCGCAGCAGGAGTGGGCTTGGAATAAAGATCATATCTTTTAATTAAACTTTCACTTAGTTGATAGAGGTAGAGGTTGAAAAGAAAACCTAAGGTCTTCATTCTGAATCTATCATCACTATTTTATATCTTCAGGAATGTTATGGTTGGCCAGACCTGCAGAATTTACATTGCACTGGCAGATTTAGAGTTGCTGGAGTGTTTCATAGTGTCTCGTGTCATTACCACTGATTTGGTATGAAGCCCCAAAGCAAATTAAACTATATGCAATAGAAAATGTGCACTTTTTCTTTTCCTTATGACTTTTGACAGATCGGAGAGTCAGAGCTCTGCCTGAGTTTTTACATTTCACTCTTTCTCTGAAATGTTATTGCATTTGTGTCAATGAATTGATTACATCATATCACAGCTGTTCAGTTCAATTACCTGTTTGCTTGCTGATTGTTGAGGTTGTTTTCAAGGAAAGGTGTCACACTATGGTGGCCACACTCAACATAAAGTTCAAACTGAAGTTTCATTGATCCAAGCAAAACCAATCTCATCATTTTCATTTTAAAACTAAATTACGTGCTATAAAGGGATACTCTTTTAGGGGTACCGGCTCAGTATCTCCCTGAGCCGGTACCAAGCCTGGACAAATGCAGAAGGGTTGCGTCAGAAAGGGCATCCGTCGTAAAATTTTTGCCAAAACCAGACTTATAAATCAAACCTAATACTCTCATAGCGGATCGGTCGAGGCCCAGAAAATACAAGACCGCCATTGTACCAATGAATTACAGGGTACCAGTGGAAATTGGGCTACTGTCAGCCGAAGAAGGAGGAAGGCATGTTCGGAAGCAGAGAGGGAAGAGGAAAGGTCAGAGTCTTGGACTGAGAAGAAACTTTCAATATCAGGACTTGGGACTATGGAGATTATTACAGGAAAAGGTAGAGTTAGTCGACATGATGCAGAAAAGGAAGGTGGATACACTGTGGGTCCATGACACCAGGGTGAAAAGTAGTAAGGAAGGAAGCTTAGGAACACGCATTAAGTTCTACTATCACAGTACTGACAGGAAGAGAAGTGGAGTAGGAGTTATCTTGAAGGAAGAGTTTGCTTAGAATGTTGTGGAGCCGGAAAGATTGTCAAATAGACTTATGAGTCTGAAACTGGAAATTGAAGGTGTGATGCTCAATGTTGTTAGTGGCTATTCCCTGCAGGTGGGATGGGAGTAAGAGAAGAGGTTCTGGAATGAGTTAGATGAAATGATGCATAATATTCCTCAAGATAAGAAAATGGTAATTGGTGCAGACTTCAATGGACATGTTGGTGCAGGCAATAGAGGGGATGAAGAAATGATGGACAGATTTGGTATACAGGATAGGAACACAGACTTTGCAAAAAAAGATGGAAATTGCTGCAGTGAACATTTTTTTTCCAGAAAAGATAGGAACATAGGGTAAGTTATGTAAGCTGTGGTAGGAGCACACAGGTAGACTACATCTTATATAGAAGAGGTAGCCTGAAAGAGATCAGCGACTGGAAAATAGGTGAGAGTGTAGCCAGGCAGCATAGGATGGTGCTTTGTAAAATGACTCTGGTGACAAGGAATATCAAAAGGACAGAGGCTGAGCAGAGGGCAAAGTAGTGGAAGCTGAAAAGCGAGGGCTGTTGCATGGTTTTCAGGGAGGGGTTGAGAAAGGCTCTGCGTGTTCAGGGAGAGCTTCCAGATGACAGGACAACTACAGCCAATGTTATCAGGCTGATAGATAGGATAGTGCTTGGTGTATCATCTGGAGGGAAAGCAGATAAGTAGACTTGGTGGTGGAATGAGGAAGTGCAGGAGTATATACAAAGAAAGTGGTTAGCAAAGAAGTGGAACACTGAGAGGACTGAGGAGAACAGACAGGAGTACAGAGAGATACAGCAAAAGGTAGGTAGCAAAGGCAGAACAAAGGGGGATGCCTCGTATGCTCGGTTGGACAGTAAGGAAGAAGAGAATGATCTATAGAGTTTGGCGAAACAGAGATAGAGATGGAAAGGATGTACAGCAGGTCCAGCTGATTAAGGATAGAAAGGGACATGTATTGGCTGAAGGAGTGATGCGAAGATGAAAAGTCTTCCGGGAGTATGGGTACAAAAAACTGTCATAAGAAACGTTTGACCCCTGTATGGTCGGTGTTGGAGCTTGGTCCGCATTTCCTGTTGTAAGTCGGACCATTTTCCAGGGAGAGTTGGATTCCACCAGGGCTGCCCTCTGTCACCAATTCTGGTCATTTTATGGACAGAATTTCTAGATGCAGCCAGGGCATTGAGGGGATCCGGTTTGGTGGCCGCAGGATCGAGTCTCTGCTTTTTGCAGATGATGTGGTTGTGTTGGCTTCATCAGGACATGATCTCCAGCTCTCACTGGAACCATTAACAGCCAAAGTGAAGCGGCCAGGATGAGGATCAGATCAGACCATGGTGCTCAGGCGGAATCGTCTGGAATGTCCACTCCAGGTCATGGAAGAGGTCCTGCCCGAAGTGGAGGAGCTCGAGTGAGGGAAGGATGGAGTGGGAGACTGACAGGCAGATCGGTGTGTTGTCTGCTGTGATACATAGTCTGTACCGGTTTGTCATGGTGACGAGGGAGCTGAACCAAGACTGAGATGGTACGGTCATGTCCAAGACCTTGACTTTGTGTTCTCAAACACAAAGTCAAGGTCATTACTCGACGACATATTGGTGGCTATATGGGAGCACAGATTTTCCGTCATCTCGAAAACACAGCCTGATAGTCAACCAAGCCATGTGTCAAGTTCATGTGCAAGTTTGGGACAACTCATTTTGCCGCAAGGCGTAGTCCCATTGCCGTCTAAGTTGTGGGCCATTGTGAAATCTCCCTGCCCAACCTCTGTCAAGTTATGCAGGAGTTTTTGGCCCACATCAATTTTTACAACAGTTTCCTCCCTCAAACTGGCCACTTCCTTTTGCAACTTAACAGGGTTCTGTGGCTTTTGGCAAATAACTGTGTTCACCACAGTGTGTTCACTGTGTTCTCATGTTTGCTTATCTATTGATGCCTTATTTGTGTAATTTTAACACAACAGATGGACCCAGTTCCTTAAAATGTTAGAGTACTTACATGTTTCTCAAGGTAATCAATTCCCCCTGGGATCAGAAAAGTAAATCTGATTGTGATCTATCGGTACTTTTTTTTTCAATTGGTGTCTGGCTGAAAGTAACTTTCAGCACTCTAACCAGTTAGTTGATTGTTAAGTGTTTAAGATCATTGTAAATGTAAAAAAAGGAATATTATTTGCTCAACAGAAATATAGACCAGTTAGATCATCCCTGCAAATTCTTCTTTTTCTTCTTATTTCTGGTGCTCCCTTCAAGGGTTGCCACAGTGTATCATCTGCCTCTTTCCAACCCAATTCTGCATCCTTCTTCTTTCACACCTCAACTCACTTCATGTCCTCTTTCATTGCATCCAAAAGCCTCCTCCATCATCACCCCATCTACCAAGATATTCACTATCTCTCTTCTGCACATGTCAAACCCATCTCGGTCTTTCCTCTCATCACATTTATCTTTCACTATGTCTTGTTTTGGCAGCAAGAGACATCACAGCTCTGAGATGTTCTTAAGACTGAGTCCTTGACAACATCTATTAAATAATTAAAAACATGTCAAATATGCAGGTGGACTAAACACAGTGGGCCAAACAAGGAAATATTTTCAGATAATTGAGAACAAAGTAAAAAACAATTAAGAGTTTGTAATCAATAGAAAATGAAGTATAGGATTATATGAAACATATATGTTTAATCTTTTAGTCCTCCCTGGCCATAGATCTATGAAACTGAAAGCCAAATTATGCATAAGCATATAATTACAGAATAAAACATAGTAGGTACAGGAGGATCCAAAATATGTATCTCAATGTAACCTGCATGGCCATCATGCATGCAAAGAATGTAAAACATAGAAGGACAAACTTTTCTCATCCATCTACCGCACTCAGGATTGCCAGAGCCTATCCCAGCTGTCATTTGGCGAGAGCCGGGTTACACCCTGGACTGGTCGCCAATCAATTGCAGGGCCACAACAAACAGCTAGTTAAACTAAGCAAATTCAAGAGTAATTTTCCACAAGATTGCAGTCAATGTTTGCAGGCTACATAGACCCCATGGGACTGCATTTGCCAATGTGAAGCAATAAAAATATTTTCTTGGAAGCCCTGAGATTCAAAATAGAAGAAAACATTTGCCAAAAAAAAATTGGCCCGCAAATGATTCATCCTGTATCCAAATGGGCATGTATTACAGGAAAGTGAACAAATCTTCATTGATCTATGATTATTACAAGCAAAAACGTCATAGCTCATGGAGGAATATAAAAGGGCCAAGAATACATCAAGAGAAAATGCCTTTAACACAACCCTTGCAGAAAAAAAACACTTATATACTTACAGGAAATATATGGTGCCCTTTTATACATTAAATTGAAAATCTAGGGTTGGGAATCTATTACAAGATTCAAAGGATGAATATGATGAATGTGTTTAATTCTACAATGACTATTTTGTTTCAATATTTGTATTATTTGGTGTATGCCCGTTTTTGAATGCATTGTAAAGACTCCAGAATAGAAACTATAGGCTGTTGACCCGTCACTCTCCAGTCCTTTGCTCATCACTGGACTGCAGGTTTTTCAAATATGATGGAGTCTGGGGATTGATGGAGAGAATGCTCGGGGGGGGGGGGGGGGGGGGGGGGGGGGGGGGGGGCTCGAGAATGTAGAATGAGTATTGTGGAGTGCAGAGTCTGGTACAGTTATATCAACAGAAGTTGTTGTGAACAGAGCAATGACGTTTGGAGTGAAAGCCTCATTGCAGACGTCAACGAAGAAACATTACAGTATGTTGTAATGGACAAAATGTTTGTAAAACACACAGATATTCTGTTTTAGAAACCTAATAAGTGATTAACTTAACTACTAAAATATGGATACATTGCTTTTAGCTCTTGCTGCCCTCTGATCCTGTTTCTTAATCTTGTGAGGAAGATACCTTTCGTATCTAGTTCTGACTTCTTGTTGATTTCCTTATTTGCCAGTTCAAGCAGGGTGACTTAACTTGAATGATTCTTCTAATGAGTCAAGTAATGGCCTCAGCTGCCAGTCACAATTGCCTATGATTTCTTTGAGAAACACATTTCCTTTATGATGGCTTTGAGAAAAGCCAAAGTGAAATGTGAAAATCACCTTAGTGTGTCCGTCTCAGTTTGCGGCATAACAACACTTCAGGTTCGTTTGTATGACAATGCTACTCCACTTTCCATTTACTGTTGGCCATAAATGTTGATACAACCCGGTCTGTCCTCCTGGTTTTATTTATGGAGATGGTGAAGACCTAGTTTGTAAGTGAAGGTAGCCATATATATACATATACATATATATATATATACACACATAGGGGGTGTTTTTTTGTTTGTTTTAATTAATTCTTTTTTTTTTCCTTCACTTTTTCATGTAACGATTAAACTATTCAAACCACCACTCAGGCTTAGAATATAATGTTGAAGTCTGGCATTGTTGAGTTCTAAAATGTCTGTCAAAGGTTGAACACTTAAAAAGCATTCTCAATGTGGTGTGAAACTATTTTAATTATACATACTTAGTTTGACTTTCTGTTGGCACAGTAGCAGCCTACCCAACTGGTGGATTGACTTGCAGCTAAGATTGATCTTTGTCAGGACTCCAGAAATGTTCATTGTTTCAAAGAGAGGCAGTCGATTTATTTGAAGCCTGCCCATACTCAAGACCACAGAGAACAGATTTAAAAGAGAACGTATAAACTCAAAGCTTATTGAAGTTCGTGTGTGTGTGTGTGTGTGTGTGTGTGTGTGTGTGTGTGTGTGTGTGTGTGTGAGAGAAGAGACAGAGAGAAGGGGAGAGACAAATCTAAAGAGAGCAACATGTATAGGAAGAACATTTCAGAAAAAAATCAATGCATAATCATCCTACGCCAAAACTGTGTTATAAATAAATATATTACCATACCAAACATTTTAGCCTCTGCCAGGAAATGTTTTAATATCAATGTTGAATGATCTGAAAACAACATATGGATCACCAATATACTGAGCTGAAAAGGGTACATTACTTGGCTTACAATCTCACTCAAAAGAAAGGCGAGGACAAACAGGTTGGTTTTTTAACGCAAAAAGCGCTTCAGCCTCACAACCCAAAGGACCGTGATTTGATTCCAACAGGGGGCCTTTTGGTGTTGAGTTTGCATGTTCTCCCTGTGTTTGTGTGGGTTTCCTACAACTGGTTAATAGGAAAAATTGGGGAAAAATTGCCCAGATGTGCTACTGAGAGAGTGAATGATTGTCTGTCTGATAATGTGGCCCTGTGATTGACAGGTGACCAGTCCAAGGTGTACCCCGCCTATCGACTGATGGCAGCAGGGAATGGCTAAAGCATCCCCCGCAATCCTGAGTAGGATAAGCCGTGGAAAGTTTATGCTGGACAAAGTGTTGAATTAACAATCTGAATAAAAAGTTGAATCCAATCTTTTTCCATTTTCTATTTTTGGTTCCAGAAGTTTACTAGTCACATGTTAAACCATGTAAAATGATATACTACAGAATTGTAATTTCCCACTTCACTCTGTCATGTTAATAAGAGTTTGTCAGAATAATTTGCTGCGTATTGAATGGGGGAAACTTCAGTGCCCATGTAGCCACACAGTGAGAGTTGCGGTGGTTGTGCAGTGCTTCTTTAAGCAGAGAGGGTGACCATTTAAAGCACTGGGAGAATTGTTCAGGGGAGTGGATATTGATTTCTTTAGCTATGAGGATGAAAAAGTATGACTGTGGAGGACTATCTGCTTTATAGCTTGATCCTGCCAAGCTGCATAGGCAGTGTGAAACAACTTGTTGGGCGGCTTGGGAGATTTTGAACCAGGAAGATGAAAAGTTTTACACTGCCAGTCTGAAATGATGAGCCACTAGAATGTTCGAACAAAGACTTGCCCTTTCTCACTTATCTTGTCTGTGTTGGAGGCGTGGGAAATCACAGCATCCGACCTGGTAGATAGGTCTGGAAAAACTAACTATTTTAAAGTCTTGGAAAGTCAATGAAAAATACAAGCTGAGTCAACCCATTCAGTGTGCAAGTGTGCAAAACCCAATGGCAAAGTTAGTGAGTTTGGTTGTTTTAAATGTCCGACACAAAGGTTACCAAAGTCCCTTGATGTTCGTAATACCAACTGAAAGTCATCAAAAAGAGAGGAATAGAAGGATAGTTCCTGGACCTGTAGCTATTCCACACAATAATGAATATGGTTCAAGCCATTCATAAAACTTCTTAGTTTACTTCCTTACTTTACTTTGTCTTCCGTTGAGTTAAATTTTACTACAAGCCAAAATCTGTTAGCTTGTCGTAATGGATACACTAATACAGCAAGTTAGGCCAGGTGAGTAATGCAAGACAGAACCTGGTGAGAGAGGCAGTTGGGTGGCAGGGGATAGTGAAAGACAGGTGACTAAAAACCAAACACTGCTAGTGAGGGTGGTAAACAGATAATTAAGAATAATGTGGCAGCTGAAATGGGCAAGGCAGTGAAATTGATAGAGCATGAAGCTTGTGCTAGCTGTTACAAGTCCCGGCAAAGAGATGGCAGGGATACACACAACCTCAGACACCAATGACAGCGGAGGCTGCTGTTCTGACTACAGTGAGAACCACGTTCAGCCAGCTCCAAGCATGAAGAGTGTAGTAGAGCTAGAACATTATTTCCCTGAAATAATTTTGGGGGTGAGTTTCATTTGTTCACTTTATCATACAGCCAAGCGTAACATTAAGCACACAACCAAATCTGTTTTTACTAATCTGGAAGTGTATGGGCCAAGGAAAGAAGTGAATTATTGGGTGTACATATATATATGTGTGTGTGTATATACACACTCACACACACACGCGTGCGCACACACACACACATTTATCGGTCAAGTTGTAGTTTTGAGGATTTATTTTGTTATTGTGCAACTATATTGCTCTTGGTCAATCCAAATTGTTAACCAACCCTCAAAGTTGAGCATTTAAGCAGTAAAAGTTAATTGTTGGCTGTTTTAAGAGAATGTCTTTACATATACTATTATTAGGCAACTATTACTGTGCAGAATTATTATGCAGCTAAATGAAAAACAACAATTTTCAAATTTCATTTATTTATTTTCACCCATTAAAGTGAGAACAAACTCAAAATTTACAAATAAACATTTCTGAAATAAAAAAAAAAAAAAACCCTCAGCAACCAATCTAGCCACCCTTCTTTTTTGATAACAGTCACAAGCTTTCCATTCATGGAGTCAGTCAGTTTCTTGATCTGGCCAGAATCAACTTTTTCTGCAGCTGCCACCACAGCATTTCAGACACTGTTCAGATAGGTGCACTGGTTACCTTCATTGTGAATTTCTACTCTTAAGAAGGGCCCAAAAGTTCTCAATAGGCTTTAGGTCAGGTGAAGAAGCGGGCCATGTGATTAGTTTTTCATCTTTAAGACTTATCTGGCCAGCCACGCAGTGGAGCACTTTGATGCATGTGATGGAGCGTTGTTTGGCATAAAATAATCAAAGTATTCTTGAAAGATGCAGACTTTTTCCTGTACCACTGCTTTAAGAAAGTGTCTTCTAAAAATTGGTAGTAGGTCTGAGAGTTGATTTTGAGTCAATTTTCAACCTGCAAAGGTCAAACTAGCTTATCTCTAATAATACCTGCTCATACCAGTGCCCCACCTCCACCTTGCTGGCGCCTGAGTCGAAGTGGAGCTCTGTGTCTGTTACTGATTCAACCACGGGTCCATCCATCTGGTCCGTCAAGACTCACTCTCATCTCATTAGTCCACAAAACCTTTGAAAAATCGGTATTCAGATATTTCTTGGCTCATTCTTGATGTTTCAACTTATGTGTCTTGTTCAGAGGTGGTCGGATTTCAGCCGTTCTCACCTGTCTCTGTCTCTGAGAACTGAACACCTCGTACTTTTTGACACTCGAGTTAGGTCCAGTTGTTGAATGTGGCAGCACTGGAGGATAATGGGTTCCTGGTAGCTTCATGTTTGATTGTTCTCAAAACTTTGTCGGTTAATTTGTGTCTTTTCTTCTTGACACGTTTCTTGCGATCCTGTTGACTATTTGCAACAAAATGGTTGATGGTTCCTTGATCATGCCCCAATATCTTACATATATCAGGAGTGCTGCATCCCTCTGAAAGACTTGGTATATTTTCAGGACGCCTCATTTAGCATCATTTAACACAGGAGTGGCCTTCCAGTGCCTTAACTCCAAAATCCATAAAGGTATAACAACTTAGGCAATGGAAGATTCCCTTCATCCAAAATGACTTTTGTCATTTTACCATAAAATTCATAAACATTATGCCACAAACAAAGATGCAGAGAGAAATTATTTTTGACAAATGAAAAATTGAAAGGTTGTAAATGATTTATCTGCATATATGTCCATAACTGTGCGATATTTCATAACAGCGACATGTACAATATTTTTTCATACTCTTGTGCACTCCTTATCTTTCACTTGGTACTTAAGACCTTAAGACACTTTATAGTTTTTACTTGTTACTTAAGACACTGTATAGTTTATTTGTATTGCTTATTCTCCCTTTTTTACTGTTTATACAATTTTCAACTATTATTTATTATTGTTATGTTTTTCTGAACATGTTATGTTATGTTTTCTATTATGTTTTACTGAAAGTCCATTGCTTTTACCCTTTGTTTTTATTCATAAAATCTTGCCCTGAAGTACCAGCTAACATTTCAATTCAGTGTTAACCCTCTAACTATAACTCTAACCGTGTCATCTCTCTGGTGGGGAAGGAACCTTAGCTGGTGTGTGAGGCCAAGAGGTTCCCAATAGATATAGTTGGACTCACCAGACCGCACAGCGTTGGCATTGTTCAGCTCTCCAGTCTCCTTAAAGTGGATTGGACTCTTTTCTGCTCACAGTGACCCCCACCCCACCCCAACTCTGGGTTAAACCCAGTGGGCAAGATCGTAGCATCCCTAACCCATCAAGAAGGGCCAGGCTCTGACTATCGTTTGTGCCTATGCACCCAACAGTATTTCAGACTACCCACCCTTTTTGGGGTCCTAAGAGGAGCTACTAGAGAGTGCTCCCCTCCAGGGGACTTCATCGTTCCACTAGGAGACTTCAATGCTCACATGGGCAGTGACAGTATAGACCAATGTCACAGATCCAAGCAGCCAAAATTGTTTTCTGATTTCTCATTTTCTCAGGGTGTCCAGGCTCTCACTTCGAGATCGGGTCAGAAGTTTTGCCACCCGGGAGGGGCTCGAAGGAGAGCCCCTCTGCATTGAGAGGAGTCCGATGAGGTGGTTCAGGAATCTGGTCAGGATGCATCCTGGACGCTTCCCTGGTGAGGTGTTCCAGGCTTGACCAACTGGGAGGAGGCCAGAGGAAGACCTTGGACACGCTGGAGAACTATGTGTCTTGGCTGGCCTTGGAACGCACTGGGATCCCCCCTGAAGAGTTGGACCAAAAGGTCATGTAGAGGGAGGTCTCGGCCTCTGCGCTTCAGCTCCTGCAACCCGACCCGCGGTAAACAGTTGAAGATGGATTGGTGGATGCATGGATAGGTAGACATATCCATATCTATACCAGCCCTGTGTTGAGTTATTAAGGGATTCTAAAATCTAGTCCCAGAAAGCATTCATTTTATAGATATATATAAATATATAATCTAGGCAGTACATGACATTTGTACTATATCACATTATGGTGACTAATACTTGGAAAGCTAGGAATCAAATATGCATTATCTTTTGTGTTTCCCTTTGAATAACAGCTGATGAATATTATAACAAAGCCAACACAGATTCCTATCATGTGCTTAGTTTCAGAAAACTAATTTTATCATGCTATTCTAATTGTGCCACTGATTGATTTCATTGAACATAGTCTTCCGCTGTCAAAAAGAAAACTAAAAATCATTCCTTTGAGCCAAGCCCAGTGAATATTAAACCACTGGTGAAATGCTCCACTTAGGTCTGCCAAGCTAACTACATACATTTTTTAGTCTGAAATTGACTATTACTCTAAATTGTTGTAGTTTTCTCTGAGTCTATCTCATGACTTGCGAAAAGCTGTCTTTCACTCCCATTAAGTCCAGACTATATGTCCAGCAAAATCTGTGTGCTGTTAATTAAATGAATATTATGCAATATTCCTTTCCTCATTATGATAAATGACAGCTCTATAGGACTATGGGAAATTACAACGACCATTTTTTTCTTTTTGTATGCATTTTAGTTGTTTGAGCTGGTATATATTAGTTATTGGGACAAAAATGTTTTTATGTTTTTATGTTACGTGGGTGAGTTGGCAATGTTTCTTGTCACATGCTGACAGCTACTTTGCATGTTATTTAGAATGTGAGCTGCAGCTCCTGAAGTGAAATTACTTTTAATGTATATAATGTGGTGAGTCTGCTCACACAGATTCAAAGCTTTTACGTTATCTCACAGCCAGTCACCCATTTCTTTTCAATGTAATCAACCATCCAGCTTTTTTTTTAAATATCCACATCCTATTTTCTGCACCAGTGACACTAAAGAAAGACGTGATGGTGAAGTGTCTCTGTGTGAGATGCTTATTGTTGCTGAAATGTCAGCAGAGCATGCTTGCTTTTCATTCAGACACGATTTCCCTGTGTGGTCAATCCTCGATGGGAACTTATCGTTTGCTCTCTCAGGATGTTTTTGTTGCACTCTGAGTTTTTACTGGTGCAATATGCAGTGTGACAGCACGTTATCCAAGTTTAGCCCAGGGGACAGAGGCAGCACAATTCTAGCTGCTTAACAGATGAGCCTCTGCTGACCCACAGTGAATGACAGTGAATGGCAAAAAATGTATTTTTTTTTCTTTTCTCCCTTTGTGGTATGGGTGAGTTAATAAATGCTTTGCCATCATATTTGAGATGCCATTCCAGAGACCTTAAATTTGACAATCATCAGAGCAGAACAGGACAAATTGTTTCATCCCAGCAAACTTTCCCTCATGACTGGAGAAAAACATGCACCATGCAAGCAGTGCATGCTTTGTGTGTAGGATGTAATACATAAATAAAGATGAAGTTCATGAAGACTGTTCATACTTTTATGGTCTTGGTAAAACAGAGATATGTTTACATAACATTACACATACAAATCTCAGAATATGATCTTATTTACAAACCTTCCATGATTTGGCTATATCCTGTGTCAGTGCTTTACATCCTTCCATGAAGCTTGCATGGCTTTCGCGGCAAGTATTTGAAAATTCCTCTAATCATGGTAACAAAATTCACATTGTTTCTACAACTTACCATCTTAATTTGAATGAGTGATCATAGAACAGAAGGCTGTAGAGTATAGAAATAAACAGTAAAATTAATACATTTCAATGGTACAGTGCCTCAGGGGGACACGGGCCAGTGTCTCCCTGAGCTGGTCCCAAGCCCGGATAAATGCAGAGAATTGCATCAGGAGTGCATCCGTTGTAAAACCTTTGCCAAAACCAAACATGCGAATGAAACCTAATGACCAGATCATACCGTATCAGTAACAACGACCGTCATTGGTACTGATGACCTACGGGGTGCCAATGAAAAGTGGGCTTCTATAGGTCAAAGGAGAGGAGGAAAGCATGTTTGGAAGCAGAGACAGAAGAGGAAAGGCAAGAGTCTGGGGCTGACAGAAGGGACTTTGAATATTGGGACTATGACAGGAAAATATAGAGCTGGTCAACATGATGAAGAGAAGGACGGTGGATATACTTGGTGTCAAGCTGGGAGGAAGCTTAGGAGCAGGCTTTAAGTTGTACTATCATGGCACTGGCAGGAAGAGAAATGGAGTAGGAGTTATCTTGAAAGAGGAGTTTGTTTGGAATGTTTTGGAGGTAAAAAGAATGTCAAATAGACTTATGAGTCTGAAACTGGACAGTGAAGGTGTGATGCTCACTATTATTACAGGCTTTAGCCGCAGGTGGGATGTGAGTTTGAGGAAAAGGAGATGTTCTGGAATGAGCTAGATGAAGTGATGCAGAATATCCCCAGAGATAAGAGAGTGGTAATGGGTGCAGACTTAAATGGCCATGTTGGTGCAGGCAATAGCAGGGATGAAGAAGTGATTGGCAGTTTTGGTATACAAGATAGGAACGCAAAGGGACAAATGGCGGTAGACTAAATCTAATAATGTTGTACCAGATCAGTTGAGGCCCGGATTAACAACGTCCGCAGGGAGCCAGGTAGGAGAGTGCTTGTTGTATCATCTGAAAGGAAAGTAGATAAGGAGACTTGGTGGTGGAATGAGGAAGTGCAGGAGTATATACAGAGAAAGCGATTAGCAAAGAAGTGGGACACTGAGAGGAATGAAGAGAAGAGACAGGAGTACAAGGAGATACAGTGTAAGGTAAAGATAGAGGTAGCAAAGGCAAAACAAAGGGCGCACATGACTTGTATGTTCTGCTGGACAGTGAGGAGGCAGAGAATGATTTATACAGGTTGGCGAAACAGAGAGATAAAGATGGAAAGGATGTACTTTGTGCTTTTATGGTTAGCCTCAAACAATATTTACTTTACTGAGTCACATTCAAAAGTTTTGTTGAAGTTAATGGTGATATATGAATGTTTTAAATTATTATTTGGTTCTCTGTGGCATGTCCCTGTGATCTGGGAGCAATGTTGTCGGGGGCTATATGCCCCTAGAAGGGTCACCCAAGGCAAACAGTTCCCAGGTGAGGGACCAGACAAAGTGTGGCTCAGAAGACTCCCATAAAGAAGACATTCATTGGACCCAGTTTTGCCCTGCCCAGACGTGGGTCATCAAGCCCCGCCCCCGGGAGGGGGGCTCGGGCCGAAATGAGTTTCCTCCACAGGGTGGCCGGACTCTCCCTTAGAGATAGGGTGAGAAGTTCAGTCATCCAGGAGGAGCTGGGAGTAGAGCCGCTATTCCTCTGCATAGAGATAAGTCAGATGAGCTGGCTCAGGCATCTGGTCAGAATGCCTCCTGGAGACCTCCCAGGGGCATGTCCATCTGGGAGGAGACCCCAGGGAAGACCCAGGACAGGCTGGAGAGACTATGTCTCTAGGCTGACCTGGGAACACCTTGGGGTCCCCCTAGAGGAACTGGACCATGTGGTGGGGGAGAGGGATGTCTGGCCCTCACTGCTCCGGCTGCTGCCCCGGCGACCTGATTCCGGATAAGCGGGGTAAGATTGATTGATGGATGGAAAATTAACAAATTCCAAAACCTAGGGAATGAAGAGCAAGTCACAGAGATTGGATTTGAAATAATGAGTAGTAGCATTTTCACTATATAAAAGATAAGCAAGATGGGAATTTTCATATACTTTTCTTAGAGTTCAGTCAGAGCCAGGATAATGTCTGGATAAAATTAAGATAGTAGTTCTGTAATCCAAGGGACTAGAGTAATGTCAACAATCGAATTGATGGATTATGCAAATTTTAAGCACAGAAACCTATTAAGAGACCTCGAGTCTTGATTAATGCAAAGTAAAAATGATATTTTGTCGGTTTTATTGCACTAGCCTGAGTTATAATAAAGAGATGGAAGACATAAGGATTCTGGGAAGCAGGTTTAATTTTGATTTTATCAAATTGTGTTTTTCATCAACAAATGTACTAATTTTCAGTGGTTTGCCACTTGGCTTTGCTTCTCTCACTGTTTTCAAGGCTTATTATGGCCTGCCTTAGCCTCTAAGGACTAAGTCATGTTTGAACAACTGAAAAAAAAGCTTGAAATAAGTTGCACTAAAAACACGGTTTAATGAACCAAGACTACCTGTTTAGATTGGTTATTCAGTCCAAACCATCATCCTTTCAAGGATAATTGGATGGGCCATCACAAAATGACAAGTTGATGCCTCAAGCAAAATACCAAACAGGGCAATCAATTTTTCAAAATGCGATTTTAATGTGTCCCTCGGCTTCCAGTGTAGTAATGCTTCTTTTTCCTTTTTGTACTTAGTAGAAGAGGTTTGAATTAGTTTACTTGATGCTCAATCAAATCAGTGATTGAGAAGCTCAAAACCACCTACATTTTGCAAATGCACTACATTTTAATGTCCTTTAAGCATGTGCTATTTACTTTATTATCCAATTTAAAACATTTAAAACTGGCTGATCAAAGTCAGACCTGAATGTTTCTAACTTCCTACATATGAACCCTGGTGTTTTGTCAGGGGAAGCAGAAAAGGCAGTTATTTTGGCAAAGTCCTTTACAACACTAATGATTTTGGCCTGGCGCCCCTGGTCAGCTTCCAGAAGAATAGTGTGCTTGCCAATGCCTATGGCTAGACTCGACACCCATGACAAAGTATCCTCATATGTCAGAAGTATGGCTCTGTAACTCATTTATTTCAGATTAATTCTATGAACCAGTATTAATATAATTACGAAATGTATTATGATGATAGCCTTCATTAAAGAAAAAAAAAAAAAAACACTCCTGACCCACTTTGTGATAATTGCTTTTCCAGTGAGGTAAATTATTTCATCTAAATAGTAGATTTCCTTTTGATAGTCTACATTAAGAACTAATGGAAAACATTTTGATAACACAATTACTTTTTGTGGTGATTTTAAATAAAATAAAATTAACTACAATGCAGGGTTATTTTAAGCTAAAGATTTTCTATTTCTTTAAATGCCTGAAAATGTATAAAAGGTCTGTGTTTACAAGACAAGAATTTCTAATGAGGTTTTTGAGAACATAAAACCTCCAAGGAGGAAAGCTAGGATCAATACGTGCCTCAACAAAGTACCTAACACACATGAAATGCAGTTTCTTCCTTTATTCTACAGACCATAAATGTGTTAAGTGAGGCTAACCTAATGAGCCCAAATGCCAAACACTGTTGGGCAATGAGACAGAACCAAAGCAAAAACGGATTTATTTGTTCTTGTAATAAAGGATGTGGAGCACAGCAAGAAGAGCTGCCGCTTTGTGTAGCGGAGTGGAGAGAAATTGAAAGGAGAGATGAAATAGAGGGAAATTCAGAGCAGAACAAAGGGAAATAATTGGGCTCACTCACATTCGTAACACTGTGTACGTACATATATATATATAACTATTTCCATCAATTAGATCACTATCTACATATCATAAAGCCAATAAATAGTCATGTTAATAGTTTTGGTTGTTATGATACCATTGTATTTTTTAAGGAAAATATCACTGCAGCAAATCCCAGGCAAAATATCTCAGCCCAGGCATTGTTTTCAAATACAATAAAACAGTACTGCTCATATGAGGTAATTCAAGCCTTTACAATCCCTGTCATATGAAGTTTATCTGAGTGGACATCAATCCCACCATGTTTTCAGCTAAAAATTCTTCATAAACCATCTTTTGGCTAGATTAACATGTAGTGTTAAATAAAACCAAAACTTACTCACACTGATACTGTTGCACAAGCTCAAAACGAAAATCTTTGATGTCTGACTGTTAAATCTTCATACAAAGGAAATAATGAAAAATTGCTAAGTATTAGCTTCTGAAATTCCAAAAGAATGTAACTGAAAAGGGAAGTAAATCACAAAGCTTAAAATATCTATTATTGAACATTGTTTCATGGTTATATTGTATTTGTGCAATAACATGTTATTAATATGATGTGATTGGACACACTCAATAATAATACTGAAAGGGGTCTACCACCGTAATTGCACTGCCATAATTAAATGTGTCATAATTTCCATCACACAGCAACAGTGGCTGAAGGTAATTTGCAAACTAACATGATCCAGAAATTACTGCTGCTATTGAGGTATGGTTGAAACAACCTCGGCTGACACCAGTCAAATTAAATTACACCAAAAGATTGAGTGTGATAAGATAATTGCAATATTTGTCACTGTAGACGTATTAATAGTTTTAATTTTGTGAGACAGTCACCAGAAAGCCATGGGGCGGGGTCACATGATCAAACATGGGCTATTGTTTGTCACATGGATTTGTATGTGCAGCACAAAACAGCCCGTAATTGTTGGATTTGTTCTTTCTCCATTTATTTTTAGATGTTTAAATGTGAATTTACGTGCCACTTGTGACCACCACATAATCATACAAATCTATTTAAATTTCCATGAGATCACCCTGACACTAACACAGAAAAATGTTATCAATTTTTTTTTTTAAGTAAAATCCAAAAATTTTCCAAATGCCATTGTGGATGAACTATTTTGCTTCACTCATTTTATGAGTGCTACATGGAATAGACTTCTCCAAGATTTCATTATTTCTTATAGCAACCATTTCTGATAGGGACGAGGTGTGTAGATTTCAATCTTCAAACAATTTCAACAACAATTTCAAATTTGTCACAAGGGATTATCCACCATCAACCTCCTACAAAAGACATTTGATGAAAACAACTTTTAATTCTATAATCATGACCGTTATTAAGCTTTTTTAACGTTCAGGAAAAGTATCAGTGTTACTAAGACCTTAGTCATTCGCTAAGAAACCTTGTTCGATCAATCTTAGTCAATTGCCACTTTTGGTTCAGGTTTTTATGATAATGCGCAAGAGCAACAGCGTATAAAAAATCTCAATACCTGGGGAGCAAGTAGAGTCACTAATATTGCAAATGTTGCGCTTGAACCAATACAGAAGTTGAATCCCTCAGGAAGACAGGTCCATAATTTTACTTTATCACATTCTGTCCCTGGGAGCACTTGGCACCAGCTAAAAAGCAGTCAGACTCTTCCAAGTCTATATTCTGGAAAGTCCACAAGCTGAAGTATAAGCTATTGTGCCCAGAGAGGGCCGGAGGCAGTGTGCCCCTCACAGTTATTAGTGAGCCCCAGCTCTGCTGTTTGCACAGCTGTATACTGATATCCCCGGAGCATGAAGGTCAGAACAGACTGATGTTACAACAGCAAGGAGGGTGAAGGACACTCTCACAAGGGGACAGAAAACAACTAGCACCAAGTAAAAAAATCCATCTTTCGAAAAGAGACTTTACTGACGTGATTGTTCTGTTAATGGTATCCAATTTCTGAGGAATATTAAAACATGGATATTGTGTTCCCATAACATAATCTTAATTGTATCCCTTGTTTATTTTTTTTTTCCAAGACTTGCCCTATTAGCATTTTATATTAGACTACCCCAGAGAGAATGACAGGTGAATTAAGGGCACTGTAAAAGAATCCATAGATATCGATAGACAACATCAAGACAAACAAGACATGGACACTCAGGAATATTTAAAATTTTTCCTCGGCATCCAAAGCTATCCCGTTGGATGAAACTTAGCCAGCAGCTGCTTGAGGATGCTGTCATCCTCTCTGACACAAAGTAAAGCTCATGTTGGTTTAAAACAAGGCAGCCTGGAGATAGCGTTCAGCTCCACTTACCTCCCCTTTTTCTGTGTGATGGAGCCATCTTGACAGCCCTGGGGGGCTTTGACGATGCACCACTGACCTTTCTGCAAATGCAGCTTCTGGTTACCAGAATTTGCTGTCCACCGCCTGACAATAATACATCCTTCCTCACACCTCATCTCAACACATCTAAAGGAAAAGCCATTTGATTTATGCTCAGCTCCCTACATTGCTCTTCCAGCTTTTATTTTTAGATGCAACATCTCTTTACTCCCAACTCTGGAGCGCTGCTGCCCACATATTGATTGGCTTTTCTGTAAAGTATGGGGGAGTTACACCAACTTGACATGAGTTGAGTTATGAAAGATGTGAAATGCAGAGATGTAGGCATAGACAGCAGTGACTGAGCTGTCTGTCAGTAGCTTGAGAGGAGTCAGTTATCAAGCACCTGTTTGTTGAAAAAGTCACATAATGTTTGTTTTACAGCAGGGATGTCAAACTCAAGGCCCACGGGCCGGATCAGGCCAACAAACATGTTTAATCCAGCTCACAAAGCTAAAAGAAACCAGGTTTCAGGGGCGAATTGAACAACAGGTACATTAACAGCAGTTAATATGTCATGATTTTACCCGTCCGACCCACTTGAGAATAGATTTTCCTCCATGTGGCCCCTGAGCTAAAATGAGTTCGACACCCCTGTTTTAAAGTGTTTGACTGGTTTTGAAGTGCAACTAAAAGGAAATCCTAGCCGGCTGATAGTCAGCTATCTTGTCCATATACTTTGCTTCCTCACACAGAAAACCAAGACACAAAAATATCATCTAAATGAATATAGTGGAATACGTACATACTATATACTGAGTGGAGAGGGAAAGGAGCGTTGAAAGCAGCCCTCAGGCGGCTGACACTGGTAATCTGCTCTAAACAGTCCAGAATACCTAATATTTAACTTTTGTTTTGTTTTAGTACATGCGGTATACAGTGTATACTATATAGTGTATACTATACACTGTACAATCTAAGCTCTTGATGTATTTGCTGACACCATACATCCCTTATTACCAAACATAAATTGTTATTAAAAGCCTAGAATGTGTAGGTTTGTTTCCACCAATAATGTTGAAAAGGCTGAAAAGGCTGAAAAGACTTCTTCCTCGATAGATTATTTTGCAAGCGTTAACTGACATAAAGGTGATTTCAAGAACTGCTCATTCACATCAGCCCTGGAAGAGAGAGAAATAAAAGTGGCATGCGTGTGGTGCCACTGCTCAAATTGTCTCTGCCTACACTCTGCATGACAGCAATACTTTGAATTGCATAAAAGTCATGGGAAACAAATACATATAGGCATAATGTTTAATATGGAGTGGTTAAGCTCAAATGCTTTAACATACCTCTAGAGCTTTTATAGTCAAAGTGCCCTCAAGTGATTATGACTATTTTTACTTTTGTTTTTTTTTTTCACAATTCACAAAAATGCAAAAAGATGGTGTTTCGAGGTTTTTTTTTTTGTGATGAATATTTGTTCCTGCTTTTTTGCACCAATCACATCTAATAGTATTCATGAAAGATTTGGGATCATGAATTATTTCTGTGCAGGGGATCTTTGGTTTGACATTTTGCTGATTATTACGCACAAAGATGAGGTTGAGTGTACCTGCCCCTTACTTAATGAATATGCGGGCAACATTTTGAATTACATTTTTGCCCTTCATTTTATATGCAAACAACATAATGTTTGTATGTTGCATACCTACTTATTTTATTGCTTAAATAGGAAAACAACAGCAGCACACCAGGAGGAGGCTGCAGATGAGACAGAAAGAGGTGTCAGCTGCTCAGCATGCAGACATCTGATTTACAGCTTGACACTTCTGCACTGCAACTTGATCAAGTGCTATTGATTGAGTCATGAATGAGGCTGAATCAATGACCAGAGACCTTCAGCAGGACTTCATGTTAATAAGTGTTTTGGAGTGGTGAGCAGCCAAGGTTCAGCTCTCTCCTGGTCATGTCTTTTCTCCGTCAACTCTTTGACCTCCTGCCTTTCATTCTACTTAACCCTGTCACAACACTGTTCTATATATTTCAATGTGTGGGAGACAGGCAGATGGCTGGTGGTTGTTCACCATATCACACACTGTAGCTCTATTTCTTTGTAACAATAGCAAAAGTAATAAAGAAACAATAACAGGTATTGTAGAATTATGGCCTGTTGTTTAAATCTCTGAATTTTTTTTTTGGTGGCTGCCCCTTTTGTATGTGTGTTTTACAGCTTTTAGACTTTTCATTATATTACAGCTATAAGTCATGCCTAGATCATCCTACTTTTATTTCAACAGAAGGGAGAAAAGAACACAGAAATAAAACCATTAATATGGCGAATAAGTTCTTTACCGCAACAGATGTTACTTGTTTTCTTGTTTGAACGCTTAATGTTATTTGAAACTAATGCCACTGAACTGTGGAAAGTGTCTGAGATCTGAACAATGAAGGAACCTGAGACCTTTGGCCCTTTCAGTGTCCAGTGTAATGGTAATGGAAAGGATACCCCTTACTGATTGGTTTTATGAATAGCACTCCAGGGATCAGTTTGCCCAGGGTTAGAGCTAACTAAAGCCTCCGACCTTGCACATAGATTGGTCTAGTGTAGGTATGAGCTGGTTGACACATTTTGGATTTCAATCCCCCAAAGCGTCTGTAACATCACCCCCAAATAAATCTAGGCTTCCAACTGAAGCATGGGTGCTTGTAGTAGCTGATCCCAAGTTTTTTTTAATTTCATTGAAGAGATCTCTTTAGCAAGTCAAGATGTACACATTGAATTAACCCATGTAAGAGGTTGACAGCCAAAATTATTCAGAAATGTAAATCTCTCCCCCTGTCTTCCATCATTTTATCAGGTATAACACAGCACATGTTTTTGTTTAAGTTCTTGAAAGCAGAGTCAAACTTTCTAAATACAGCTCAAGAGACAGAAATCTAACATGCAGTGCATCTGTCAGGGTATTATTCCAAAAAGCTGACATGACAGTATAGTTCCCTGACTGTGTCTCAAGACAGAGTTTTTGCATGTTTTTGCATTAATGAGATCGGATACAGATCCTTAAAAATTTCACTTCAGGCCATAAAGCTGATTTGCTCCCTCTGACTCCTAACACCTCCTTTTTACCACCTTCAAATTAGATGTGCTTTTGCAGCAGATCTGACAATTTAAAGAATAGGATTGGGATCACAATAGGTAGCAGCAGACAATGGAGGGTGATTAAAGAGCATATCCTCCCCATATTGCAAAAGACAGACAGCAAGCTTGTGTTGTCATTTGAAACATTAAAGACTTTTAGGCATTATCAGACAATTTAAGCCTTGTGGAAATATAAAAGCCCTGATGGGATGAAACTCTGAAAATAATAATTTGGCGTCAATCAGCCATTATTTTTACAAGTAAGCTGGCAATTGAGAAAACTGAAATGCAAGCAATTCACTGCACTGAGCTTTCATAAATGTTCTGAGTCAACTGTCGCAATATTTCTTTTGAAGCGCAACCACCAATTCCTATGATGACATCTGGTATATGCATATGTGATATTACAAACACCAATGGCAAGAGGTGTTTTATGTTACTGGATTGGTCCATTTTATATTTCTTTGGGATGCAAATATCTGCTGATGGTATGTGTAACTCCCTGTTTGTGTGGGTGTGAGTATTAAAGAAAAAAGGTTTTTTGGTTAGATAACGTGTCACCTGTCAACAACAGATAACTAGATAATAAAGGCTGAAACAAACCACAGAAGATTCTAACGATGTTGCCAATAAATGTTTCATTTGCACTTGTGAAGAAAATATCCACTTGTGTTTGCTCTGAAATACGGTATTTCAAAACGACAAAAGTTTTCCTTTCAAAGAGAAATAAGTTTTTTTTTGTTGTCTTTGTACAGAAGACTGTAGACCTGATCAGAAGTGAGAAGGCATATGGAGATGCATTTGAATTGCCTTGTGTGCACTCACATACTTGGAGCCTTTCTCATGTGATCAGATACCACCTACTGCTTTTTTTTAACTGTGCATGGAAACCGTAATTAAAAAAAGAAAGACTCTCTGGAGCCAGGCAACAAGTTCAACAATTGGGTGATAAAGTGTTTGCGAAAGTGATGAAATTTTCAGTTTCCAAAGCAGCCACTAGTGGCCACCTGCATAAGAAAATTAATGTCCAACAGCTGCCTTGTGAAAATCACAATTATTCTTTTTTAACTATATTGCTAAATTATTTCATGTGGAACCTCCTTACAGGGAGACAACAGTACCAAGAACTGCACCATTATTCAACTAAGTTTACTAACAAAATAAATGAATGAATTACTAATGAGACCGAACATGTGGTATGTTAGTAGCACACACAACTTGACACAAATCAATTTTTTTGGAGTGATTTGTTGACTTGTCATTGATGTGCTTTGATTTTTTTACACTTGTGTTGGTTTTAAAACCATTTGTCTTCTTTCATACCATAAGATACAATATATAATAACGAGGATCATTTTTACATGGCTATTAAATATAAGCTATCAAATGTATCATTACTGCAGATACCCTGAGAATCTACCGCCCACACAGGGACATTCAGTAATGAAACTACATGAATATTGTAGTATGAATATTGTATGGTACATTCTGAGGTCTTTGTTATGGGAAATTGACCCATTTAATCATTCATACTTTTCAAGGATCTCAAATAATCATCTGGTTGGAAAATTAATGTGGTGGTAAAATTTTCATTCACTTTAAAGAATGGTCTAATAAAAATATTCCATTTCATAATGCAGTTGGTGCAGATTTGTTTTATGACAGGTGCTAAAGAAAACAATTGTCACTTCTATGACATTGTCTTTTTCATGCTATTTGCCTCTGAACAAAAATGACAAAATTGGAATTCATTCCTTGAGGCATTTGAAGAAATCTGAAGAAAATCGGCCATTGACATCAAGGAAAATGCTTGCTGCATATAATTGTGATCCTTATCATTTAGATTTACTGTGTAGGCGGTTGCAAGATTGCAAGACAGAACATGAAGTTGATCTGTCCATGCATGAAGTATGCATCATTCAAAGCAAAATACTTGCCATTTGTTATCAGATTACTGTGAGATTTGCTGTGGTTGTGATAGTGATCTCGAAAAACCTAACAGTCATTCCATAAAATACTTTACTTTGTGTCCTAAACATTTAAATGAAAGGATGTGTCCCTTTAGGTTCTTAGAAATATTGAGTTTGCATTGATTAATTGTCTCTGGTCCCTTCCCATGTGGGGTAATTAGATGTATCTTGGGCTTGTTTCGATGAACTTCGGACAAGTTCACTGTTATTAAGAGACCTATTCCTTTTTGGACTTCTCTTTGGGATGGAGCTACTGAAAGTAGGTATCATGTTAAATGAGTTTGCTCTGCAGTTTTATGTAGCAGCAAGATGCTGAGAGCAGGGTTGATACAGGGTATGTATTACTCTAAAGATGGCAGCTGGCTGGAGAAGCTGTTCGGACAGAGCCAGAGTGAAGTCAAACTGCTTCTTAAATAAGGTCAGCAGGATAGTTTATACTAATAAAGCCAATGAGACCAATAACAAAAATAATAATAAGAAGAAGAATACTTAGTAGTAATATGTCGTATTTTCTCCTGGATTCTTTTTAGTTATTAAACTACATCACATGCAATTATACTCCCCTCTTTCCTTTAAAAATTTGAAAAGAATACTTATTTTTTAATTCATTTGTTCTTTCACTCTGTCAGTCATTATCTACATTATTTATCCTGCCCAGAGGAAGGAAGAGGGGGCAAAGGCCACTTTAAGTTCTTAGTGAGTGGAAGTGTCACACCCAATTATTTATTGGAAGATAATTTGATGTGTTGAATTCCTAATGTTTACAAGTTAAGTAAAACACGTGTGATTTCTTTTTTTCATTTATTTGAAAGGAATACTTGCACTGAACATGCATTGCACTGAATTCACCCCACAACTAACACAAGAGGTATAGGTGCTTCTTATGCAAAGTAAGCAGACAAGCTATGCAAACCACATAGCTAAATTGATCTTAAGTATGTGTCATGTCCTATTTTAATATGACATACTGTTAACAGCTGTCACTTCTAAAGTTCTGCCTTCCAACAAAGGGAAATTAGAAACAAAGGGAGATGTCTGTCCGTCTGTCCGTCCGTCTGTCTCTCTCTCTCTCTCTCACCCATATGGAGCTTAAATCTGTCCAAGGCAGTGGTATGTAGTGAGATTTATGGCTGGTGAGACAGCAACTCATTTGGAGTCAAATTTACAATTGTGATACTCAAAAGAGAACTGTATTCCTGATTGAAATGGCAACGTGCTTATTGACTTCTGGTAATGTTTTATATCCCACAAGCATTACTCTCTCTCTCTCTCTCTCACACACACACACACACCAAAACATACATAGCAACATATTTTCCCGCAGGGAAAGTTTATCTATATTGACAAGACAACTGGGATGCACCGTTAATGTCTTCTAAACAATTCATACGTATTCCAAGATGAAAAAAATATAGAGTGGAGTCACACTACTGTAATTTTGACCCTCCGTTAAAGTTTCAGTTCCTATTTAAACTTTACCCTGTTGATCAGTTTTGATACAGGTTGCTTATCAAGAGAGCAAGAATAATTTACTTGAGATCATACTTTTATTCAAATTCTTAATTTTTTTTTTTGTTTAATTTAGCATTATCTTATTTTTTTTTAATAAAACAGAAAAACATTTGTGGTCTAACCTTTATTTGTGTGCCTTATACACAAATGCACCTATCCTTCTCGACAAAAAGCTTGAATATTTTTTGGAAAAGTCCTTTATCTAATCTATCTTATTTCTTTGATTTGTTTAATTTTGATATTAATTTTAATTAATTATTATTCGATATTGTTTATAGAAGGGCTGTAATTGCAGCCTCGGGGCAGTACAGGCCAGTGTCTCCCCTGAGCTGGTTCCAAGCCCGGATAAATGGGTTTTGTCAGACAGCAGGAAGGGCATCCAGGGTAAAACTTTTGCCAAAACCAAACATGCAAATCAAGCCTAACAATGTCATACCAGATCAGTTGAGGCCGGGGTTAACAACGACCGGAGGGAGACAGGTAGGAGAGTACGTGGTGTATCATCTGGAAGGAAAGTAGATAAGGAGACTTGGTGGTGGAATGAGGAAGTGCAGGAGTATATACAGAGAAAGCGATTAGCAAAGAAGTGGGACGCTGAAGGAACTGAAGAGAACAGACAGGAGTAAAGGAAGATACAGTGTAAGGTAAAGATAGAGGTAGCAAAGGCAAAACAAAGGCCATATGATGACCTGTATGCTTGGTCGGACAGTCAGGAGGGAGAGAATGATCATTGCGGGTACTTGGGGTCAACAGTCCAGAGCAGCAGAGAGTGGAAAAGAGGTGAAGACACAGGTTCAAGCAGGTTGGAATGGGTGGAGAAAAGTGTCAGGGGTACTATGCGATAGAAGACCATCAGCCTGAATGAAAGAAATGGCGTACAACTGGTGAGACAATGGTGAGACCTGTGATGCTTTATGGCCTAAAAACAATAGCAATGACAGGAAACAGAGTTAGGTTCTCTTTGGGAGTGACCAGGATGGATAGGATCAGGAATGAGTCTATCAGAGGAACAGCACATGTTATATGTTCTTCTGACAGAAGGTCAGAGGACCCTGACTGAGATGGTTCCGTCATGTACAGAGGAGGAATAGTGAATTTATTGGATGACGGAATTGGAGCTGCAAAGCAGGAGCTCTAGAGGAAGACCAAAGAGAAGATTTATGCATGTAGTGAGAGATGATATGAGTGTCGTTGGTGTGAGAGAGGAGGACACAGAGAATAGGGTTGGATGGAGAAGGTTGATTCGCTGTGGGGACCCTTCAACGGAAAACCCACGACCGCTCGAAAGCAGAATAAGAAGTGTATAGAAGGGCTGCAGCAACATACACCTTTCAGCTCACATGCAACCCCTCAGGTGCAGAACTGTACTGACTGCCTCACGCTGCGACTTTTCCTTGCAATTTATTTTCCGTTCAGACGATGAATGACATGTTAAGACATTTACATGATAGACATTCAACAAGTTGCAGTAGGGGTACATCACTTCTTTTTTAAACAGTGTATTGGCGACATACTGAGAAACAGAAAGCGCCACACAGCCAAATTTGTGAGGGTCCGCTACTGCACCGCAGGTTTCTGCCCTGACTTTGATAGAAAAATTGAAAATGACTTGGTTTTTTTCATGATGACAGGTGAGGTTCTGTCTTGCCCACCATCCTACATGACTAGTCCAAGGCGTCTGCCCAGTAAAAGGCATTTTTTCCTTCATCTCCACCGCTGAGTGGATGCTCATGATGGAATCTTGGGACTCGGTAACCTATTCAACATGAAAAGCAGGGGCAGGCCGTGCATTTTACACCTAAGCCTTCAGTAGTGCTCCGAATCAATCCACCCCCCAATAATCAGTATCTGGCTATAAAAAAAAAAAAACATCTAATGCAGTATAAAGAGAGGTGAATCGCAGATAGATAACATCACGTGACGACAAAGGCATGCCCAACTCTGTACTCTTCTACTGACACCCCTGCGCGTAATTGTTCGCGCACCCCGCGTCTTTGTCCGGGGCGCGACCCGGCACCCCAAGTGCCCAAATTACAAGAGTGTGTAAAACAAGTCCTTGTTAAGAAATAAACCCGACCGTTGAGGCGATGGTAAAAAAGGACCACGCCTTCTCGGCTCAGGGCCGGAACCTCTTCACCTGCACATCCGCTGGACGCATCTCAGCGGGCGTGCAGAGAGGGTGACATTCATTTTAGCCCGGGATATATCTGGCCTGGGATATGTCGTAAGTGTATTTCCTGACTTTGAATAAACCATTCTTGCTTGAGCAGTTCCTGAACACACTGGGACAACAAAATTCCGGTCCCCATGGCGGGAGCAACACCAACGGACAGTAGCCACAATAAATGCCTTAATAGCAAACAGCTGCGACGCATAAAACGCACCAATAATAATCTGATCAACTTGCAGTATTATTTAGGAAAATAGCAGCATTTTACTCACCAAAATTCTGATCATTTGTAGACAACATCCATCCTCCTTTCTTTCTCAAACAGAGTTCAATTATTCTGTCGTACAGATTATCCATGTGCTTCGGGTCCAAGCAATGCCAGCAATAAAATTTGCCTCGGAGCCTGTGAGCCAGGGCTACCCGTCGTAGTTCGTGGCTTGAAAATGTCGGACAAATCCTCTTCCTGGTTGTGACAGGTTCGCTAGCTTAGGAGTTGCCCAACCCTTTGTCCGGGTCTCCTCTCGGCAGCCGAGAGGAGACCCGGACAGGTTCAATTCGTAATCGGCGCCAGCTGCAGCAGCGGCCGCTAATCAAGAGCCCTATAAAGGGCAGCGGCACGCTCTGCCTGGCACCGGGAGATTGTCCCTGACCACTGTCGCGACCGGACCACTACCCTGCGAGAGCCCCCTTCGGACCTTGACCCTGTCCGAGATCCAGCCTTGATCCAGCCTTGACCCTGTCTGGGGGCCCGTCCTGCCTTGACCCTGCCCGGGGGCCCATCCTGCCTTCACCCTGCCCGGGGGCCCGTCCTGGTGAGACCCAGCCTTGTGCGACTCTGTCTCTGGGCCAGGGACTTGCCAGCGACACCCTACCTGCCTGTCTATCCAAATAAAGCGCTTCAATCTTGAGGGTGTGGTTCCCTGCCCGAGTCCGCCCCCGCGACCCGTTACACCCTTCTTTACTGTGTCCAGCTTCTCTTAAAAAAGAAAATCGCTTTAACAATATGTTTGTAACTAAATCCGTTTCTTCTCCTCCTGCAGCCATTGTGGGTTGAAAAAAACGATATTAAACAAAAATAACTATATTTCTATTCGTAGCTCGCTAGTCCGCTTCTCCTCGCTAATGCACTTGTCCAATCTGTGATTATGTCATTAGGTTGTGAATAGCTGACGTTGCTGAAGCCTGCTAGAGGGCTTTCATGTCGCCAACTCAAAATCTGATTTGCTGAAGGAGCAGCGTCTTCAACACTTATTTTTTGCGTGAAGGGCTTGCAGAGCCGATTGTGCAGGGCCCCCCCTCAGGCAGACTCCTTTGACTTTCACCCTGCCTGGCAACAGATTACGGCTGAAATGTGATTAAATGCTTTAGTATGAAAATGCATGTCTGGAAGCGGCACAACTTGGAGAAAAGCTATAAAATGAAGTGAACAGACCATTTGGAATTACTTAATAAGTATTCATGGACAAATTCTAATTAACGTTTGTGATTCAGATATTTTTTTAGGCCAGCAGAGAAGGCCTTGCAGATCACTGATGAAAAGTATCTTGCCTGGTCTATTCTATATATATATATAAATTAATTTGATTTCATTTTGATTTTATTTGTAGAGGAGACACCTGGAGTGGGACTTAGACTAATCTAGTTGCGTCTTATCTTGAGCTCACCTAGTGTTGTGCTCAGGCTACATTTTATCGTAAATCCTTGTGTTGGCCATGCCTTTATCTTGAAACAATGTGGTTTTGTATTTTTCTCATTAAGCAGTTTTTAATCCTTCATTGTGCTCCAATACTATGGGCCAAATTGTATCTTTAAAATGACTGAAAACAGATTTCCTAGTTAGTGGAAATAATTTGAAGCTGTTATGCATCTAGTTGGATCCTTGCAGCATATATCATGGGATATCTAATCAGCAAACTGAAAAAGTTGACAGGACAGAACAAATTCTCCTGGGATGAAGTGATCACAGATGTAGAGTAGCTCCTGAAATGTGTTTTGGACAGACAAGTGAAATAAAGAGCAGAGAAATGGGGTAGTGCCATGTACAGCAAGAACTAAAAATGTGCTGCATAATAAATCACATTTAATAATTATATTGAGCAACTGTGGATGGAGGGTTTAATAATGTATGAGAGCTATACGGATTGAGAGAGAGAGAGGTGGAGACAGAGATAGATACAGTGATTCAGATACAGATGTTGCTGACTAGTAGTGAAAACTGAACTTGTAAAGCCATTTCATTTCTTTTGCCAAGGGAAACTCATTCAGCCAACTGACATATTTGTCAAAACATATTTGTCTGAAAAAACATGAAGGGAACATATGATTCCAATTTTGGTATTTATCTATTTCTTTATATGTGTATACATTATGAATGCAGCCTCAGGGTGGTACAGGTCGGTGTCTCCCTGAGCTGGCCCCAAGCCTTGCTAATGCAGAGGGTTGGTTCAAGAAGGACATCCACCATGAATTTTTGCCAAAACCAAACATACGATTCAACCATAATAACAAGATCATACCGGATCGGTCGAGGCCCAGGTTAACAACGACCACCATCGTTACCGATGGTCTACAGGGAACCAATTGCAAATTGCCATTCCCATCCTTTTTGCAAAATCTACCACCATCTGTCCCTCTGCATTCCTATCCTGTATACCATATCTGCCCATCACTTCTTCATCCCCCCTATTGCCTGCACCAACATGCACCAATTACCACTCTTTCATCTCTGGGGATAATCTGCATCACTTTATCTCGCTCATTCCAGAACTTCTCCTTCTCCTCAAACTCACATCCCACCTGCAGGGCATAGCCACTAACAACATCGAGTATCACACCTTCAATTTGCAATTTTGGACCCATAAGTCTATTTGACATTCTTTTCACTTCCAGAACATTCTCCTCACTCTCTTTCAAACTCCTCTTTCAAGATAACTCCCACTCAATTTCCCTTCTTGTCAGTACCATGATAGTACAATTTAAAGCCTGCTCCTAAGCTTCTAGCCTCACTACCTTTCCACCTTGTCTCCTGGACACACAGTATATCCACTTTCCTTCTCCGCATCATATCGACCAGCTCTACCTTTTCCTGTCATAGTCCCAATATTCAAAGTCCCTACTGTCAGTCTCAGACTCTTGCCTTTCCTCTTCTCTCTCTGCTTCAAACACACCTTCCTCCTCTCCTTTTTTGACCTACAGTTGCCCAGTTTCCATTGGTTCCCTGTCGATCATCGGTACCAATGGCGGTCGTTAACCTGGGCCTCGACCGATCCGGTATGATCTGGTTATTATGGTTGAATCGCATGTTTGGTTTTGCCAAAAGTTTTACCTTTCCTGAAACAACCCTCTGCCTTTATCAAGGCTTGGGACCGGCTCAGAGGGCCATGCCCCCCCCCAAGGCCTGCTCGGGGAGACAGTGGCCAGTGCTGCCCTGAGGCTGCATTACAATTTTACCGAAATTATAACTTAATAAAACTGACTTATTTATGCACATAAGCTTCTTTCCTCACTTCATTCATTCTATTGAATAATTCAATCTGTGTAGTACTCCTAGTGGTTTTTTAGGTGGGTGACACTGGTTAAAGCTTATTCATCATCTTATAACAGCGCTATGCTTTGTGATGTTTTTACTGAAATTATTTATCTGTGTTTGTCTCATTACTTCCAATCTTCATCAAAAAAAGCTACATATAATACATACCAAATCAAGCCCTTAACTTTTCTCTTCGCTGTTCTGTGGAGATTGGGATTCAGTCTCAGCAGCAAACTGTAGCACAGCTTTTTTGCAGAAGAAAAAAGAATATCACTTAGTGAGCAGGGCTGCTATTTGCACACAAGCTTCTATGCAAAACACTTAGATTGCAGTCTTAACAGAATTTACCACAGATATGCACAAAGCCACATTTTGTTCATTACAAAAGGTTTCCTCTATGTTTCCTACTTACCTATGTTGTACTGTGAGGTGATCTTCTGATACTAACTGCCCATGGTGAGGTGTATTGCCTGTGTGCACCTGGCCAGGAAGTGTTAAAACACCTTGTTTTTTTTTTTTAATAAATACATGTGAAAAATATACACAGTTAAATTGCGTCCTCTCTGCACAAAGTTACCTTTTTCTCCCTGACTGAGGCCAAATAGGTAAACAATTTATTCCATTTACTCCTTTGTCAAGAAAACAGGGAAGACATCATTCAAAGTCTCAAAACTGTGCAAACATTTATTCACAGCGCACCTGCATTTATGTATGAAAAAAGGAGCAGTATATTGGGCACATTTAAAACTCAGTGGGTACGATCTGTAAATTTTCAAACTAGCAATAACAAGCATTCATCATCTTGAAAACAAACCTGTCTCAGCAAAGATTTACAAGTATACATTGGTCAATAACATCAATTTCCACAATCCTTTTGTTTCCTCTGTTCAAAACATGTAATTTCCTTGAGTTAACATTGATGTGTTTGCAGAGGGAAAAGGGCTCATCTGATTAACATTCATGAGCCATCACCATCTGGTGCTTGACAAGTGGTACTGCTTAGGTTTTAAGCTCCTTCTACCGCAGGTCAGGCCTTCTGTGTTTCATCTTCAAAATGCATTTCTCTTACTTTTTCGTCTATGATTTTAGTCATTTTGAAAAACATGGAATGGCTGTTTATGAACTTGAAAAAAAAAATAGACTTTGGCTATGGCATTTGGGAGAGTAGTTGTTTACAGTGATAAATTGAACATCAATTAGAGCCAAATGAGGGGAGATTGATGCCACCAAGGTCAAACTATCTCTAATTTACCCGCGTAATGAAGTGGTACTACAGAAATAGAATTAAAATGATGTGGCACAGGCAGCTATGATGAACGGCTGAGTGTCCTTTTCATTCTACAGAAAAATGGAAGAGGGTCAGCGATTGTTCCTATTCCTATGAAAGGTATTTGCAATAATTTAACAACATTCTATGGTTTTTATTAAAATTTGTGTCATTGTAAATATATATACATTTACATTTAGTCTTAATATATATATGTTATTATTATTTATTTATTCAAGTAATTCATTTGGTGGCAGAGGTTGGATGATCCTCACGGATACGGATATATGATGGATCTGGAATTGGGTGATGTAGTTCTGTGCATAATAGATGTTATCGGTGCCCTGATGCAGTTTGCAAAAAAAAATCTAATGCTATGTATAAAGGTTATATTTTTCTTCTCATGAATTTGATGTGCTGCCATACATAATTGCACCTCCCCCTCTTTCTTTTACTCTGGTTGCACAGATGGAGGTCACTTTTTAATTTGTTTTACTCAGATCTTTAAGTTTTTGTCATTGGGAGACTTTATTCCTTGGCTTTATTATGTGTGGGTCCCATTTGAAATGACATCTTCTTTTTCATCATCTTCTCTTTCATAATTTGTCATTTCCAGTAACTATTTGTGCAACCCATTTTTTATATTGCAAATGATTGATTATGTGTTTGTATACTCTCATTCCTACTGAAACTATCTGTGAATGATTTTTTTTTCCTTTGTTAACTAACAATATGTGTTTTTCTATGTTGTTACAATGCAAACCAGACAAAATATACAGCTAGTTTTTATTCATATATTTTCCATCCATGTATTTTTATTGTAAACCAGACACTAGTTAATTTCAGCTTAAAACAAATCAATGTCTCAAAAATTGACTACATGACAAAAATATTTTTTACTCATCTCACAAAAGACAATATTTTTCAATATGATGTTTGCAGGGGTAATACATCAATAATCTTATTTACATGCGGCTCTTGATATTACAGCAGCTATAAAAGGCAATGAGTGATTTCATATTCTTTTCTAAGTGCAACTCCATTTGCTCCAGTGGTTGACCATTGTTGTCATCTTTTGCAAAACTGTGAGTTCATAAGTATTGTTTTCACAGCTATGCATGAAAACAAGCCAATTCACATAGCCTCTACAACAGACCGTTGTAGAGGCTGTTATTTCAACCACAGACTCCTATGATTTTCATAAAGCATACAAGTCACTGGTAACAGAGATTGGTCCAAAGAGACTGCTGTGATGAAGAGTGCCTTGAAATTTACTAAGGTTTAATCAAATCCATTGGTGATTCAAGATGGACATTTATGTTTGTTTTTTATTTTTTTTGTTTTTATTTTTTGAAAAGGATGGCTTCCATAATACATGAGCTAATAAAAGGGATTCAACAGAATACTAAAGACTGAAAACAAATCATTACATCCCATCGACTACAGAATAAATAAATAAATTAGGTACCCTTAAGCCTTGGTAACTACAATTAAAATGTGTGCAACTTTACAACACTTACAACACAAACACCAGATGTAAGCAGGCAAGAGGAGTGTCACCAACTGCAGTTAAACCCAAGCGATGAATGTTCTTACTGTGCAGTTATCACACAAGAACGTTTCAATAAACCATCAGTTACACTTACAGATCCCAGGTGTTTTCATAGGAAATTGGAAAATCGGTAATAAGACCTAATTCAAAATATCAAAACTGAATATGCTGCTTACATGAAGTAGAGTGAAATGTCATAATATTTTCAGTATTGAAGTCACAGTATCAGTACTAACTCCCAAATGTAAATTTATTAGGGGTCCTCGGTACATCTAAAACCGCTATGTCTCCTAAGTCTGGTGGACCCAGTTAAGAGAGATTTAAAAAAAAGAAATTACTTGTGGTCAAAAACAAACAAGTCCAGACACACAACTTTGTCTAAAAACTGAAAATCAAAAAGTCTAGACAGTACTGTGACAGCATTATCTGTACCAGCCCTGTTTGTTTTCACCCCTATTGTGACCCCCAAGAAGAAATAGCAGCGTATGACTGCCAGTTCAGGATTTTGTTTGTTTAGTGAGGCATTGCATGACAGAGGAGATCCTGGATTTACACACAACTGCCTCTGATTGATTCCTGGCCCTGCGTGGCTCACTTGTACAAATACAAGGAATTCACAGGAGATCCTGTTTGCTGTTCAGCTATATCTCTGTGAGCCACAGATCATCTCAGTCAATAATAGAACCTCAACATTGTAGTCTTAAGTATCTTGGACCAGTGAAATGGTATATATAATAACTTGTGCCATCATTTATCCTGGTAATATTCTGTCTCAATATTTAAAAAAATAACTGGAACTTTTGGATGATAGGAGGTATTTGATCAATCAATGTGGTACAGTTTTGTTTCAGGCCCCAACTCATCCATAGACCAATATATGACATTTGAAAAATCAAACATTGGGCCTCAACCATGTCAGAATGACTTTATATCACGTTAGATATTTTTTCTTTCCAAATAGGGAAAACTAAGGTTACTGTGTGTGTGTCCATGTGTGTGTCCGTGCGTGTGTAGGCTTGTGTCAGTTCTCGACATGTTCAATCAATATTGCAATGCTAATGCCAATGCTGATCATCTTTTGTGTGACCTCCATCACCAAGTAAAACAACAAAAAGCAGATTGATGTTTGTGTGTAAAACAGAAATTGGTATAACTCTGCATGGCCAGAGTAAAAGAGCATTATGCTATAAACTTGGAAGACTGTAGGCGGTTTAGTGGGCACTGTGGGCAGGTTTTTTATCAGGAGTTTTATCTCCCAAACTCTATGTGCCGCTTGTGCTGGTGCTCCAGCGGAACAGTTGACTAAAGATAGTTTATAGCCTCAGGCATCTGCTGAGCTGAGCCCCCTCCCCTCCAGCTGATTAGACCCAAGCCCCATTGCTTAGTGTGACTGCAGGAAGCAGATGCTATCTGACATTTCTAACATCATCACCCCTTTTAAGGCTCAGATTTAGGT
This sequence comes from Fistularia commersonii, assembly GCF_037954325.1. Taxonomy (NCBI): domain Eukaryota; kingdom Metazoa; phylum Chordata; class Actinopteri; order Syngnathiformes; family Fistulariidae; genus Fistularia; species Fistularia commersonii. Next base: position 4,802,403 of record NC_141298.1, on the reverse strand, counting down.
CTTGAGCCCATTTTAAGCATAAGGGGAAAGCAGAGGCAGCAGAACAGTTTTAAACAGGAGGATTTTTTTTGTTGTTTTTGCCCCCAGACCCCCAACCCCCCCTTTTTTCAGGATGTAACAAAATGAAAACCTGTTTGAAAATGAATTTATAGCTGCACAAAACTTCACCTTTTGTCAGTTAGAAAACTTGTCTGAAGTTCAGAATTCAAGTAGTTAGGTATTTTTTTCTGTTATCCTTAAGGATGTAATTTTCAATAAATGGTGAGATATGACGCGGAAAATCAGAGGCAAGGGGACTGGATGAGTCTACTGATAAGGAGGATGAGACAAGTAAAAACTGAGAGACTCACAGGAGATTGCAATTGCTTTGGAGGTCAAAAAGCTGGTGCTTGCAGTGCCTTGGGGAAAAAGGCCAGCGTACATCATCCTGATGATTTTTCTCATTACACCCACTGTCTCGCTTGCCTGCTCGATGTGGGAATAAATATGGCGATATGACCAGTGCACTGAGGACACAACATCCCAGCTGCTGAGCGAGAACAGGGCGAATGAGACGGGCCACATAAAAATAAAAATGATGTTTCTGGATTGCATGTCTCTTCAGCTAACCAATATGATGAATGGAAATGCGCTGCATTGGTTTTGCAAAAGCCAAATAGGGATTTATGGACAACAGTCCAACTGTACAAATACACCAAGATGATGTACAGTCAGAATATTCATTATAGCCCTGTGGGATTACCGCAGCTGCCTCAACATCAATACAAACATTCACAGTCCACCTTGAACAGGGAAAGAAAAAGAACTTCAGGTGTGGCAGTACAGCATTCTAACATCTCATAATATATAAAAGATGTTTTGCAAGGAATGCTAAAATATATTTCAAACATTTTTGTTTTTACATATTTTGGTTTTGTTTTGTTTTTGTTTTTCTATCACATTGTGGGTTCATGTCAGTCACATGAGCCCAGACACATTCATGCAAAAGTGCATTTTATAATGTTTGAACTATAAAATTGGCAAATAATAATTTAATATAATCTATGACAGAGCCTTTATTTATCTATTTCAAATGCACTCATTTACTTTGTCTAAGAGCACCAGAAAACATGATTAGATAACAATATCATAACATGCTGTTGTTATGTTACTTCTAACCTACTCCTAGGTAATTTATGATTTGATGAATTGATGGTAGTGTGACTGATGAGGTGTTTGCTTACCCACAACAGTAGGTAGCAAGAAGTGACTTGCAGTCAGTAGAGGCAGGGGAGGCCGGACCTCACCTGTCATCATGGAAAGAAAAAAATGCTGAATGAAAAAATAAGTTAAATGGTTATATTTATTCAGTGATTTGTACTATAAAGTTATTTTCCACATAGCTTCACCATTTTTAGTTATTTTTTTTCAAAATTGCTAAAAAAAAATTCACATTTATCGATCAGATACGAAGAGGCGACGTGCAGTGACGCGGCAACCAGCTGAGCTCACTATGGACTGCGCAATGATTCTGCTAACTGTGCTGGCATGCTATGCAATGAGACCGTATCGCTGTCTCTGTGGATGTCACTATTAAAAAAACACTTTTAATATATGAACTAAATTTCCATAATTTTGCTGATGTGTCGAATGTTTTTCGTGAACAGCTATAACCTGTTTCTCATGTTTCTCGTAATCATTAAACAACTGCGAAAGGACATTAATAATAGAATCAGCAATAGCAAGCTACAGTAAACAGTTAGCAAGTCAAGTGCAGCCATTCAGCTATTTTTTGATGATCTCATCGGGCTGTAAAGTTCACAAACGGTGAGGGATGAATGTAAATCTCCTGGCCAGCTCCTCAACTTTTTGGCCCAGAAGGATCTCATTCAAACTGTTCCTGAGGCGACAAAGTTGCTCCGACCAGTGGTCCCCGTTCCGGCTACAACAGCATCAGCGGAGCGGTCATTCTCAGCACCGAAAAGACTCAAAACACACAGTCAGAACAGGACCGATGAAGGACGACTGTCTTCACTGGCAGTGATTTCCATTGAGACAGAGAGACTTTTAAAACTGAAGAAAGAAACGGAAGACTTCTACAAGCAAGTCATCGATGCTTCAGAAGGAGCGGCGCATGGACTTAATTTATAAGTAAAGGTAAGAGATAATAAAAAAATTTTCACATGTGCTTTTTTCTATGCTACGGTTTGTATAAGTAAAGAATGCTGATATGATATTCTAAACAAAACACGTCAACTACTGCCAATAAAATGGTGAATAAGTTACTCTGTAAGGTTCATATGTTTGTAAATCTGACTGTGACGACGTCAGTGCCTCACCAGCCATACCCCCACGGTATAAGCCGCAGCCAAGCTAACAGTCCTGAAAAGTTAGAGGCACTGCCAAAAGTGTCTGCGATACAGCCCCCGCCAAACACCCAAAAGCAACTCCTGGAAGCAAATTAGTCCCTCACTGAAGTTTTGAGGAGCTTGCCGTAATGATTGTGTTGTCCCCCAGCCAAAGAGCATAAGAAACAGAACATTGAACCAGAGGAGTCACGGCCAGGGGCCTGGAAGGACGTCAACCCTAACAGAGAATCTGGGCTGGAAACACAAACTGCCACCCTGTGTGCCGGTTTAAATCTATCCAGTGTGACCCCTCCCTTTTCCCACCCAAGTAAAACACAAAAATTTTAGGGCCTGTCTCAAGAACCCGAAATGGGCCATCATATGGAGGTTGGAGAGGTGAGTGGTGAGCATCATGTCCCACAAAAACAAAATGAGCCGATATGAGCTCTGAAGGCCAAAAACACTGCGGAAAACAGTTGTGAATGGGGCCAGGAATTTGAATGCTGTTGGGCAAAAAATTATAAACACCCAGATGGCTGGAGGATGAGCGCTCTCAGGCAAAGAAATCCCCTGGAACACAGCGTGGCTGCTTGAGAACTAGGCTGGCAAGCAATTCATCGAGGTCCTCCTTGGGAGCCGAACGCAACCCAAGCATAACCCAAGGTAAACATTTCATCCAGTTGCCATCCGAGAGCGCCGAACACGGTGCTATCTTGAGTGGCAGGTGGAACTATTCTCCCAAGCCATTACCTTGAGGGTGATTTACAGTAGCATGGTGAATCTTCACACCAAACTATCTTGCAAGTGCAGATCATAACTCTGACACAATCTGTGGACCCCTGTCCAAGGTGATATCCGATAGGGTCCCAAAGCAGGCGACCCTACAGGAAAACAATCCCCTTGCCACATCCAAGTATGAGTTTGAGAAAAGCCTCTGTGGTCTGTTTCACCATTGAGAGCAGGTGTGTAAAACCCTGCAAAGGAGGTAAAAGGCTCACCAGGTTGGCATGCACATGGTCATAACAGCTAGCATTGGAAACGGTTCAAGTGGCAACCTAGTGTGCTGTGAACTTTTGCACACTGGCATGCCACACACGCAGTCATCCACCCCATGACATACTTGCGGAGGCCATGCTAGAGAAGGGCAGGACTACCTTCCTGCGACACTGCATCCTCTAGCTGGCAGCAGATGCAACTCAATCTGGAGGCGATGACATGTGGGTTGCTGGGCTGGTTGGTGGCCATAGCTGAGAAATCCATCCTGAGGTGCACAGGACACACAAGCACACGCAACAGACAATCAGCAACAGGCTTGTACTTCCGGGCCACAGGCTGAATGTCTGGTGAATTCTGAGATGGCCACTAGGTGGCACTGCTGATGAGCAGACCATGGCTCTGTCACCTTGCACATGGCGAAAGTCAGCGGTGGTCCATATGAGCTGTGAAAGAGTGACCTTCCAGCAGGAATTGGAAATGACGGGTTGCAGTGACTCCTGGTCAAAAACATTGTACTTGCGCTCGCTATCTCGCAGCTTGTGGAAAAAAACGTGAGAGGTTGCCAAGCATTCGCCTCATGCTGTTCAACCACCACCCCCTATGGCTATGTCAGACGCATCAGTCATTAAAGCTATGGATGCCATGGGTGACAGTTTGGCAATTCACCATGCTTCAAAACGCCAAAACTCCCGCAATGCATTAACAGAGGCTGGGTTAGGAAATTCCACCAACGCTGCACATTGGAAGGCAATGGGACTGCACAATAAGGTGAAATGCAGTGACCCAAGAAGTCAAGAAGACGAACCCACACAAAAACTGAAACTCTGTGTTAAGCAACTATGGTGGAAAAGGCAAGTGCAGCGATGGAAAATCTACCAGCAAACATTGACAAACATTCCAGATGCTGAAATGTCAGCATGTGTTTGTGGCTGACTCCCCCTTTCTCCCACAAAAAGGTGGCAAAAACAAAATCATCAAATCAAAACAGCGATTTATGACATCAACAAGCAGACAATAGTAATAAAATCTGCACTGATAATTGGAACACAAATAGATGCAATGACAAAGTCCCACTGGAAATGTCTTACAACAAACAGACACCAACATTGTGCCGATTGGATGAACTGCCAGCTGTGCCCAGTTGTGGGCCGCCGCCTTGAGCTTGTATCTCAGCACCAGGCTCTTTTGTGAACAGGAGTTCACCAAAAACCATCTTCCTGACCTTGAGATCTTCATGACGAAGTGCTCTCTGTGTCCACCAGCATCCACAGCCGCTACTCGAGCGGTGGGCTTGGAATTTTCGTCCGGCTCAAACAAGCATGGAGGGACATGGAGGGACTATATTTTTGCACCAGTGTCTTGCCATGCCGCCAAACCACTGGTGGAAAAATAGAGGACAGGCCAGTCTTGCATCACCTCCGGGGGGTCAATCCAACCCACACAACCAAATCCACATCTGCGGGGCTTTAACACAACACTCCAGACGGCAAACTGTCTGGTATACAGCAGGACCCAAGTGACCTCCTAATCACCAGATCTTGGAAGCCCCTGCCGGCCAAACACCAGGACTTTGCCAAAGCCTCACGTACCGAAGGCAGGAGCTGGCGCAGAAAAACGTGCGGGGAAAAAGTCACCACCTTCACCACAATAGCATGTGATCAACAAGGTCCAAGGCCGTCTAGGAAAGGAGTCTCTCTGTACTCTCTACGGTAGACAGATTACCTTCAGAGCAGGAGTCATTTAAGGGGGGCTGTATCTAACATGTTGCGGGGGGTCGAGCAAGAGCTGCATGGAACACTGTGAGGACTGCCGGTCCAGGGCTGCAACGACCAAAAAGTGTCTCGAATCCTCTGTGATAATTCCAGGCAAGTCACAAAGCACTTCAGCATGCTTGAACCAGGATGCCAAGTCACTCTGCTGGTATTGTACTTAGAAATATTTGAAGACTCAGGGCTATAAATACCACAATTCAGAGCATGCACACATTTGCCATATGTTTTATGTTGAAAATAAAATGGATTTAGCATATGTAATATACTTCGATTTAAAATGTATTGGTCTTAAAGCCCTTGAATGCCACAACAATGTGGGGTAGTATTCCTAAGACACTATACAGTACCAGACTATGCCAATATAATCATTTCTGAGTCTCTTCAAGTTTGTATGTTATGGTACTGCAGTTTCCAATGAAAGTTACATTTTGGGGGTCAAACGTGCTAGCAGATGATAACTGTCACTCTGCTTGTAAATTTAAAATCCTGATGCGCAGTATGAGCTTTGATCCTCAGAGTTCCCAAGGTGGAGTGCAACTATTTTCACCACTGACAAACAGAGAGTACATTGTCAACATTAATGTCTGTGATCAAAGCCAAAAATGAAAGGATGCTAAGGGGAAAAATGTTCAAATCAACAAGTCGGGGCAGACAAATTGCTGTGTTAATGAAATGCTACCAATGGGATATAAAGCGGCAATGAAAATGCACAGTCCAATTAGATGTTAAAAGCATCCAGTGTTCGTAGATATCTCGTAGTTTGGAGCGTTTGTGTTAAATTTTGACATTTGCCTCATAAAATGCACTGATATCATGTATTAACATATGTGCAAACACAGACCAGATTTCAATTTGAATATTGAAATCTTAAATACTATTTTGTAGTATTTTAGCATTCAAACCAATGTGTTTTGTAACCTTAACCAAAGACATGTCTAACTTGAACTGCACAAAATATAAACGTGACAGCATTTATGATCATAAATTATTCTTGACATTTTTGTTTTAAGGTATTAGTTTTTAATATCCAAATTGTCATATCAGAGAACACAAAAACGTTCGCAATTAAAATTTATTTTGATAAAAAAAATGACTACAATCTTAAGCAATGGCTTATAATGTACTTTGATTGTCCATTCAATTGTAGCAAAGCCGATTCACTGGCGTTGTCTTTGTAGCTCTCTGTGAGTAAGACATTGGTAAGATAAAGCCAGTTAATGTAAAAAATCTGATGTGTTACTTCCTGGGTCTACTCTACCCATTTTGTGGTACAGCCCTAATGCGAGCTGAATGGAAGGTGAAAATGTGGTATCTTGGTAAATCTGAAACATTTTAAAAATGAAAATTAGCCCAGGGTTGCAATTAAAACCTTCTTTCAATCTATTACAATTCCAGAGCTCTGCACTTTATTGAGTGAAATCTAAGTGTGTCACTTCCATAAGCTGTAAAGAAAATTGGAAACGGATGATTCTGAAATCAACATAAACTTGTGCAAAGCACAGTTGAACTGTTTTTTTTTTTTCATGTTTGTGTTGTAGGTTCTGTAATTGAAATGTAGCTGATAGCTAATGAGTGGTTCTATAAATGAAAAAAAAAAAAAATTGCTTTCTTTAAACAGCTTTTTCCTACTATGGCACAAAGTGTTCAGCCTCAATTCAGAGCCCTGCCAGAGGTCTTTTCCTGCAAAGCAAGCTGAGCAAGGATAACATGGTTATCATACCATGTTATATTTCTACTTACACGTATAGCAGTAAAGACTGTCCTGCTGACACTCTGTGTCAAGTGATTCCTGCAGCTTATCCTATTGTCGTTTTCAGCAAGACAGAACTTGTAGACACTAGCAGGCTTTTTGCTACAGGCGTTAAATATTATATTTTTGCTGAATAAAATCCAGCCATATTATCTTCAGTAGGAATGCTACATTTTTTTTCACTGCATTTCACATTTCAAAGACCGGGATGTGGTAGATTTTTACTGGGAAATTCTTTACACCTCAGCACAACACATACAAGGTGATTAAACAAAGATTAAATGCTTGAGCTGGTGGGATGACATGGGTTATCACACACGCCTTAACTTTGCAAAGAGACAAGTTTCCCTTCTTTCCTCGAACCTATTTTGGTGGGGAGAAAATTAAAATTTAAATTTAAATTAAAAACCAAAGAAAACCTTTCAGTTATTGTGGGTAGAAACTCCATCCTGGCAGCCAGTATAGTTGATGGTACCGTTTCCTCATCGTTGTACAGCTCCTTTTGACAGCTCTAAGTACAAAATAACACAAAAGCCACAACCAATCTGAGGACAGAGTGGTTTCACCTTGACATCAGCCTCGCAACTCACTAAATAACACAGCATATTAACTAATTTGGTCCGTAGTTAATATTTCTTGTGATCTAGATTTTGTGCTAGAATTGGTGTTTACCCAAGGGCTTTTATCAGTGTTCCTTTTCCTTCAGAAACAGTAACACCTTAACTGCAAACAATTATTTAATTTCAATTAATTTTCTCTTGAAAAAAAAGTTGAAAAAAGTACAGCCTTTTTAAATTTGCAGGTTTAGTGCAGGTTAGCTGTGTCAATCATAAAATAAATACAAGTAAGCATTGGTCCGATGAACCACTCTTGTCCAGAAAAGAGGAGCAGAGCTTGGGTTTGCAAACATTTAGTGGAAATGTCACTTTACAAAGTGACAGTTTAAGACGGCTTTAGGATTATCAAATAAGATTGCATATATTCTGTAAAACTAGTTTTCTCAACTTTCAAGTCATTTCCCTCCCCCACCCGTACACACATATGAATGGTTCTTTGGAAGTCATATAGGTTTATTGTTAATGGACCATAACTTTAAACCCAATGTAGTACCACATTTTCTTCTCCATTAACAAACTGTTGTTACTCCCTTGAGAAAGGTAGGTTTGTATTACTTAGAAACAGAATGTGTGACACAGTACTGCTTATCCTGTAGATTCACAACATGAGTGTGTGACGATTTTAATATTCAACTAAAATAGGAACATCCAATCGTGTGACGTTTATACCACGCATGACAAGAAATGGAAGGTGGTGGATGGATGGAGGGAGGGATGGATAGATTTAAAATCAACTTGCATTCTTAAGGCCATTTGTTTCATAAGATGAACTTGAGTCCATATTTAGTAGATTTTGAGTACAGATTAGAGACGAGGATGAATAGTTTGAAAGGAAGCATTGAAAGGAAGTCTTCTGACCATGGATTCACGAAAAAGCCTCAGCACTGACTCAGAGCTCTCATACATGTCTTGCGCTACCCTAACACACCTCTCTGCCACTCCAGACTTCTTCAAACAATACCAGTTACTCTCTTTGCACTCTGTCCTGTATTTTTTCTTGATCTAAAAGGCACAATGCAGCTCCCTCGACCTGTACATCTCTATCAACATTCTTAAAGCAAATACTGCACCTGCAGTCCTTTTTCTTGGCATGGAATCTTACTGCTGTTCACAAATGCTCAGCTCTGCCATAAGTTGAGCATCCACTCTCTTTTAAATAACTTAATTGTATGGCTCATCTACTTTATTCCTCTGTAGATACCACAACTCTGCATGTCTCCCTTGATCTTAAAAATCAGCACCAGCATACTTGTCTTCCATTCCTGAGGCACTTAGTAAGATCCTGTTGAACAATTTAGTCAGAAAATCTACTGCCACCTCTCCTAAAAACTTCCATATCTGCACAGATATGTCATCAGGGCTCAGACTCTTCATCTTTTTCAATGGTCTCCTCATTTTACCTTTACAAATCTCTACTATTTCATGTTCCACAGCGGGCTCCAATCCTTCACATCCTTCCTTCACATTTCTGGCACCTGTCAACCCATTTCCTCCTCTATCCTTAATTCAAGGTTCAAAGTGTTTATTGTAACATGCACAGTGAAGAAATTCCTCCTTTGCTGACTGCAGTGCATTTGGATATGTATTGATAAGAAATAATAATGTAAAAAATTGTTATAAATATGAACAGTATTGACAATGCAATGAGACATTTGAGAGCAGCTTGGTGTGCAACTCGGAAAGGTGCAATTTCAAATGCGAAGTAGTTACATATGCAGTGGGCTTAGCAATGACTATCCTGCATGTAAAGTGCAGAAAGAGTAGAACTGTCAGCTGTTTAAGAATCTGATGGCAATCAGGTATAAAGAGTTCTATAGTCGTATTGTTCTGCATTTCATTGGCCCAATGAACCACTCTCCATGTCCATGTTAAGGATGGGGGTGGTCCATGGAGATAGAGGCAGTTCTCCTGTGTACTCTGAAGTGGTATATGCCCTGTACGCTGCAGGCATCTGCAGTCCAGGGCAGTGATGCTGCCAGACCACACAGTGACGCAACTGGTCAATACGGTCTGAACAATGCAATCGTAGAAGTCGCTGAGGATTTTAGGCAACATGCCAAATCTCCTCAGCCTCCTCAGGAAGTAGAGCCACTGTTGAGCCCTGTTGACCATCTGCGTGGTGTTAAGGAACCAGGTGAGGTCGTCGCTCATGTGGACACCTAGGGATTTGAAGCTGCTAACCCTCTCAACCTCAAGACCTTGGAGGAGCAGTGACTGATGAGGCCATCCTCCCCCGGGCTGTTGTCTGGTTCGGGTGCATGGCTGGGGTTGATCCTTATCAGCACTCAGTGTACCTGGTCTGATGGTACAATTAGGAGGACAAGTGAGAAAGGGGGTCAGTGGTCCCATTGTGAGTGTGACTCACCTCTGTGTTGTGGCCGAGGTTCTCAAAACGGGCAAAGAGGATGTCAAGGTCGTCCAGCAGGCTGTCTGGAAAGATGTCAATGTTGGTGACGAACTTGTTGTCCGTGATGTGCCACAGATCTTGCCAAATCTGCCCATTGTGGGCTAGAAGCCATCTAGCTTCTCTCTGTACTGCAGTTTTGCTGTTCTGATGGCTTACTTCAGACCGGACTTAGTAGCTTCTTCTTCTTCTCCTTCCATCCATTACCTTCAGGGGTCGCCACAACAAATCAACTTTCTCTTTTCATCACGTCATCCAACTCTCTGGTTTTTCCTCTCATAGTCACAACATTCAAAGTTCTTAGTCTAAGTCCTAGAGTCTTCCCCATTCTCTTCGCTGTTTGCTTGCAGACACATCTTCCTCCTTTCATTCTTCAACTGGCAGCAGTCTAATTTCCACTGGTACTCCATAGGTTATCAGGACCAATTGCAGCTGTTGTTACCCCAGGCCTCAACCAATTCAGTATGGAAGTCATAGATTTGATATGCGTATGTAGATGCCCTTCCTGACTCAAACCTTTGCATTTTTCTGGGCTTGGGACCGGACAAGGAGAACATTGACATGCACTAGCTGGGGGCTGTATTAAGAAACCTGTTGAATGGATTTTTTTTTATTTTAATTTCTTTATGTCATTCAGCGCTACAGGCATCACTGAATGCCTGCACTCCATACTGCATCAAATTCTCAAATCAGTGTTCCCAATAGTTGAGGAAAACTTGTAATGATTTTATTTTTTTTTTTTATACGCTCTCCTCCCAATCTTCTCCCTTCATTAATTAATATCCAGCTACACTTCATGTTGAATAAATCACATATTGTATCCATAAACATCATTATTTTAATTCCAGTTTAAGGTGAAAAAGTAAACTGGAATTAAAATCCATTGCACTTATTGCATATGGACCTACACTATATTTACACATTGTTAAGCGAGTAATGAAGGCCCAGCTCATGCACTCAAGATATGTTTTATTCATTTGTCAAATAGCCTTTCATATTACATAAATGAGTTGCAAAGTGATATATGTTCGGATGTATTCTGCTTGCATAAAGGATAATATATCACATTTTTATCCATCAGCAGAAGACATGTCGGTGGTGGTAGTGATGGTTCTTTATTAATTCTTCCATCTTCATTCTTGAGACGACAGCTTGCAGCTGTTACTAGACTAGTGTTATTATTTAGCTATTATACAGCTTTATTTCTAAGGTGAAAACAGGCTATACAATTTAATACCGTCAGTTGATTTTAAGTCTATTATTGATTACAAAAATAATCAGATGCCAGATGAATTCTTACAGATGGAATCGCATTTTAAGTTGCAAGGAAATACCTATATCCTGTCCTCAAAATGTATGACCAAAATAGAAATTCTTCCACTCACTCTCAAGCTCTTTACATCACAATATTTTGCACATGCAACTTTGACATTTACTGTATATGCATGAAGTTATTCTGTTATCCATGAATATTAGTCAATGGGCAAACACAACTGAAGATTCAGAAAATGAGCAGCTATGTAAGGCCATATTTGTTTATTTTTGTAAAAAATATTTGGCCAATCAGAATTTTATTGATAATGAAGACTATTTTGCTTGATTTGTTTGTGATACTGTATTATTCATATGTCACTTGAGCAAGACAGACAGTGAAAATTTGTTTCAGCTCAACAACCACTCAGGACTGTAAATGAAATGTATATTATTCAAGATAGCCAAGATAACAAGATAGCCCAAGGCTAGGATAATGCAACATGTCCAAAATCCAGGAAGTGGCAAAAGTGCCCAAAAATGTTGTCATCTTACAGCCTAATGAAGTAAAAAGGGAAGAATATCTATTTTTTCACATATTTTCTTTTGATGTTAATTCTACTCTCTTCCTGGGAAAATTAAGGGAATTAACAAGGCACATTTTGACTTTAAACACAGAAACTGAGCTGAGACCACTTTTTTCAATTGTAAGTTAGGGCTGTATTTCAGGAATGAGATACAGGGCTATGACTTTGCTGTTTAAACATTAACAAACTCTTACATCAGATTTATGATAATGAGTCAAGGAAATTATCATATTTCTTTTAAGTATAATGCAATCATGAGGACTTAACTTTCTAAGTAGTTGAATTACATTTCACTCAGTTTGTCTGTCTGTCTGCCTGTTTCTTTGTGTCTTTGTTTCCTAGTTTCTTGTGTCCTCAATGCTCATGAATAGTTAAACAGGTCCCCTTTCAGTTTGAAAGAAAAGTTGTCATCTCTTTACATTACCCAATCTCTAACTCCATAAGCTCTTATGCCTACAGACTGAGATGCTAAAAGAGGAGGGCGAAAAGAGACCTGAGCAGTTACGTAGAGTATGTCTAATGTTTATCTGGCACTGCTTTATTTATGAGCCATACAACTGTTAATAATATACTATATTTACTCTTAATTCAATGTCATTTAGAAAAGGAAATCATGACAAGATGACATCTAGCAATACATTTAATAATAACAGCTTACAAATATTTATTTTAATCTATATTCATCAGAGCATGATAGAATGTTAATCTTTTTAACACTATCAATAATCTGAAATGTCACTAGAGGAACATCTGAAAAATATATTAACTGAAAAATTCAAATTGGTAGCTATTAGAGGGGTGAGTAAAGACCTGATTCAAATGTACAAATGTACTTAAGGATTTATGGCTGGCGTGTGCATGGTTGAGTGTATGGTGATTTGCCATTTGTACAAATAAAATATCTCTGCCATATGTGAACGGGTATGTGCATTATGCAGAACATCGTTGTTTTAACAACCCTGAAAACATCGCCGACAAACACATCCTGCCACATCACCAACATGAACGAGGTGCCGCTCACTTTTGACATCCCGGTGAGTCTCACCTTGGACATGAAGGGGACCACCATGGTAGCGATACGCACAATGGGGTACGAAAAGTCTTCTTGGAGACCACAGTTTTACTAAGAGCGGAAGGCAGCATCGGGCGAGTTACGCCACAATTTGCAAATGGATTGTAGATGCTTGGGCTAACGTGTCCTCTGGCGCTGTTGTTCGAGCTTTCGCAAAAGCCGGCATCATTTCCGAGGAGCCGCGCGGCACAAAAAGTGACTGACAGTGAAGAAAGTGAACCTGGCATGTTTAATGAAGATTTAGCTCAGCTTTTCAGATCAGAAACAGAGGATGAGGACTTCGATGGGTTTGACTGATGATGATTACTGGTAAAAAAATGTGAATATCAAAGTCAGTTTTGCTCCCGCTCTATTTTTAAATACTCACACTTGAATTCTTGTGTGTGTGTGGTTGTTGTAAGACGGACGTAGTAGAGGACACCATGAGACCGTTAATGGGGGAAGTGTGGGCGTGGATTGTATATAAAACCCGTGCCCTATAATCAGGTGCACCTTATGTGTGTGTACAGTACAGTAATGGCACACATAACTGAGACTGCGCCTTATGGTTGTGAAAATACGGAACATATATATATATGTGTGTGTGTGTGTGTGTGTGTGTGTGTGTGTGTGTGTGTGTGTGTGTGTGTGTGTGTGTGTGTGTGTATATTTATATTTATATATTATATAATATAAATATATTATATATTTATACATATTTATATATTTGTATATATTTATATTTATTTATTTATTTATTTGGATTTCATTTTTTTTATGGTAAAAATCCTCTCCACTAATGATTTTCCCTCTTAATAAAGATAGTGTTGTCCATAGGTATACCAAAATGAGAAGCTGACCTTATAGAATAACAACCCCTGGGATATGGATGGGGAATCAAACTTGTAGAAATTGGAACTCAACAAGAATAACACCTATTCTGCATAGCCTCACCTTAAAAGAAGTCTGTCTCCTTGAAGAACATGTTTACATGCCATCTGCATAAAATTAGTCATATCTAACCTATTATGGCATGTGAGTGATCAAAATAGGAACAAAAAGACAGAGAGTGACTTTTATGGAGATATGAGCAGTTTCTATTTTTTAATCTATTTACTATTCTATAAAGGTTGAATCTTATGTATATATATTTTTTTTCATTATTGTCTTGTTTAACCAATCGTAAAAAATGTTTTGCCTTACCTTCAAAAATATGAAGTGTTTTTTGTTGTTTTTTTGTGTGCTATTCATATATTCTTTATGATATTATATTATATTATATTATATTATATTATATTATATTATATTATATTATATTATATTATATTATATTATATACATTTTCTACTACTCCTTCTTCTTTTGCATTTTCCCTTCAGGGGTCGCCACAGCGAATCAAATTTCTCCATATAAAAAGTACATCTTGCTCATTTTTATTTTTCCCCAAACTGGACACTACTGTGTATAGATGGAAGGTCATGTCCAGGGCTTTCTAGTCACTTACAATTAAGTTTTTCAATCAGTCTCAATACCGATTCACAGCCCAACACAGATGATCAACTTGGTTCCTGTTAACTGTTTTCCCTCTGGATGTACTGGATGGGTCCTAGAGTCACATTTTTCCCTGTTGTATATACCAGTAATTCTCACAGGTAGTTCAGACTGAAAAGTGGATGATAGAAATGAAGGCCAAAACATACTAAAAAAATCAAGCAAGTCCAAGTGTTATCATAAGATTTAGTAACATTTACTGTCATGTTCATGATTTTTTTGATTTATACTGCTAAGTACATTATCATTATCAGTATCATTAGTAGTAGTAGTGATAGTAGTGGTTGTAGTAGTATTTCTTGTTCTTGTTATTTTTGTTATTATCAGTGAAAAAAAGGGGGGGATCCAAACTAATTACATCACTGGAAGAATATAGTATTTATCATGGCAACAAAAGAAACATGCAAGAGAAGATACAAGTATAATGGGAAATTTCAGTAAATGACTCCCAACCAAAATAACAGGAAACAATGCATAAAATTGGAGCAGTAACAAAATAAATCATTTATACAGTGTTGCATCCTCAGTTCATAGTCCAGGATCTCCTCGGGTTCAAGAATGCATTTTTATGCACTCATGCAGTGGATTTTTGCCAAAGCAAGTTATTTTTCTGAGTCCAATTTTGATTTCAGCTTGTTTGGACAGGATCCAGACTTTCCAGAATCCAGTCTTGGCTCATCTCTTTATTGACAGAAAACATTACAGATAATTTGACAGAGACCGATCTAATATACAATCCAAGCAAATTAGTTATCATAATGTACATGTACACCATGAGCGCTGGCAGGAAGGGGATTGGATGGACAGATATGTAACAGTCATTGTTGATCTGAGCTGATTATGTGATGAGGGCCACAACATACACAACAGGGAATGATAACCAACTGACAGAAATTGCTATGACAGAAACTGAAAAAAAAAAAAAAACTTATGCATAAAACATGCATTAAACTTCACAAGGAAAGAGACACTGAAACCCTTGGATATAATGACCAAAACTGAAGATGAAAAAAAAATATTTACTCCTTTTGGGCACCAATGTATCCTTTTGACACCTCATGGTAACTAATTGTCAGCCAAGATCATCTTTTATTTATCTTTTGGAACTCTGTGCCTATTCATTTTCATTCCTACAAACATCCATTAATGGCAGGTGGCAAAATCATTGTGTGATTTTTCAAATAAATCTCTGGTAATGTCCAATTATTCATTTGACTCACAGGAGAAAAAAACAATTTAAGAGTGACAATTCAACTTTTTTAAACATTTTTTTATTTGTTGTTTTCAAATACATCACCATTTTTGTGTCTTGTTTTCAAGATTATGAATGTATTTATCTATTTATTTAGTTTAGTATTTGCTTATTTATTAATTTAATAAATAATCGAAATGGCAGAAATAATTACTTATGTGAAATTTAGGGGCCTGTTAGCAAACAGTGAATTTAACAACAGACTACCAGTAGTGGCTTTCTTTACTCATTATCAAATAGAAAAAATGGTCAGCTAGATAATGTTCCACACCTAACATGTGTTTTATAATGTCAATATAGAAGGTCAAACAAAAGATGTACATCACCACCGTATGTCATTTCGTCACTCACCCACTTCAGTGTCAAAGTCACCCATTATTCGTGTTTCTTCGATCTCTGCTAAAGTTTGTTGCTAGGTACCTTCAGCCAGATATTTCACGGCATGAATAAAACAAAACAAACCTGGTGCACATTAAGATTCAAAGAAGAGACGGAAAAGAAACATCAGAGCCAAACAAGTATTAAAGCTCCTTTGAGGCAGTCTTGACAGTTTAAAGAGAGGGAAGATGCCAGCCTAAAGCTCTGGCTCAGCAAATGGATTCAAAACAACCGAGTTCATTTAGAAAGCCCTTCAGCTGTGACTCAACCATCCATCTATCCAGTGTTACATGCACACTCCTGCCTTCTCTGCGGCGGGAAAGTGTAAAACATACCACTCTTGTTTCATATTTGTGTGCTATAAATCCCTGTTTATAAATTTGAATATAACCACAATGATGAATAGGTCAATGCCCTAGTCCATCAAAGTATCATTTTTTTTTAACTGTAGCCTTATTGTGTTTTTTTTTTTTTAATTAATACACATAAATAACAGTATAGTAGTGTTTGATTTTGCCATTAAAGCGCAAGAAATACTAAAAAGTATTATGGAACGGAATTGTAAATGAATTATTTTAATCATTTTAAACATGCTATTCCTTAGGATTTAATGTACTGTTCCTGATTAATTTATCAATGAGTACTACTTAGTAAGATATTTTTTGCAGGCTTTCAGCTAACTTTTTGCTTATCCTCAAGGAAATCTTTAGTAATTATTATTATTTGCCTATTTTTTTCTTGATCAAATAATTTGTTATTCTTTTACATAATTTGCTATTTCATCTTTTATATCTTACATGTGTTTTCTTGCCATGATTTAGAGTGCATTTTGATTACCAACAAACTAAACATTGAAGGATCTCAGTCCAAGCCAGCCTTGGTCCCTGTGTTCTCTTTATAGGCTGTTTGTGTCCCTCTGACTGGTCAGTGGCCAGTGGATCAGTTTGGATCCACGTTAATTCTCAGTTTCATTAATGCTTATGTTTGGAATATCTTGTTTTAAAGGATGAGTCAGTTGAATGTACACTCATTCCTCCCTTTAAAGCAGTGGACATATAAATGGCATTTGTTTATGTATAGTTATGTTAAAATGTTGCGAAAGAGCCCAAAAAATCTACTCCCTGACAAGTGAAGCAATAGTGAAACCACAAATGCCTTACACTTTGTTCAGTCTGGCAGGATTGCATGGCTGACGAGGATTTTGAGAGTGTAAAGGACAAAAGCATTGATATTTGAAAAGCCATGATCTCCCTGCTCCCACTGGTGCACTCACACCAAAATAAGTATGAGCCTCAGTAAACGGGCTCTGATTTTCAAGGAAAGCTGGTGACAAGTGGTGTCAGGCTCGGCACTAGCAGTGGTTGGTCCTGTGACAGCAATCTGAGCATCATTTTGACATTGATTTTAACTTTATGTAAATCAAGTCGGGTGTTGAAGATGCCTCACTGTGTCTAGACCCTAAACTTATAATTGAATAAATAGGTGTAAACTTTGGTAGAGATCTATGGAGGTCACCCAGGCTGTGGAGAATTCTTGTTGAAATCTTCTTGTTGAATTTCTTCACTTGAAGACGTTTCACCCCTTATCTGTGAGGCTTTTTCATTTCATGGCAGAGATCTCCATTGATGCTTTATTATAATGTAAAATATTGCTACATAGAGGAAACAAATATTTCTTATTTAAACTCCTCAGAAAGTCAGAGTACATGTTGATCTGTTTGAAATTAATATATAAAAAAAGAAAATTATAGATGGATCAAACTTACAAGCTTGTCACAATAAAACTTGTTAAGAGCACCTTACAAATACCCGACCCCTCCTGACTGCCTGAGGTCTCAAACATGCCATACAGCCACCGCAATGCCCGCAAGCATCCATGATGCTTTTGGCAGGAGTGCTCAGTGCGATATGTAGGACATTGCCCACCATGGCTGTGGGAAAATATTTCAAATGAAGGATGAGGTGTAGATGGGTTTGAATGAAAAACATTAACTTACAAAGCACAAATGGGCAAATTTAGAATTACAGAATATTTACTTTTTAAACAATGACACAGGTCTGTCCTCTCATCGCAGGTGGCAAAAGCAAATACTGGAATGGCTACATTTAAATATTTGCATCTTAAAGACCAATATTTAGACTTCCATCACATAGTGACCTAAACTGTAATTTTTGTTTTCCAACATCAAGTTTTAAATACTCTTGCAAAAAGTTCTATTAGACTTTTTCCCTTGTTTTATCAAGGCTAAGTTTTGAGAAGTAGTTATACTTACCTGTCTATCGACACCCCGCTCAAAGAGAAAGCCTAAATAATTTAAGCAATATCAATTTATTAATGTAGAAACTTTTTGTCTTAATAGGCGAACCAAATGTCCAGGAACCTATTAAATGCACCGGAATACAAAAGAATCAAAGTGAGAGTTCATTTTTGAAAGGTAAATGTATTTTCATTTCCAGAATTGATGCTTGGGATGTATCAAGGCCTAAATGAAAACTTGTTTTCTGAGTGAAAGATGAATAAAAAAACGTTCAAAACATGCCAAATCACTCTGAAATCACAGTTGTTCTGAAAATCACATGAAATTGTCACCTCGGTCTACATTGGAGCAATTGCAGACAAAAAAAAAACATTTACATTTTACCAGATACTATCCTTACTCGAAATTCAGGAGAGGAAGCTCTCTAGCCAAACCCATCCAAACATGTATGGATAAGTAGACATTTGCAACAAATTGTTTTTGTATATATGTCCCTGTTTGCAAAACAGCGAATGTCACACACAAAACAGACTTGTCACTTTGCAGAAGAAACAGAATAGTCCATGTCCTTCTCCTCTCCAGGGAACTGTATACCTTCAAGCCTCCAAAGGACAGTAGAGCAGCTTAGCTGTCATTCCCCTCTGCAGGACCCCTCTCTCCTATTATAGCCTATGCTATTTCAAGAACATAGTCATCAAATATGGGACTCATCTTGGATTTGAGGGGACATATTCCCACATAACTGTGTCAGTCACAAAGAGGAATTTCATTTATCACTGGCGTGAGGCACATACTGGTGGGCATTCTTCTCGTGCACATTCATTGTTTGCTGCAGAATTATAGGGAGCTCAACATGTGTCTGATACACATGTCCAATATGGCAAATCATAGCAGCTCAGGCTGCAAGGTTACACTGACCTCTGCACAGCTACTTTCTACCAGGGAGATCACACGCCCCCTGGGAAGGTACAAAGCAGGAACTGGGGAGTTGGACTGAATCTTGGCTTCTCAGTCACAAAATGTAAGAGGTAAAACTGCAGAGCATTATGCTGAGGCTTGGGTGACTTGAAATTTTTGGGTACTGTTTTGCGAGGGGAAAAAATACATCAGACCTAACCTCATACAATAAGTGGGAGGGTGGCAGATTAGTCACTCGGGTAGAAATTAAAGAAGTCTGTATGTAGATCCCCAAAATATTTATTCAAAAGCCTGACAGCTTCTTCCTCGCAAACCAGATACCTCTCAGAAAAGCTTAGAGTGTCTGCTTTGTTGAGGAGACACACAGAGAGAATGAAAGAAACAGAGCTTGTATCCACACTGCTTTACCACAGATGGAGATTCATTGAAAACAAATAGAGAGCTGTTGAAATTCCAGCTGTAAAGAAAATGATTGGGGTTGGGATGAAGTTCTTTGAATTTAGAACTCATCCTCGTGTTTTGTTTTGTTTTTTTAATGGTGATCAAAACATGATTCCATTAAGCTCATCTCTCTTTGACCAAAGAGATTGTCATGAGGACTTTAGGGGGAAACTGATTCCCTAACAACTTCTATTGTCTGACAATCTTTAGTTATTTTTCATGAGACTAAAAGCCCAGGAAATGTAAAAATGCATGACATCCCTGGACCCTGGGTAACAGTGTTTGTTTTTTGAAAACCTGGTAAAAAAAAAAAAAAAAAAGTACTTATTTTGTTTTCTAATTTACAATTCAGTTTTTGAAAAATTGTTAGAAAATACTCAAAACAAGCATTTAGAAATAATTCCAGAAGATAATGGGCCTTAGAGAAAGGGATATTTATATTACTATTTCTAATCACTTCTTATCAAGCAAAACATTATTTACAATTAGGGATAGGAAGCACAAAGAGCACTGGCCCTTGGAAGTCAATGGTTTGTTGGCGTTTACCTCAAAGAGTTCAACAGTAAGCTCAGGAAATTACGTCTTGAAAGGATTAACTATATATGCCTTTGAGTGAGTGCCCAAGCAGACCTATGTATAGGAGAAGTGGTACATCACACTCCCTCCACCTCCTCAGCTCCAGAAATATTTCCTGTGCAGGTGTCAGTGCACATTTCAACACTTTTCTCTCATTATTATTATTTTTATTGGCTCATTCGCAACCGTGTGATATGATCACCAGAGATGTGATGTTTTGATAGAAGACATAGACTAGCGTCTGAATATGAATTATTATGAATGCAGTATACTCACAGATCTGAGTGTCTTGACATGTTGCTAGGAAGGCTGCAACCCCCAAATATTCAGAAATGTCACCTAATGCAAATGCTTTATTACATATCTGGCTGCTCTTGTTTTTTCTAAACACACTCAGGCCCCCACCACACAAATACAGAGAGAGAGAGAGAGAGAGAGAGAGAGAGAGACATTAACATAATGGCAACAAATGATTTCTGTATGCTAGGACGAGAAGGGCCTAAGAAAGAGAATCCCCTCCTATAAATATGAGTGTCTGTTAATTGGCCCAAATGCTGCCCATGTGAAATTGGTTTTGAGAGGCTGTCATTCATATATGCAATATATACACATTAATAGAGTAAATAATTCAGCAATCAACGGGTCTGAGAATTAATTTGGAGTCAAGTAGGCATGACTTGTTGAAACAGAGACAGCCAGTCACACTCACAAAATCACAATTACGAAATGTAAATACTGGACACTTGAATTAGTTTCGTGTGTGTGTCTGTGTGTGACTGTGTGTGTGTGTGTGTGTGCGTGTGTTTGAGAGAGAGAGAGCGATAGACAATAAAGACAGAGAGTGTACTCAAGTGCACATTCCTCTGTGTGTGTGGGGGGTGTCTTTGTGTGTAACAGAGTTCAGTGGTGAAGTCAGTTCTCTATCCTTGGGTAATAGTGACACCAAGTGGCTAATTTCAAGGTTTTAACATTGTGGCGGTAACTGCCAAATGAAGTCAGATAAATGGCTCATTAAGAATCACTGTGTGGGTTAACAACACCAATTAACTTCAGCATGTTATCTATTCAAGCAGAGATTAACCACCGGGCTAGTTGGGTCAGTGCCTGGAAGCTTCTGACCTCTGGGGATATACAAGTCTTCCAAATGTCACCCTATATGTGACCTCAAATAAATTAACTGTGAGCCCTGATTAAAATTAATTATAACCTTATTTCACCCTTTTCAGAAAAACTCTATCATGTATTTTGAGGCTGGTTATTCACAAACAGCCTTTTAATGATGAGGGGTAGAAACATGATTTTCCCTAAATTTCTATTTTTTTGGGAGATTTTAGCCAGTCTTGTCTCAGACTGAGATTTTACAAGGACAGTCAGTATTTACAAGATTACCACTAGATCCTTATCCACTTTTTCCCCACCATGCACTGTTTTTAGCGGGTGAGATTCTCTGTCTTTGCTTTTCCTTCTCCACTTGGTTGTGATGCAATGGAGAATTGACATCAAATTTCATATTGCTCGGGACATATGTCTCCGTTCCCGTTCATGCATACCGCCAATAAATACCATCCCTGCCACAAATACCGCTCTGGTGATTTCTTGTCAACCACCTATCCTGTTTCCGGTTTTATTAGAGCTGATCTATTAGTTATGGATTGTGTAACACCACCTCAAAGACGGAAAGACTAATAATATCAAACCTGTTTGATATTGTCATAAGTCCAAGACTAGGAAAAGTCTGAGCTAAAACAGCTCAGATTATTACCTTATACATAACAATCGAGATGACGGAGGCGTGCCATGACTAAAATCCAGTAATACTAAAAAAAGATTTTATTTATTTTTTAATACTTTTAGAACTATTACTGGATTTTAGGCTGGCTTTTAATCTCTGACTATGAAAATCTTTTGTGTAAAACCAGCATAAGTTATTTATGTGTAAAGATATAGATTAAATGCCCAGATATCATTATTACCATTATTATTTTGTGGTCTCAGAAGGGCATGGGGTTGCGTCAATAAGTGAATTGGATCAAACACTCTGATACTGGATCGGTGGATCCCCTGGTCAACAAGGACTGCCATTGGTGCCAATAACCTACAGGGTACCAGTGGAAATTAGGCTAATGTGGGTCAAAGAAGAAAGAAGGAAAGTGTATTTGGATGCAGAGAGAAAAGAGGAAAAGAAAGAGTTTGGGCCTGAGAGTGGGGGCATTCAATATTGAGACAATGACAGGAGAAGCTGGAGAGTTGGTTGACATGATGCGGAGAAGGAAGGTGGATATACTGTGTGTGCAGGAGGAAAGGTAGCAAGGCTAGAAACTTGGTTGCAGGTTTTAAGTTGTAATATCATAGTATTGATGTGAAGAGAAATGGAGGAGGAGTTATCTTGAGGGAGGAATTTGTTATGAATGTTTTGGAGCTTGAACGAGTGTCAGATAGACTGAGGAGTCAGAAGCTGGAAATGGAAGGTCTGATGCTCAATGTTGTTAGTGGCTATGCCCTGGAGGTGGGATGTGAGTTAGATGAGGGGGACAAATTCTGGAGTGAGCAAGATGAACTGATGCAGATTATTCCCAGAGATGAGATAGTGGTAATTGGTGCAGACTTCAAAAGATGAAGAAGTTATGGGCAGGTTTGGTATACAGGATAGGAAGCGAGAGGGACAGATGGTGGGAGAGTTTGCAAAAAGGCTGTGGTGAATCCTTTTTCCAGGAAGAGACAGGGACATAAGGTGACTTATAAGAGCAGAAGTAGGAGCACACAGGTAGATTACATCTTTTATAGATGATGTAACCTGAAGCACATCAGTGTCTAAAAAAGTAGCGGTAAGTAAAGTGTGGCGAGACAGCCTGGGATAGTTGTTTGTCAGATAAATCTAGTGAAAGGGAAGATGAGGGGAACAAAGTTAGCAGAAAGGACAAAGTAGTGGAAACTGAAAAGGAAGGACTGTTTTATGATTAAAGGAGACTTGGTGATGGAATAAGGAAGTGCAGTATATACAGAGAAAGGGCACATGATGATTTGTACGCTGAATTGGACAATAAGGAGAGAGAATGATTTGTACAGGTTGGGAAAACAGAGATAGAGATGGGAAGGATGTAAAGCAGGTTCAGATAATTAAGAATAGAGAGGGAAATGTATTGACAGGTGTTAAACGAGCGATGGGAATATAGAAAGAGTACTTTGAAGAGGCGATTAATGAGGAAAATGAAAATTCCAGCAAAGGGTGGAAGAGGTTGACCAAGAAGTAGCAGACATTAGTGAAGCTGAAGTAAGAAGGACTTTGAAGAGGATGAAGAGTGGAAAGGCAGTCGGTCCTGATAATATACTGTACCTGTGGAGGTATGGAACTGTCTAGGACAGGCAACATTAGAGTTCTTGACTAGATTATTCAACAAGATCTTAGAGAGTGAGAAAATGCCCAGGGAGTGGAAAAGAAGTGTGATGGTGTGATAGTTACCACAGTAACTATAAAGCAATAAGTTTGATGAGCCATACAATTAAGATATTGGACAGACCAGTGGTAGCAGCATGGTTTCATGCCAAGAAAGATTACTACAGATGCAATATTTGCTCTGAGAATGCTGGTAGAGAAGATCAGAGGGAGGATGCATTGTGCCAATGAAGACAGGATGAGGAAAGAGGAACCATGGTACCCTATGTCGTCATACAGTATGATCATAGTCATTGTAACAGGTGGGGTATGGACCCGATTGCAACTTCACGATTCCACACAAACAGAGAAAGAGTTCAAAGGCTTTATGGAGGTGAACAGAGGGTCCATGTGGACCAAATCAGCTGACGAGGTGGAACCACCAGAAAAACATTGAGAACCATGACAACCAAGGCAAGTTTTATGCTAGAATCCAATTAACAATTAGCCATGCTTCAAAATCTCCTGAGGATAGTCCAAAAGATTCAAAGCCCATCATCGATCCAAGATAATGGAACAGCACCTTCGAATCCATCCTGAGAATTGCCTCAACAAAACTAACACTGGATTGATGCACTTGCAAAAAAGGGATATCAACCACACTGTTCCACTGAAACTGAAAAGA
This sequence comes from Fistularia commersonii, assembly GCF_037954325.1. Taxonomy (NCBI): domain Eukaryota; kingdom Metazoa; phylum Chordata; class Actinopteri; order Syngnathiformes; family Fistulariidae; genus Fistularia; species Fistularia commersonii. The sequence goes on along the minus strand of NC_141298.1, from coordinate 4,778,217 downwards.
ATTGCGCAATAATCCCTCTACATTCTTGATTTGCTAAAATGCCAAATCATTTCATGTTATGGCTTTTACGTGTACTTCTATCTATGTAATTTTTCTTTCACACAAACACTCTATTCATCTATTCCCTGGGTTAGGTGGAAGAGGCTGATTCACTGTAGGGACCCTGGAAAGGAGCAGCTGGTAGAAAAGATGAAATATGTACATATATATATATATATATATATATATATAGATAGAAAAAAACTTTGTTTTAAAAATGGGAACATGATAAAAAATGCGTTGGTGTAGTCAAATGTGACTCAACCAAGGATTGTTCATAAATTTAGCTGTCCTTGTTTGGAAATACTATCAGTGATGTGCGGTGAGGTTCATGGCTGGTGAGGCACTGACGTCATCAGTCAGATTTACAAACATATGAACCCTACGGAGTAGCTTATTCACCATTTTATTGACAGCAGTTAACGTGTTTTGTTTAAAATATCATATCAGCATTCTTTACATATACAAACTGTAGCATAGAAAAGTACATTAAAAAAACATTAGTATCTCTTACCTTTACCTGTAAATGAAGTCCATTTCCTTTACCTTAGCATTGTGGATGCTGATGTTCAGTCTTTGCTGTTCATTCAAAGCCAAATCTATCCTTGACATCCCAAATGTTTTAGCGCGATTTGACTTTGAACGTGAGTGGCCGACCACTCATGTTTGATTAGGCTTCTTTGCAGATTCTTCAGGTCAGAATATCCCATTTGACTCCAGACATTGTCAGAAGTTGAGGAAAGAATGCAGGAAAAGCAGAAAGGGCGCTGTCTTACTGGACATCCACACAGCCAGCCTTTTTGTGTGTACCACTCAGTTTGAAAAGACCGAGTCTTCCGTCTCCTAGTCTGAAGCAAGTCCGTTAAGGCCGGCATCGGTCTTACCTTACTTTTGATCTCCTGCTTCCACTGAAAGTCCAGTTTAGAAAATTCTTTCAGTTTAGCTATGTAATCCTCCATTTTGAAAATAAAGCCAAGCATGAGGAAAAAATGACTGGATGGCTGCACTTGACTTGCTAACTGTTTACAGTAGCTTGCTATTGCAATTCTATTATTCTTTAGCCGAGTAGTAAAAAGGATCCCTGGGACCACCAGTGTCCCCTACCGTGAGGCCCCGTCACTGCGTGCCTCACTTAGTGTGTCTTTGCTGCCGCTTTACGATCGCTCGGCACCAGAAACACGTTACAGTTGTTAACGAAAAAATTATACCCATCAGCTAAAGTATGGAAATTTAATTCACAAAACCCCTTACTTCTCCCTTAGCCAGCTGCCCATGGTTCATCCAAAAAAAAATCCCCATGAGCAATTAATAAATTATTATTATATCGTGTACACACGATCATGTGAATTGTCTTCAGCTTGTGTTGCAGTTCAGACATTCAAGGCAATGATGAAGAAGGCTGGTAAGAGAAGCATGAACACTAAACTGTCAAGTTTAATTATTGTATCACAATTAGTCCACCACTGAGCGGTCGTCAGCTGAAATGCTGCCCTGCCAAAAGTTAAGATCAACACTTGACCAAATTTATCCAAGTTGTCGGACATGGGTGGAATTTAGATCTGAAAACTGCCTCGATCTTTAAGGCAACATCAAAGCTGTCCAAAACAAGCTTCCTAGTTGCATTCTAACAGCCATTTCAGCACAGATAATTTGTAGCTATCCAGGCAGATGAGACCACAGACGTGGAAACTCAGACACAGTCTTCATATTGATGCAGTCTTCATCAAATGTACCCTTCAGAGCTTTAGCAACAGAGCATTTCCTGTTGAAGCTCTTACCACCACTGTGAAAGCATACCCCATGCTTAGTAAGGCAAAGCTGAAGAAGGAATTATGCCTTATATATCAGAATCCTGGATTCAGAGGACGCTTTAGTGCACTGGAGTTGTACCAGGTTCTTCTAAGACACATCTGAGACAATGACTCTGTTGAACATCCTCATAACCACTCCCATGACAACGTCATAAGATGAGCAGTTTCTCATGCTGAGAGAGAATTAAGACATTCCTGTGAAATGCAATGGGCCAGGAACGTCTAAATGCTCTGACCATGCTTTCCATGGAGAGGGAACTTGTAAAAAACCTGCCTGATTTTAATGAGAAGGTGATTGATCACTGTGATACTTTGAAAATGAGATGACCAAAATGTCAATAATTTAATGTAGTTTAAGTTGTAACACACATGCATGTGTAATCTCTCTCACTCACATACACACACACACACACATAGAATCATTTCATTTTTTTATTATTATTAAACCATATATGTGGTTTTACTAATCAAAGTTCTTGTACTTAGAAAGATAAATGTTAATACACTGATTGCAATGGTCAAACAGGCTCTCTTCATATTCAGAGGTAAACTGACAATTCTTCTATCAATAAATCGTCATTCCTCTATGGTCACTGTAGATAACATCATTTGAGAGCAATCTTAGATGTACCTTGTAGCTTATCTATTTAGAGGAAAGTTTTTTGTTTTCTTGCCTCCTGTTAAATTGCTGTGTAATTTTGACAAGACAATTGTGAATTGTGACAATTGTCTAGTTATCTGTCAATTTACCTATGTTATGGGTCACCTCAGTCATATTTGCAAAAGTTGCCCCCCATGATAATTTTGTCAGGAGCTACCACTGCTTCATTTTGAGAAGAATCTAGTTTAAGGAGTAGGTAGGGAATGCTACTTGTGTCCTTGTTGAAATTTTCCTCTAGAAGGCAGCATTGGCCTGGAGATAGGAACCCTATGAAGAGAGAATGTCAGAACACAATTGTAGCTGCAGTAGTATGGATGACTCCTCTGACTCTCCATAATAAACCACCTAAATGTGACTCCATTGTCCGCACATCTGTCTCTGTATAAGAGACAAGATATCAGACTGCCCTTCACCAGGCAGGGGTGACTCCATGGTTCTATTTCTGCATACAACAAACTGAATTTTTTTGAACTGCGAAAAAAAAGACTCAGGTTGAAGGCTTGAATGAAATACTCCGTCCATTTGAGTTCTGCACTTGCATCATTCCCCTGCAGCAAACCAAAAGCGCCGTCAGCCTCTGTGTCATGTCTTTGTTGCGTTCCATGTTTCATCACCTGACACCCAAATGTCATATGTCAAAATAAAAAAAAAAGGACTTTCTCACTAAACATCGTAAAAAATATACTATTTTAAATTAAAATGGGTATTTTACCTTTATTTTATCAATATTAGCACACAGCTTCTGTACATCAGGACTGACTCAATAAATCGCGTTGCCAGCGGGTGTCGCAAATCAGCAGTTGTGTTGCGTATTGTGAGCGACAAGAAACGCATTTTATTTTAATGTTGCTAGATCACCATGATGTAAAAAAATTGGTAGCAAATAAACAGTTTCGAACACTTTTCGAACTTCCACTCTCCACGAAGATTATTATAATGCTTCAATGAAGACATCCGCAACAAAACATTCCTTCCAAATGTTGTCATTTTATTCTCCACACTTCCTTGGTACACCCATACTTGACTCTCTGCTCCGCAACACTATCCCTGCTCACTTTTTCCAAACTTCTGGCTCCTCACCCACATTGATCCCTTCTCCAGCTCCCTCCCCCAATCACCGGACAGCATCCTATATGGCAAGGCTTCCATCCAGAGATCAGCGAAGGGCCAGCGAGTGACAGGAAACAGCCTATAGATTTATGGCAGGGTAGCTACACTACCCACCTAAGTGCCTCATCCTCGAGCTGCCCAACACCCCCCCCCCCCAACACGACAATGACCACTACGTGAGGTGAACAAAGCATAGACCACAGCCTACAAGACATGATAACTAGAAAAAGTATATCGACCTTCCTTCTCTGCATCATGTCGACCAACTCTCTTCCTTTTCCTGTCATAGTCACGATTTTCCTCCTCCCCTTCTTTGACCCACAGTAGCCCTATTTCCACTCATACCCTGTAGGTCATTGGTACCAGGGTACGATCGTTGTTTACCTGGGCCTCGACTGATCTGGTATGAGATCATTAGGTTTGATCTGCATGTTTGGTTTTGCCAAACATCATTTTACCCTCTGCATTTATACAGGCTTGGGACCGGCACAGGGTGACACTGGCCCGTGCCGCCCTGAGGCTGCATTGGAGTCGCTACATTATTGTCCTTATTATTGTTATCATTTGAATATCTTTACTGTTGTTGCAATGTTGCTGTAACTGTTGTCAAAAAGGAAATATATTTCGTAATAAGACAGCAGTGGTTTCACTTTGTTCTCACACATGATGCAAACCCCGATACTACCACTAAGTGTACTGGTAAGTAAGAACTGTAAAATATGCTGTTGATCCTGTTATTTTTGGGTGGAATAGGCCAAGGTTTGGTCTCTGCATGGGAATGCAGGAAAGACATGGCTGTGTGTTTAATTTAGTATTTCTATCATGTTACACAATGAAACTTGTCCTGCATTTTTCAAGCATTTTTTTTTATTACCCTATCCAAACAAGAAAAGCTTCAGCCCAGCAGGACCAAAAGTTAAGCATATAGCATTACTGCATAAGAAAGCAATCACATAGAATAAATATGCAAAGTCCCAGCCATTGTTTATTTCAATTGAATTAATTAAATTATGTCAGCATTTCTATTATGTAATTGCATAGGTTACATTTTTTATGACAATATTGTAGACTGAATTGAAACATTGTCTTTTAATAAGTAAGAGTACATCAAATAAGGAGCAAAAGGAACAATAACTGAAACCATGTCTTTAAAAATGAAGTTAATGAATCATAACAAACCAGGAAGCTCCTGTTTCTATCATGTTGCCACTGCATAATTTTTTTATGGTGTTAAACGAAATAGCGTCTTGAGTTTAAAATCTACAACACTTGCTTGAAGCCAAAGACCAGGTATAGAATTGGTTTGTATGTTGTGTCATAATGATTATTGTATGATAAGATCAATAAAATGACCTAAAACGTTATTTTGGTTATGTGCTTTCTTTAATAATAATAAGCAGACAGATCTGCATTGAAAAATTCAAACAAGTCCTTACATTGGGTGGCACAATGGCTCAGTGGTTAGCGCTTTTGGCCTCACAGCATGAAGGATCCTTGTTTGATCTTGACAAAGGGGCCTTTCTGTGTGGAGTTTGCATGTTCTCCTCGTGTCTGCGTCTGTCTCCTACCACGGTCTAAAAACATTCAGCTGTTTAATTGGAACAAATTGGGAAAAAATGCCCCGAATGAGTGAGTGAATGGTTGTCTGTTGTTTGTATTTATGCCCCTGTGAATGACTGGCGACCACTTCAGGGTGTACACCCCCTCTTGCTGGGATAGGCTCCAGCATCCCACCATGATCCAGCATCCAAGATCAGTAGCAGACAATGGATGGGTGGCAATGCTTAAATCATTCTGGACTTTGTTTTATATTAGATGAATCCAAGGAAAGCACCATTATGATGTATTATCTATCTATCTATCTATCTATCTATCTATCTATCTATCTATCTATCTATCTATCTATCTATCTATCTATCTATCTATCTATCTATCTATCTATCTATCTATCTGAGCTACTCTATGCTATATATGAAGAAGATAGCAGTCTAAATAAGAAATTGTCAAGGAAATTCTCCTTTATTAACCGGGCACATGTAGCAAAACTAGTTACCTGATTTTTTTCAAACATCATGACAGAAAACCTGAGTCAGTCGGCAGGACAACCACCAATAATAGTAACTGAAAAAAATAAATAAATCCATGTAAGTCTGTTGACAGCTCGTCAAAATCTGCAAAAAAAAAAAAATAAAAATTAAATACTCAAAATATTAGATTAATTTATTCAAGAATTAATAATGAAGCAACATATTATCAATACAACACAAAAGTACATGACCAAAAAGAAAAAATCACTCCTTGATTTTAGAAGTCCCAAGCTACTGAGTTCTGGCATGAACTGCTTTGTGTTTCGTTCCAGAATGAAAGCAGTTTCTACATATCTCCAGAACTACAATGCTTTAATATAAGTGCTCAACGTTCATAAGGGATAATGTGATATTGTTTTGATGTATATCAACCGAAATCTGCTGGTGTTCAAGCTTGGAAAGCTCACCAAGGAGAAGCAAAATATCATGGGGATTATTCAAGACACTTTTATCACAAAAGCGGGAACATACTCATTAGTGTTTCTCACACAAGGTGACAAACTGGAGAAAAAAAAAAAGAAGAATTTATTTCAAGGAGTGATGAGCTCTTTGGGCATGCTATAGAAGATGTGTCTTCAACAGTGGAGTGCAAGATTAAGGTCAGACCATCAGGCTCCTCGAGAAAGTAAAAAGATAGGTTCTGTAAAATGACAGTGAGCAAGACACTACAAAGATGTTTTTAAAAGCAAAAATTGTCACGACGAAAGAAAAACTGAGGCTTTCAAGAAGGCTGAAGGAATATGAATAACAGAAGATGAGAGAGCTACGGCCACAACTGAGAATGAAAGATTTTTATTGGCAAGGTTAATGAAACACATTCCAAAAAAAGGAAAAGCTATGTATTCTTCAGTAAGAATGGAGGCACTCAGCATCACTTTGAGCTTGAAATTTGAAGCGTATAAAGGGCAGAAGATGTTTTCTCCACCAGACACATGTCACTTTCCCGAAGTTTCACAGCTATTTTAGCTTCAATGAAAACTTTGTGGGGCATCCTCTCACATTTTCTTATATAATAAAAAAAAAATGTTGTAATGCTCAGATGAGACATTTTTGAAGACACATTTTTGAACAATGATACTTTACACGTCAACATTAATATTCATGCTTCAAGAATGTAAGCTTTAGAACAACGGACTCTGCAAAATTATTGATCATCTTTTGTCACTGATATTGTTTTTAACACGGGAATGGGACGTGACATGATGATTCATCTAACATCATCGCCAGCTGCAGCCAATATCTGTCTATGCTGGACAACAGTGCCACCATGCGGTTATGCCTTTAACCCATCACACAACATTCACTTCCTATACGCTGGAACTTGTACTGTGCATGTACTTTATACACAATACCGTTTTGCTGCCATCAACTTTTTTTTTCTACTGTGTTTAACATTTTAACGCCTCTTGTTACGCATTCTACGCGGAATGCGTGGAACGTGTACAAACTTTCGTAATTCTTACATAATGACAATAAAAACTCTTGAGTCTAAACTACATACACGATAGATAGATAGATAGATAGATAGATAGATAGATAGATAGATAGATAGATAGATAGATAGATAGATAGATGGATAGATAGATAATCCCGTTACGAGGATAGACTGGTCACGTGACTTCCGAACGCCGTGGTCATGTGACCTGTGGTACAGAGCTACAGTCAAGGCGGTCGTCAAGCCATGAAGCGGTGGATATCCCTGTATTTTGTCTTAATTCTGCGTCTATCTGTAGATTTCGGCTTTTCTCAAACTTACAGTCTCGATGATAAAAAAGGTCTGGGGAGAGTATTCGATGGAATCGGAGGGTTGAGCGGTGGAGGGGTGAGTTGAGTCCAATTACTTCCTGGTGCGATGTTGCCAGTGGCTCGCCGGTTAACTTCTTCTTGCTTTTTATGATTCATGTTTTCTACCAAATAGTAAAACTTTCATGTAACATTTTCTTCAGGCCACGTCTCGTCTACTTGTGAATTACGCGGAACCCTATCGGAGCCAGATACTTGACTACCTCTTCAAGGTATAAACACAAGCCAGTTTTAAGTTGTTGATACAGTTTAAAATCATGTTCTTGGGAAACGTGACGGTTCTCCCCTTTTCAGCCAAACTTTGGAGCGAGTTTGCACATACTGAAGGTGGAAATTGGAGGAGATGCCCAAACCACAGGTGAGTTTTATCTAGTTGCACTTCAACGAATGACTATCAGTTGTAATAGCTGAATAATGATTGTAAGTATCAATGTATGTATAGTGTACAACCTAACTGTTAATCACTTCTCATTCATTCGTTTGAATGTATGTATATACATAATGCTCTAATGTGCAAAACTTGGTCTTGCCATATTTTTTACATTACATTAAATTACATTACAGTCATTTAACAGATGCTTTTATCCAAAGCGACTTGCAAAAAGTGCAATTAAGTCACCAAAGATCCAAAGAACCAGTCATCGGAAGTCAGAAGTGACCACTCTACCAAATAGCCATCTCAAAACCATAGACGTGCATACATTCTTTTCTTTGTTTTTTTTGTTGTTTTTTTTCAGGGGGGTTGGGGGTCAGGTGTGATTAGTGGGATAGTGCTTGGTGAAGAGGTATTTGTATTTGTACTAGTATTGCAGTGTCACTTTACACAGTACCATTTACTTAAATAACCACACATGAAGCATCTGTTAAAACCCAAGTTTCAATTCACATACAATACAGAATCAAAATTTGTAATGAAACTGTTTTCAGTATAGCTTAGATCAGCTGTGCACACAACAGTAGATGTGGATGTACTTTGAATACTAGTATTCTTAGCATCTGAGTTACAGATCATTTGTAAAATATTGAATTCTGTTATATTTTACCTCTGTCTTTTGAAAGATGGAACAGAGCCATCTCATATGCACTATGAGAATGATGAGAACTACTTCCGGGGCTATGAATGGTGGCTCATGAAGGAGGCAAAGAAGAGGAACCCAGACATCACACTTATAGGTGATAAAGCACACAGCCTCTAGCGCAGACCATGAAAAGAAATGGGACACATGTTAATCTTAAAAGAAGGTTATTATTGTTCAATATATTTATTTGTACCACATCTCCCTGCAGGTTTGCCATGGGCATTTCCTGGCTGGATTGGCCAAGGCAAGAACTGGCCCTATGACTATCCAGACATTACTGCAGAATATGTGATGAAATGGATCATTGGAGCTAAGCAGTTCCACAATCTGGACATTGATTATGTTGGGGTGGGTTCCACTTTCATTGAAATCATCTTTATACATATAGAAAATCCGAAATGATGATGCATCCAAAATTGAAACTACGTAAATTCTCTTACCTTTCTTCTAACCCATTAGCTGCAATAACATGTGTATGTTAAACCCTGTGCTACAGCAGGCACTCTGATGCACCGTGACCATGAGGCATAGCCCATTTCCCAAATTATACAGCTATACATTTTCAGTAATGATGAAGGCTGAGAGCTGACTGTTGCTGACCACTTATATATTTACTGTCTGGTACTTACCAAGCAGATAATTAATATCAAAGAGAGCAAAGGAAGAAAAAATAACATATATAATGAAACATGTTCCTTACAGTAATCAACAATGTTAAACAGGCAGTAAAACATCCAAGCATAGAATTTGCCTCATACTTTGCATGAATACAACTGTAGACTAAGTAATGATGTTAAAGTATAGTAAATGGTAATTAAATATCCAACAACATATTCAGAAGCTACAAAACAGTACATTTTTAAGTTTGATTTTAAACATTCATGTTGACTAATTTCAACATAAAAACTGATTATGTATAACTCATATATTTAGATCTGGAATGAGCGAGACTTCAACAGCAAGTACATCAAGGTAAATCTATCATTGTATTCCTTACCAGTGTGAATGCCCAGTGTTAGCAAATTATGTAAATACCTCTGTTTACCTGAATGGAGAAAAACAGCCACCAACATTGAGTTTGATCTGCTTTGAGAAACCCAATTATGGCAAAATTCATCTAAGAGCATATCTTTATTGCAAAGGGGCTCCGCAGCATGCTGGACAAAGTTGGTCTAACTGGTGTTGGAATCATCGCAGCAGACGGTGATTGGAGCATAGCTAAATCTATGGTGGCTGACCCGTATCTTAATGCTGCTCTTGAGGTGATTGGGTAAGTACAGTCAGCTGCAAATGGCATGAAAGAAGCACTAAAGTCTCACTAAAGGACTGCAAAATGACAACTGATAACCTCAACATGTGACTATCAGATGTTGAATCTGGCTGTGTCATAGTCCAAAACAACTGGCATCAGGCTTGTATATATGCCATAATTAGCAATAAAAAATGTTTATTACATTTTTTTCACTGCAAAGTTCAATAAAGTTGGGATCACAGCTTAATGTTTGTGGCTGTTTTTATATCGCATGGATCAGAGGTGAAAGTTTAACCAGCTTGTTCAGCTCAGCATGTATACGGCTATTTGCTTGAGAGAGCGCCTCCTAATGAACATGAACTGCCCTGGTCTATATATCTGTATTACCGTCAATGTGATTTCACAGATACAGAAGAACCCTTTCTAGCTTTCATAAAAAGTCATTTGAAATTTCTTGATAATGATTTTGTATTTTAAAACTTTGCTTGTTTGCTATCGTGTTCACAGTGGTGACCAGTGCCTGATTTACTCTTGTAGAAGGTGCCATGGTTGCTTTATCACAAGTTATTGTTGAAGCTAGAAAACACCTCCATTCACTTAACACCTTCACTCATACATAGGGTATTTCTACTCTAACAACATGCATGCTACTGTACTGGCTCATCTCGAACTAAGCCGAAACACAAACGCATTAAATATAGAAAAGATATTAAGGTTATAGACCTGGGAGTTGTAGTAGACGTAAAAAGGGCACATGAACAGCTTATCAGAATTTTAAGTTTGTCCAATTTGTTAACTAAAGGACATAATTGTGTAATGAACCCCCAATGTCACACTCTCTGCTGTGTGTGTGTGTGTGTGCGTGTGCGTGCGCGCTCGCACGTATGTATGTGTGTTTGTCTGTGTATGTGTGTGTCAATGCTGTACCAGCTTCTCCGATATACTATGGATAAATATGGCCTGGAAAGAGTCAGGATCATAGCCAGTGACAACTTGTGGGAGCCCATTGCCCTATCTCTTCGGCTTGACCCCGAGCTGAGCAGAGCTGTAGACGTTATAGGGTAGGATAGTTTTACTGAAGAAGCTTGCATGCACAGCCTCTTATTTCCTGTTTTGCCACTCTTAACAAAAGCCTGTTGTCTCTAACTTCACGCAAGTGCTTGAATAATTATTTTTTTCACAGATTATGCACGCACGTTATAACCCATTGTCATGTCCAAGGTTTTTGGAATGTAATCTATACAAGTAGAATATAAATTGTAACCTTAGTCATAATGTTTATTCGATACACTAGGTGGTGCCCATTGATGCATTTTAAATGGATGTATTTTTGTCCTAGTCAAAAGGATATGAGAGGACTACCCGCCTTTTTGGTGAACTACAAAACACAGTTGTCCTTAAGATTAAGACACACCAGATTTGAATAAAAGAATAGGCCACAAGGAAAGCTTAGAATTGCATCACTACTTTGAATTCAAAACTGTATTTAAAGACATTGCACATACTTAATATAAAAGTCAATTAGCGAATGCATTTCTTTTTTAAAATTGTTTTAGAAAGAATTTAAGATTCATTCCAGTAGGAGACAGCAGTCTTTTACAGCCATTCATTATAGTATACAGCAGACTTTTTACTGTACAGGTAAAGAAAGTAACTATCCCAGCATCTTTCTGTCTTTGGCTTTTGCCTTAACATTACTCTTACCTTGCTCACCCCCACCCCCATATTATTTTATTGTACATGGTACACAATGGTTTTTTTTTCAATTGAGTATTATTGAGTAAATAAACTCTGCATTAATGTTTTTTAGCACATTCCGATAGACTTTTGTGGCAAAATGTATTAAAAATGTCCATTACATGATTCTTAATGTCCTTTGAATGATACCTCAGGGCCCACTATCCAGGCACCACCACAGTAGAAGATGCCTTGAAGACACAAAAACGGCTGTGGTCTTCAGAGGACTACAGCACCTTTAATGATGATGTAGGAGGCGGCTGCTGGGCCCGCATTCTCAACCAGAACTACGTTAATGGATTCATGACTGCGTAATCCAACACACAAATGCATATACTGATAAGGATTAACATATTAAAGTGAAGATATTGAAAACACTATCCACCAAAGCAGAACTTCAACATGCTTTTGATATTATCTATCTGCGCTCAGAACTATTTCCTGGAACCTGGTGGCCAGCTATTATGAGGCACTGCCCTTTGGCCGGGATGGTTTGATGACTGCTGACGAGCCCTGGAGCGGCAACTATGTGGTGGAATCTCCCATCTGGATCACAGGTTGGCGTTACAACATTCCTCTAGAAACTGTGGCTAGGCTACAGAACCCTACAAGTGCAACTGCTGTTACTGCACAGTGGTTTACTGGACCACTTTACATCCTAGGCTCGACAGAGAAAGAACTATTTTGTCTACAGTTACATTGCTAACACTGCAAACACTGCACAAACATGGCTCTCAGCCACAAGAATCTATCTGAATAGATTATACTTACTGTATCTATACAGATAATGTTGCCTAGATTTATGTTGAAAACAGACAGCTTAGAGTCCTTAATATTTTGAAAACCTCTCAAAACTGTTGTGGAAAAAGATTATGCTCCAGGTCTTCGAATCCCCTTTTTTTAACCAATCACATTGAAATCTATTGGATGAACAAATACAACTGCAGGACAAATCACTCATCTATCATGGATGATAAAGTGCCAATCCCAGGGTAACCGAAAATTAATCTTTGATATAAGAAAGAAACGGTGGTGGAGTGCTCTCATCACCTACTTGCATGTCTCTAATAATGTTTTGCGCAGAATTAAAATAGAACAGTAGAGAAGTTCCCTGGTGTTGGTAGATTTAACCAGGCTCATGATAAACATGATTTTAAGAGATATTGCTTGATTTCAATAGACATTTGAAGCCATTATCATTGTACATGCTTTGAAATCTGCCTGTAATATGATTTTTTTAACTTCAATGATAAAAACTAATGAAATACTTGTGTTGTTTTGCCACCCATGTAGCCCATACCACCCAGTTCACCCAACCAGGATGGACCTATCTGCAAACAGTTGGACATTTGGCACAAGGTGGAAGTTACGTTGCCCTTACAGATGGAAAGGGGAACCTTACGGTTATCATAGAAACCATGGCAAGTTGTGTATTTTAACATTTGGACAACTTAAAGATATTGTGATCATTAACGTATTCATACACAACACATCTCTTCAAGTTTCTTAGGATTTGGATATCCAGGGGATCCAAAGAATATAACTACTGCACTGGGGTGGAAGTCTCAAATTAAGCATGACATTTTCCATTTTCCTCTTATTGTTGTAATTTCTTAACAGACACATGATCATTCAGTTTGCATACGACCTCCACTCCGTCCCTTTAATGTGACATCCCAGAATGCAACATTTCAGCTGAATGGATCTTTTGTAAGTTTTTGAGTCAGTAAACTGAAGATGGTGGATTATACTTTGATCTAATTAAACTTCTGTTTTTCTTGATTTTTTTTTTTTTTCTTCAAGGCCTCTATCCAGGAGCTCCAAGTTTGGAGGTCACAGTTTAACTTTAAGACAATGAAGCCCTCCTTCTTTGAGCGTCTAGGACCACTCAAGGTAGAGGAACAGTTCTGAAAATGTTCTTATGATGAAACCTTCGAACCAAACTAAGAATTTTTACTTTGAGCCAAACAAAGAATTTTTTCATCATATTTGATGATTACAGCTTTCAGATGGATCATTCACTTTATATCTCTCTGAAGATGAGGTATATACAATAACAACATTAACAGTCGGACAGAAAGGTAGTTATCCGGACCCTCCTGCGTCCTCTCGTTTCCCAAAGATCTATAAGGACAACTTCAATGTTCGTAAGTTGCACACAAGGTCCACTCATCAATAAAATGTAGATGATGTTCATATTTCAAGAGATTCTCAGAGGTAGTGGCCAGTTTGAAAAGAATTCATTAGAATGTATTTGGCTTTAGACCACATGTTAGGAAGCCATTTCACATTGGTTGCATGATAAAATAACTCTGGAGAGCGTTAGCAGTACAAAAACTCTGTGATGTAAATTAGCTGTACAGGACGGTTGCGTTTAAATCCAACCCCTCGAATGTTCCGTAGAATTGTGTTTGACAAACTGTATGAGATTGACGTTAACATAATAGTTAAGAGATCGAAAGAACTGATTCTAATACTAGCAGCTGTTATTGGTCCCATTCTGTAAACCGCTTATGGACTGTGCTTCTGTGAAACATGCTGTATGGTTGCATACAGACAAATGCCAGGCATATAATATGAGTGGTCAGGGAATTCATGAGATAAATAAATCTTTCTATAAGTGGTAATTTACTGAAATGTTTTTTTTTTTTGTTGTTTGTTTTGTTTGTCAGAACTGTTATCGCTCATAAGAAGTAATATCACACTGACAGCATTCTGTGTAAAGAAAATTGCGAGATATATAGTTACCATAGTTAGAATCTGTGAAAGCACAATTGTCTCATCTTTTTCTTAAATATGTGGAGTCGGTGTTGTGCTTTAAGAATGCATAATAACCAAAATATCACTATATCAATAGTATTGTCCTTTTAAGTCCATGGGGATACAAGGGCAGTCAGCAAAAGAAACAGTTTCAAAGTTGTCCCTACTTGTGGTTATAATTTTTCTTTATTTAGATGATGAGCCCTTTATATTGCTGTGAAGAATTGTCTCAGAGTCACAAATTAATTAAAGAAGAGACGTAGCTTTAAAATTATTAAGAAATGTGTCGGATATGCTCTAGTCACTGAATGTTGTGATGCTTGCAAAATGAAAGAGAATGACCAAATCACACTTTTGTTCTGTCATCCATAATCCACTGCAGGAAACCCAAATTTCACAGAAGCCCCAAACTTTGCTGACCAAACAGGGGTTTTTGAGTACTTCCACAATTTTAGCGACCCTGGGCCCCACATCTTCACCTTCCGCCAGGTTCTGACTGAGAGACCCATTACATGGGTAGCGGATGCCGACCAGACCATCAGCGTCATTGGAGACTATCAGTGGTGATTACCTTGGATTTTGATTCCTTCCAGAATATACAGCTTAGCTAGTTGGATGTGATATCTACATGGTTATTTTCCTTTTTTTTCCTCAGGCAAAATTTCACTGTCACATGTGATGTGTTCATGGAGAGTGTAAAGACTGGCGGCGTTTTTATTGCTGCCAGGGTGGATAAAGGCGGGCAGGCCGTCCGCAGTGCCAAGGGAGTCTTTTTCTGGGTATTTACAGATGGCACATACAAAGTTACAAATGATCTTGGTTAGTAATTTCATATTTCCTGAGGTCATTAGAAAAACCCCATCTCAATGAAAAAGCATGCACAGATTAACCCGAATGATTTGGTTATGTGTGGTCCACAGCTGGACAGACAGTACTAGCTGAGGGACCATCTGGCACACAAGCATATAGATGGCACACCTTATCACTCACTGTGGAAGTAAGTGTCTTCATTTATTTAGAAAATTGTCTTACACTTTTTTGGTACTTTCTGGTTTTACTGTTCCAGTCTGGTCTACAAATCAATAAATAGGCCTAAATAACTTGAAGTCATTACCATAAAAAGATTAAGTTGTCATTTTTATTGAAAGGGGTATTAATTCTAGTTTAATTTCATGATCTTCAACCAAAAAGCTCATGGCCATTTTTCAGTTCCATCTAATCAACTTCAGACTATTGTTAGAAATAAACAAAACTAAATAACCAACACGGCAGCCTCTATATCATGTGATGGACATATGGATTAAATAGTAAACTAGACTTGCAGTTGTAGATGGGGTTTCTTAATGTTTTAAAATTGGATTGATGGAAAAATAACTAAAAACAACATTAATTTGAAGTTTGACACTTAACTTTTCAATATCCAATGTCTGAATAGTGCCAGGAAAAACACAAGCGTTGCAATGTTTCACTTGCTGCATTTGAATTAGACTTTTGGAGTGCCTGTTTTTATTTATTTGTTCTTTTCTTACACAGCCATTTTTGTTGGATGTTGTTTGTTAAGAAATCTTCTTACTGGCCTTGACAAGTCAAAATCACCAAAAAAGAAAAATAATTTGTACAGTATGTAGACACAGTTACTATTTGTCATTTGGCACTGACTATTCCGCAGCTTTGGAAAAAGTTCATTTCTTCTCAATGACAGGTACACCAACCTCGCTGATGCATTTTTTATTTTATTCTGTTTTCTGTTGCTGATGAAATGATTTTCTAATCACTTTGTCAGCTGAATGCTCGGTGCAGGATGTGACTATTCATCTTGTCGCTGCAATCATGTCCCCTGCAGGGTCAGCTTGCGTCAGGCCAGCTGAACGGATATCCATTGTGGGAAAATGCAGTGGTGCTGACACCAAAGAATGGCTGGGCTGCCATAGGAACACAAACTTTTTATCCAGCACAGTTTGACAACTTTGCCGTGGTGGCAGAGAATTAATGATTTTTTTAAATGCACTGAATGGTATTGTTTACTCACTGACCAGATCGCCATTTTAACAGTTCTGAAAGCTATCTCTGGCTTGGAACATTTCACAAGGGAAAATGGTTTAACAAATGACAAATTTGGTGCTCTGCACCACTGTAATTTGCTGCCTTAAATCATTGTAAATAGCCTATTGCATTGTTGTTTATAAGAATACAAAAAAATATCTAATTACTTCATATGTTTAGGAAAAAATGTCTATGTAATTGTATTAAATTGCATGTGCCTGACCAAGACGGCTTTCATATCACAGAGGGTTATGCTGTTTATTCTGTAAATATTATGAGATGACCTCAAAATTCATGGCTTTTAAAACAATTGTGAGGGACGGGTATAAGCATTGACTGAGTTTATAATTTAAATGTGTGATGGAATTTTAGAAAGTAAGGTTAAGGTCACTTCTGTCATGACATACACAGAAATAAGAATACAAATCTTTACCTGTGTCCAAGCGTTGTGTGTGTTGTCAATCCCCAGCAACATTTGATCTATATTTGTTTGAATGAGTGCATAGGTAATGATATGTTTATGTTCACTTTGCAGTAATATCAAAATAATGTCTCTCGCAATCAGGATATGTTACTATTTTAAGTAATATCTTACAATATCTTACAATAGAACTATTGAGAATAAAGACACTAGCAGCAACAGCTAATGATAATTCTCTACAATGAATTAGATATTAATCAAATAAAGATGAGGAATAAAATAACATGATTATTCAGCTGCAGTAGTTATGACACTCCCCAACCTCGACCCCATGCAGAGTTCTTTTGAGAGTGACGTCATCGCCATGGTGCTTTGTGGTCATTTTAAATCCTGACAAATATCTTTCAACTGCAGGATCGAAACTTTGTTTGTTTGTGTAGTTGGTTTGTTTTCCCCAAATTTCCCTTGAACAGAAAGATCACAAACAACACAACTTCTCCGCTATATGTAAACAAGCCCTTCGCCATAGCAACGAGACACCACGCACACACACACACACACACACACACACACACACTGGCCCAGGATTCTGCATCAGGTCGAGATGGCCGAGCGGCTGCCGGAGAGTGAAAATCCTCCAGCAAAGAGGGTCTTCGTCAACAACGTCGATTCGTACGCCTCCAAATACATCGCAAAGGTAAGCGTCATTTACACCACCTGCATAATCTTAACAATTTGGTGAACCTGTGAAGGCTCAATTTATTTGGGCGTGGAAATTTTGCTTTGAACACTAATAGAGTATACACAAGATACCCCTCAGCCTCATTAGTTCAAAACATTTTAGAGGGTGTAGATACACAACCGTGTGTATGTATAGATCGTGTATATATACACAACTACGTTGCTCAAGGTTTCTGCTGTATGTAATCTGGAGGATCCGGTAATCAAACTTCCAACCTCCTGGTTAGAGGGACGCCCACACTGCAATATAAATATACACACATATACAATTGGGAGAGCAAGTATTTGATACACTGCTGGTTTTTCAGTGTTTCCCACTTGTGAAACATGTAGAGGTCTGTAATTTTTATCATAAGCAATCTTCAACTGTGAGTGACAACCTAAAACAAAAATCCAGAAAATCACATTGTACGATTTGCTTTTTATTGCATGACATAAGTATTTGATCACCTACCAACCAGTTAGAATTGCAGCTCTCGCAGACCATTTACTTTTTCTTTAGGAAGCCCTCCTGTTCTCCACTCATTACCTGTATTAACTGCACCAGTTTGAACTCTTAACCTGTATAAAAGACACCTGTCCACACACTCACCAAACAAACCCCAACCTCTCCACAATGGCCAAGACCAGACAGCTGGATAAGGACATCAGGGATAAACTTGTAGACCTGTACAAGGCTGGGATGGGCTAAAGGACAAGAGGCAAGCAGTTT
This sequence comes from Fistularia commersonii, assembly GCF_037954325.1. Lineage (NCBI taxonomy): Eukaryota > Metazoa > Chordata > Actinopteri > Syngnathiformes > Fistulariidae > Fistularia > Fistularia commersonii. The sequence continues at coordinate 4,759,961 of NC_141298.1, read as the reverse complement.
GGTGAGAAGGCAACAATTGTTGGCACAATTATTAGAAAATGGAAGAAGTTCAAGATGATGGTCTCGAGGTTCAACGACCCAGTGGACCTTCCTCTCCAGCTCGGGTAAATAGACCTTACCAGGGAGGCTGAGAGGGTTGATCCCCCTGTAGTTGGAGCACAACCTCCAATCCCCCTTTTTAAGTGCCGCTGCCAGTCCAGTGGCACGGTCCCCGACGTCCGCACAGTGCTTCAGAAGTGTGTCATCCAGGACAGCCCTACAACATCCAGAGCCTCAGGGCGGACCTTATCCATCTCCCAAAGCCCTGCTACTGAAGAGCTTAGGAAATAGGTGTGACCCCTGGCTCTGCTTCCTCATTGGAAGCCCCAATCTACAATGTCTCAAGTTGAGGTCAGCATCACCTTGCTCCTAGTGTACACAGTGTTGACAGAGCACAGCCCCACCCTCCTGAGCCACCAAATGGTGGACCAGAATCTCCTTGAAGCCCACTGGAAGTTGTTGTCCGTGATCTCCCTGAACTTGAGTTTTTGCCTGGGCGACCACCAAAGCCCCATGTCGCTTGGCCTGCTGGTACTTGTCAGCATTCCTTCAAACCCCCACAGACCAGAAAGACCTGACAAGACTCCTTCAGTTTGACGGCATACCAGGTGATGATCAGTTGACAGCTTTGCCCCTCTCTTCACCTGAGAGTCCAGGATACACAAGTCCAACAGCATGACCACAAGGTCCATCAAAAAGCTGCGGCCTAAGGTGTATTTGCGCCAAGTGCACATATGGACACCTTTCTGCCTGACCATGCTCTCGTCCACTGAGTTGACCATGCAGGCGCTGAGTCGGGGAGCAAAACATATGCCCACACGTGCCCGGCACCGCTCACCTGGGAAAAAAAGAATAAAAAAGAGTCTGACTCTATTTAGTTGGAATCTCTCAGCCTTGCACACCAGATTAGGCCCCTTTCCCGTCAGAGAGGTGACATTTCCTGTCCCTAGAGCGGAAGGTAGGACATTGAGCCCTATGTGTGAAAGAGTAAACATGATTGCTAACATCTTGAATCATAGTCACAATAATAATGGAAATACTCATATAATACTCCCACTTATATCCACCTTGCAGAATTTGCACCCTGGTTTGCAAAAAGTATAAGCCCCCATTTGTGCTTATATTAGAGTAATGCTCACCCAATTATTTCAACTCCTAATGTATTGCAATGAGTGATTACCTTAATTGTAGATTACAGCAAGTTACAAACATTGAGATGTCAGTATTCTGATTTTCAGTCCCTGCCTGCCGTTGCTACTGTTTTATTGTATTGTGTTATATCTCATTCCACGCCATCTTAACAAGCATTTAAAATGTACACTTTGGATGCATCTGTCAGCAGCTCCTGTTAACTGACATTTATTTTTCCAGTTTTTGTCGGAGTGTGTGTTTGAAGGACCCGAGGCTTCTGATGGCGAGAGGGACAATGGAAACAATGAAGAAAAATCAAACCACTGCGCCATTCCCCTTTTTTATGTTGTTGGCACTTGTTCTATTGGGTCGGAGAAAGATGATGCCCATGTGATGGAAAAATACTTTGTAAGTGCTTAATGGAGATAGTAGGGGCCAGTTTAGAGTTAAAAAAATTGAAATTAATGAATACATCAACAAATAATAATAATAATAATTATAATGATTATTAGGAGAAGAAGAAGATCAGTATTTGGAAAGTTTTCTTTGTTTCTCCCACTTTCCGATAGTCATATATAAATCAGTGCTTGAAAACTCACAAGATTGAAGTTATATCAAACAGTCATGTAGGCTAAATTGACTCAAATGTTATGTTTCTTTGGGATCAAACAATGAGATTGAAAAAGAACTTAAAAAATGGTCTGTATCAATACAGTCTACAAATTGAAAGTATATATGACCACGCTCTAATAGTGTTAGCGTAGTGTCACAAATGACTGTAGATATCAGAAATATTTATGTTAAAGAAATACAAAAAACACATTTATTTTCTTAAAAAGCGTAACTAAAATTATGAAACAGAATGAAAGTAGTAGCAAAGACTGATTAATTTTTGTAGTTTTAAAGTTATTTAAGAATAAGTGAGAGGACGTTATTTAACATTTTTGTTCGGGAGATATAGGAGAACAATGTAATACATTGAGAAAACTAAATATTTTTTTCTTATTTCTATTCATTTTTTCCTTTTCTCTTTATTAATTCACAAGCAACTGGGCAGGGATGAGCTTCTATCAAAACTGATGGACTGCGATGTTATAATCTACAACATTACCCAGCATCTGGATCAAATAGAAGAGGCGTCTTGGGCTATTTTAGGTAAGAATGATAACCTTATGGAAGGTTATTATATCTTCCTACCTTGGGGAACTGCTTTATAAAACAGGAAAAATTCAATTCAAGCAGTATACTTATGAATTTTTATGGTTCCATTTTTTTTATCTCGTACGTGTTGACTGTGTTGACCGTAGTGTTGGGTCAAATCAACTTTTCCAGTAAATTCAGGCCTCTCTGAACTTTCCAGTTATATATATAATGTCACTGGCATGTTCTGGGTGGACCAGAGGTCCTCCAACTGATTGGATGTGCTGGAAACATCTGTAGTAAGAGATGTCTCTTTGAGATATCAAGAAGGTATCCTTACCAATTCCCTAAGCATTTTGACTAGGGAACTAGTTGCACCATTCCAAGCTTCACCTTGCAATCCTTACATTTATCTTTAACGTCAGGGAAGTCACCCTGTTATGTTACAAGCTGCATCTCATTACCATTGGTGAGAGCTGGAAAACAGCATTGCTTTTTGGTTTAGCTTTGAGGGTGAAGAGCTGAAGAAGGGGGTTCCATGGCACTGACACTGAAAATGGAGACCAAGGCCCCATTTAGATATGTGCCCATAAACTATTAAAATGTCAGTCTCTGTCCTCATATTCCACATGCTATTGGGAAAATAAGACAGTAAAAACAATCCCACATTGTCCAGAACCCTTAGCTTTTCAGGTAAATATAATCAGCATTGTTTTTTTCCACGAGGAAGAAAATCAATGAAATTTTGACCCAAATTTGGTTGAGTATATGAAATAATTCCAAGAGCACAAAATTGAATTGCCCTGTATAGTTTGCTGATCTTGTGTTGGAAATAATTGCTAATATTATGTTTGCAGCGCTGCTAGTGTATCTTTTTATTCAGAAAATCTTAGAAAAAGTTAAAATACGACAACTATTCAGTCTTATCAGAATGATAAAAGTATGAAAGACTCAATAATGTGGTGACCTTTCCTGTGTCCTACTTGTAGCCCTTTACAGCAAAATGGACAATTTTTCTGGGCCAAAGATGTTCATTCTCATCTCTACAGTCATGACCTGGGCATGCACCAAGCCACAGACTCATGTAAGTGTGGATAAATCCACTTAATTGCACCTACAATTGTTATTTAAACGTGTAATTTCTATCTGCATCATGATTATTGAATCTTGGCTGGCGTATTCGAGACAGGTAGTAGATGTTCAATTTTGAGGTCAATTATCAGTAAATTTATTAAGAGTCTTGCAGATGATGAATTACATACTGCCATAGGAGGACCTTGAACTACCCTTCATTGATGAGGATTTTCGGACAAGAAAAGCTCATCCAAACTTCCAACAACATTCTGACCTAGAGAAGAGGGTGGCCAAACTAGGCAGACTGGTAAGTTTCCAGTACATTTAAAAAGTTGCTACGTCACGTGGTCTTGATGTTCTTACAACCTGACTATAGCTGTTGCCTACAGAACAGAAAATTGTTCTCCACATATGTTGTGGCCTCAGGACTACAGTATGGAATGGAGGAGCAGGTTTTCCATCCCATCTTCAAGGTTAGAGCCCACAAGTACTGCGCACTATTGCATCTCAAACGTATAAAAGCCCCAACAGTTAGGGATTTCCTAGTGTGTTAAGTAATGAGCTCTTTTTTTGTCAAGTAAATTTGTTATTAATAGAATAATACGTACTTTTCGCATTTAAAAACATTGAAAGTGAATTTCACTACTTTTAACCCAAATAATGCTAATTTTATTCTTCTGTACATTGTTCTGTACATTTGATACATTTATGCCAAAACATACAAAAATATCTTTAAAGCTGTTCAAAATCTGTATTTATCAAAATATGTCTGGTTAGAGACAACCGTGACCAACCAAAACATGATCTTCAAGAAGTGTCTATTTACTTTTAGAATGGATTTTTTTTATTTGTGTGCTAATTAACGTCATTCCCAATTATCAGATGTCATGGCTTGGGCAAGAAAAAGAAATACCCGTTTTTGGAGAGGGCACTAACATGGTCCCGACCATTCACGTCAATGACCTTGCAAGGTGAGGACATACAAATAAATGGCGCAGTTTTTTTACAGATCACCACTGTGTCAATGAAAACCAAAAATTATAATGACCATAGAATAATGCCAAGAATGATTTATGAGTGAATGACACTCAGCAGGTAGAGCAAGCTGCTCATAAAAATGTATATCCGGCCTGGCAATTCTTTTCTGGTTCCTCCTGACACCTGTGACTGAAGTGTGCTTGTAATATTTGCGAACGGTTGAATGAAATCTGACATTGTTTCAACATTTTTTTATGGTAGAAAATATCAGTATTCAGTCCACCAATTGTTTTTTTTTTTCAGTTTGGTTCAGAACATTATCAAACATCATCCTAAGCCGCAGTACCTGCTGGCTGTGGACGCTTCCAAAAATACCATGGAGGACATTGTGAAGGTTGTTCCTGGCAATTCATACTTATCTCATTAGAATTAACCCCACATCAAAGTTCCCAGTTGACTGACTAAATATGCAACTTCTTTTAAGGAATCAAGGAATATCTTTGGTTTATTGTTTTTACAAATATGTATGAATATGATTTAATAATAGAGTCACTATGGTGTTTGTGAATGAATTTCCACCAGGCAGTTGCCTCTGCCCTCGGAACTGGGAAGATCCAGAAGAGACCAGCTGAAGAAGCCTTCCTTCTACAGGACATGAGTGTATGTTTTTGAGAAACATTCCTCCACTATTCTTGTCAAAATGGAATATTTCTTGTTGTGGCAATTGAACTTGATTTTCTTCAATTGAGGGCACTTCACCACTCATCCAAGAGCCTTCTACGGTTCAAATGGCCTGTGGGGAGTTTCCAAATATAATTGCTAGGGTTGGGGGTCCAGGTTACGACGGCTTGTTATGCAAATGGTAGAGTTGATCAGCAGAAACTACGTCAAAGGGGGTAGTTTTTCTAACGGGCTGTCATGAGACGGCAACAAAGATATGACTTTTGGGGATTTGCCGGGATTTGAATCTGAAAAGGACTTCTCCGAAAAAGGAGTGGAACCTGTTGGACGACATGGACTGGGACTCAGATGGAAGGCAGAAGGAACTGGTTCTGGTGATGGATCCTTCTGGGTTGTTTGAAGGGTATACCCTTGTCAGTGCATGCTTATCCATCTTGGTATTGATCCCAGTATGGCCCTGTATTCTCTATTCACAGATGTTTTTTCAGTTTTGACTAACATGGCTTCTTTGACTCCTTTCTACAACCATCTGTCTTCTCTGGCCATAATGCAAATATTGGTAACTTGACCCTTACCCTTCAGGTGTAGGGGAACAGTCAAGTCCTGTCCCGAAGTGGTGGCTCTACTGTGTTAGGTCATATGTTTGTATATAGATTGTTTAGTCTCTCCAGTATAGACATCATCACAATCCTCAGTGCAGGTGACAGCATACACCGCAGTTTCAATCGTATGCCTGGGTGTTTTGTCCTTCGGGTGCCCCAATCTGCCCCAGGGTGTTGTGGGGTTTGAAATGAAAATCAAGTCAATTTGTCCCGACAAGAAGATTTTGACAAGTATTCACAATGACCTGGCTGGCTGAGAACCTCCGCCGACATTCCTCTGTTATTATTTGATGAAACTGTAAATAGAAAAACAAAACTTAGCTAACACAATAAACCACTGAAAGGACAGAGGTTTAACAGTTGTAAGATTTATTATTCATGTTTAATTGTTTAGTTTTTGTTGTCAGAGGTATTATTTGCACAGGGCTGTGTTGCTATGGCTGTTAGATTACACAACAGGATTTTTCAATTTTTTTTTATTTTTTTTTTATATTTTGTTTTATAAAAAAAAAAAAACATTATTATAATTGTTGTTAGTCTTTCTTTTCACTTATTGTTTTCTCCCCTTTTTTCTGCTCAAAAATAATACCTTCAGGCATGGCTTACATTTCTACTACTTATCTCAAAATTAATTCAAAACATAAAACATATTTCTCAGATCTGGATTTTTGTCTCATTGTAGGTTCTGGAAATTGATTCCATGCAAATCAACCTTAATATGGAGGCTGTCTATCTCAGGAAACTCTTTTCCATCCAGTGGGCGTATGAGTTTGGTCTAGCGGAGAACATAGAGCAGGTGGTGGAGGAGTATAAACAGAGCCGGGGGCTGTTGGTAGGTAATGAACAGGAAGTTGAAACACGGCCATTTGACATCTAATTGTTCTTGGCATAACAGTAGCTACTAAAATGACTGCAACTGACTTTAAAGTGAGTCACCAAGATAACAAATACAGTGTCTATTCTGCAGCCCATCCGAGTCTGTGTTCTGGGTCCTCCTGCTGTTGGGAAGAGTACATTGTCCAAACAGTTGTGTAAACACTACAAGCTCCATCATGTCAAAGTGAAGGGGACCATTTCTGAAACCATCTCTTGTCTGGTGAGTCTTTGTGCACTTTCACTATATATAGTATGATAATAATAATTTACTTGCCTCCATTTTCACTATTGATCTATTTATTGACCCTTTTATTTAATTTTACACAATTAAATGATTGTTCAACAATCAAAAAGGGTGCAGTTCTTTGTAAACATAGTATATTGTATATTAAAGGCATTAACGTTTTTTATTCCTATTTAGACAAGAAAAGGGTTAATTTTGCTTTTTTTAAAATATTTTAACATCATGCAAAAATTCAGGCAAAAATGTAAAAATGCTCTAAGCTATACATACATACATATATATATATATATATATATATATGCATTTGTTGCCATTTCAATTGGCATAAAAAAAAATTATAAACAGGATCTTTGTCAACTAAATCAAAAGTGTCGCATCTGGGTCACTTTTGTCCAAGTGGGAGTAAAGGGATCAAATGTAAATGCAATATGTGAAGCATTACAAGCTTGCAAAGCTTGTGGATTCCACTTTGGATGCTTGACCGTTTAAGGTTGAATTCACTGATTGTTTTTAAAACAGTGCTTGTCTATTTTGTAACCCTATCTTTAGGAGGATCTTGTCAAATATCCCTGGCAAAATGGGGAAGGTGAGGGTAGTCTAGCAGAAGCCCAGGAGCTGCTGACAAGCCTGAAGGAGACGATGGAGCAGAACCAAGGTACAGTACGTCACAAACCCGGTACACTTTTAAGAAGGAACCACTGGTAATGAGAGTTATGGCTAAAGCCAATACAACTGTTAAGTAAACGTACCTATTATAGAAACAATACTCGAGGACTTGCAGTGATTTCTATCCAAACTTCATCCATTCTGGACAGAAGAAATGTTCAATACAGATGAAATAACCAAACCAGACTTGGATTTTAATTGTTGCGTGAAGCAGTGACTTCATTTCAAGGGTTCTCATGAAAGATGTCAAATGATATTTGATTGAGTGTATAAGATTTCCTAAACTGAGTTAAGATCAAATGAATATATTTCTGCTGTTCGGGCAGGCTCCTGTAATGCAGAATTTGGTTAAAAAAATTTAAAAAAAGCCTGTGCTAAGCCCCTAATGTCTTAACTTGAGAATTTCAAGGACATTAGGTTTCCTCATAAATCACCTAAAATGATTAAATGTCTACCCCCCTTCTCCCTCTGTCCCTAAGGGCTTTTGGATGACCATCTGCTGGTAAAGGTGATAAGGGATAAGCTAATGTCTAATCCCTGTAAAAACCAGGGTTTTGTCCTGGATGGCTTTCCCAAGACCTTTGAACAGGCTAAGGAGCTTTTCCGTGGTAAGATACAGGCTGCTCTGCAGAAAGTACCTAAATACATAGACATAGCTCAGATGTACCAACGGGAAAGATCCTGCTTAAAGTGTTACATAGGTGTAAGCTTTAAAAAAGAGCAAGCATGGCAGGACTGGACACCGAGCAACACATGGCTGAAACTTACAATTTGCAGAACACAGAAGATAGAATGGGAAATTATGCTTCTTCTACAAATAGGTTTTATGGGAAAATAGGATCTTGAGTAAAGTGACCATAATTTGATTTCCAAAAGGGAGGTCCCTTGGCTCCATATTCAAGATACTTAAATGATACCTGAAGTTTACACAAAGACGAACAAATGAATGTCTCTCTCTTTATTACCAAAGATACAAATTAAGATTCTTAAAGGTTATTCAGTGTAATTATTATAAAAGATATATCTATTTTTATACCAGTCTCCATCAAGTTCCAAAGTGTAATTAAAAAAGAAATAAAATGAAAACATCTTGAATTAAATAATGACATACCTAATATAATGAAGTCTTCCTGCAAAGCCATAACAAAAAACATATTAAATCAAGTTTTAAATACTTCCCCTTTTGTATCTGTGGTGGTCCTCAGTCATCCGGGTCATGGTGAATTCTTGTCGAAATCTTCTTGTCTTGGCAACTGAACTTGAATTTCTTCACTAGAAGATGTTTCACCCCTCACCCGAGAGGATTCATCTCGTTTGAAGACAGCAATGTCCGTATTCTGGCCAGAGAACACAGATGGTTTGAGAGAGGAGTCAAAGAAGCCATCTTTGTCAAAACAGACAAAACATCTCTGAACAGAGGAGGGGGCCTCAGTCAGAAGTTTCTGCAGATCAACTCTTCGACTTACATAACAAGCCACCATAATCTAGATCCACCCAAAAACCTGGCAGTTATATTTGGAAACTCCCCATTGGTCATTAGAGCTAAAGATGCCACTCGGATGAGGGGTGAAACATCTTCAATAAATAATAATAATAATAATACATAAGATTTGTATAGCGCTTTTCATGGTACTCAAAGACGCTTTACAAGTGAAAGGCAGAAGACACAATTGAAGAAATTCAAGTCTAGTTGCCAAGACAAGAAGATTTCGACAAGAATTACCCTTTTGTATCAAAAAATCCTTTTAATATCAAGGATATATTTCTTCAGTTCTCTTATCATCCTTTTTTTTTCTTCCTTCTCTTTGTCTGCCCATTCATACATTGTGACATTGTTGATCTGACCCAGCAGTTTTTGGTTTGTTCAGCAAAGCCTTTGAAATTGTATCGCATAGTCTAGTCTATTATTCTCAATGGTCCTGTGAAAAACAATAAAATCTGATATTTTAACCAAATCATATATTTATTTCCTTTCTTTGTAGCCGAGGAACATGAATCAGAAGATGGCACATGGCAAATTTCCGAATTCAACAAGAACATTCTTCCAGGTTTTGCAAGCTACTGCCCTGCCGTGTCACATTGAGTCCCTCACGAGGGAGACACAGTAGAAAAATGAATATATGATAATATTCGTATTGTATTCCTGTGTCTGAGATTGTGTTTAAGAGTGGCTTTGTATGTTACAGAATTTCTGTTGTGCCTCGATGCGTCAGATGCACTTCTGATGGATCGTGTGATAAACCTGTCCGAGGCGCTGGTACAGAAACACAACTATGAGCTGGAACATTTTCTTCTGCGGCTGGCCAGACACAGAGAGATGGATATGGAAGACGAAAGGGTGCTAAGCTACTTCGATGAGCTGGACATCAGGCGTCTCTCCTTTGGTAATGCACCAAGCGCTGGTACTCTCTTTTTGTGGGAATGTTTTGGAAAAGTGAACACTGATTTGCTGGTTGTGCTGGGGTCTGGGGGCATTCTATCTTTTTAAATGAGGTAATATGATTATGTGGGGTTTAGGGCCAGTTACATTAACTAAAAATCTCTGTTTTTGTCTGTATAAGCAAATAAACGGATAAATAAATAGGATTCAATTAATCTGCATCTCTATTATTCGTGGTTAATTCCTAAACCCATTTAAAATTAAGGCAAACTCAGGTGCGTTTAGAGGTTTTTGAAAGGAGTGGAAAGACTTCAGTTTCCTGTTTATTAGAGAATGCGCATTAAAATATTACGTAATAAAAGCAAATAATAACAAAATGTGAAGGATTAAAGCACTGAAAATCTGGAAAGTTGATTTGAAACAAGATATTTGTCTCAATGAATGATCTGTCAAAGATATATAAATGAATACTCTTACAACAAATTGAAAAAGCTTTTGAGACATTTGACAATTACTAGAGCTTCACTATAGAACTTAATTGCTGAAAATCTTGTTGATTTGATTTTTTCATTTCACATTTTCTCAAGTATTTAACAAGGAAATTAGATGAAATGTGATCATCTTTATCTAAACTCAACACATCGTAGTCCAAATACCAAATACCCATACATCTGTGTATAAACAAACAAATAAATAAAAACACAAAGTAGATTTATTACCTGATATTACTTAATTATCTTCAGAGATCACGAGCAGCAACGAGGCCGACTGCCTGTCACTGATGAAGAAGATCACTGAGGTGATGGGTCCACCAAGAAACTATGGCCCCAGCAGCCAGGAGGTGCTTGCAGAGGAGAGGATCAAGGCTGAGGAGGCGTTGAGGAGGGAGACACTGGAGAGAGAGGAGGAGGAGAGGAGAAACGTGGAGGAAGCCCAGCAGAGGGCTCTTCGATGGGAGGAGTGGGTAGGTTGTGTGTGGAGATCGATCTGAAATGCCACTGCGTATTAATAATGGAAAAATAGTCTGTTAAGTCAACTAGACATTATAGAAGATATTCGGGTGTCCCTTTATTTTTAATCATATGGGTCTTTCACCCACCACACCAAATAAAGACACAATTCATAAAGAAATTAAAATAATTGTGTGTGTGTGTGTACGTTTGTGTGTCTCTGTCCATTAAAAAAAAAAAAAAAAAAACCCTCACTAACCCAAGCTTACTGTTCTGTATATTTCCTGTGCATCGTGTATTTGCAAGTGTATTTGCAGTCCCTATGTCCTCTACTGTAAGTCGCTACAGTAGATAAAAGCGTCTGCCAAATGCAATGTAATGTAATGTAATGTAAAATAAAACTGCAGATTTGAGCCATAATTCAAGGTATAAAATGAAATTTTAATTAGTTTAATATTACTAATCATTTATCATATGAATAATATAGTATGAAAAAATAATAATAGCAGCCTTTAAAATCATTGTATTGGTTTTGATTTATGATTTTAGACCATGGCGTTGGAGGAAGCAAGGGCGCAGGAGGAGAACCAGCTCGAGGACTTGTCAGTTCCGCTGAAGACGTACCTGATGGAGCAGGTTATGCCCACTTTGACTCAGGGCTTGATCGAGTGCTGCTCGTCTCAACCACAGGACCCGGTGGACTTCTTGGTAGGAAAGACTTCTTTGGCTCATCCAGAAGACATTTTCAGTGTATCTAATTGTTTTTCTTTTGTTTCATTTCAGGCAGAGTATCTGATCAAGAACAACCCCTTTCACTATTAAAGTCAGTTATATGTAGTGCTTTTGAACTACATGGAAATGTGTTTTCTTAGCTTTGAGGTATGATTTGGATGAGGCCAAGTGGCTTATTGATGATCTGTGTGTAATGCCGAAGTATACGCAATCACATCACACACACACACACACACACACACACACACACACACACACAGACACACATATACATACACACGGTCATTAGTTAACATTGCCACCCCCGAAATGAATAAAAAACAAAAACAAACACAAAAAAAAAAAAGAAAGTGCATTTGAGGCCCAAAGCTAATTAGTAAGTTAATTTGCATAAATAACTTGGTAAACTCCAAAGTACAAACACTCAGGTTGTGATTACTTTGATTTGGCTTTCCTGTCTCCGGAAGTCATGAAAAAATAAATGAATAAAATAAATGGCATCTAATTTGTATTTCTCTCATGTCTCTACTCACCACTCCAAAGTATACATAATTGGTTGTGATGGAACACCAAATAATTTCATTGCACACACCTCATCAACACATGGGGAAATTAGTTGAGTTTGGAAAAAAAAAGAAAAACATTATGATGCAAGCTCATGTAAGATTATTGAGATACACTACCTCTGAGCTCCAAATACAAACATGACAGTCTCTTCAGAAAAGAAAGATTTTCACCATGTTACAGATTAACTGTTATGGTGAAGCATAAACTTTTGAGGAATTACATGTATGTGAATATGTGTGGCTTGATTTTGTAGTACAAATCATCAACAATGGATCTGAATTAAGTCTCATCAAAACATCTCTAAACATGGGTTCAGAGTTTGTTTTAAGTATTAAGGATTCCATATGAGAAATGTAAATCAAATGACCCTAAGTCAGTGCCGGGGCCTGGAACCTGAAAATATTTAAAAAAAGTGAAATAACAAGCCTGACATTTCTGTTTTTCCTGAAATATTTTTGCCACTAGATGGCAGACATATACCATGTCTTGGCCTACATGGGGAAGTCGCGTCTGTCGCAAAGGTGATTTTAAATGTCACCTTTTTATTCCATGCTCTAAACCATATGTGAGATTTGAGGACCTGTCTGTTCTGTTCCTTTTCATGGTGTTTTTCTTGTATTTTAACCCGAGTCTGTCTGTGTGTTGAGAATGGACATTAGCGGACCCAGTTTAAACATAACTAAAGAGGACATCCAAATAACAGCAGCTGATAAAATGCTAAAGGTGGATGAGCAACACTTGAACTGGTGTGCATTAGGACTAGGTAAAAAAATTATGAATGAGGTTGTAACCGCTTGTAATCTAATTACAATGAGAATTTAAGGAGATGGTTCTGTCTTATAGATTCAGCTTTTCTTTTGCAGAGGGTTTTAGGAGCACTCACAAAAAAATCTTTTATATGTTCACCATTAAGATCTTTCGATACATACATTTAACAAATAAAGAAATTCCTTTATAAAACTCTTGGGATTATTCATATTATTCAGACATATTCATATTCCTTTTTGTTACAGTTTTCGTCTCGATGGATTAATGCAAATGATTTAGTCTTGCAACCTTTGGACTATGCATCAGAATCGTTTATTTCAAGCAAATATAAGAACTGTAAGAGCTACTAAACTGTTACTAAAGCTACTAAAACCAATAAGTTGGTTTTAAATGTATTAATAAACAAAACACGTGATTTCAAGGACAAAGTCAAACGGAACAGCTCAAAAATTGCACAGCAGCAATAACCTCTCACATTTGTCCAAAATAACCAATGAAGCATCACTTGAGGTAAACGTGTACAGGTATGCGCGTACGAGTCTGTGGCAGCATTTGGATTTGCAGATGTGCAGTTTTTAGTCAACAGTATTAAATTGCTTCATTGAAATGTTGCAAGTAAAATCTCTAACGACCTCTTTCTAAAGACCCACACACACAAACACACACACACACACACACACACACACACACACACACACACAACCACAATCACAGACACACCTTTGCAAAAAAAAAAAAAAGAAAAAAAGAGAAAGCCCACTGCTGTCTTTATTGAGAGAACTCCAAGAGGTAAAATGTGTTTTGTTGCTTAGGAACAGTTTGCCTCTTGTCTCAGCAGGGGGTCTCCTTCTGAATATCATTATGCCCCTCGATTGGGAAGGACAACACATTTTTCTTTTCTGCCAATATTTATCTTCGGCTCTACTGGCTCTCTGGAGGCCCACAAAATGTTTCATTGATTAAAGGCGGTGGAGGGGAGCCGCCAGCAGACGCCTAACCTCTTTGAATGTAAATTTATCAAAAGGTGCCATAGCAGGTGTCAAGGCTCGGAGTAGCAGAATTTTCTTTTGGTGGACATTTGAGGATGGGGGAAGAGATGGTTATTGGGATAAAATGTATGGACTGTTTTTAAAATAAAAAAAAACAATACCAAACTGTGATAGGTGGTCATACTGAAAATTTTGAAATATCATTAAACATACACATTTAAGTTTGGGATATTAGAGGTGTAATATTGCACCATAAATGAGTTATGGAAGCACAATAAAAAATGTGATTTGAGTATTTACTCTCTTGAGTATTTACTTTCTGCATTAAAACCTGGTTAACCTAGTGTGCAAGAAAGACATCTTGAGGTTCTATTTAACTTTTTTTGTCATTCAGTCAAATTTGTCTGAATTTGACTGAATGACTAAGAAAATCATCTGACCATGTGTATGAGCATAACTTAACTTATCAAAGAAAAATAGATGGAAAATGAGCTGTGAATGTATACACTTCATTTTGATATTGGAGTCAAAGTTGGGGCAGTAAGGAAAAAAGGAAGTATACTTGATTAACCCTTTGGATGAGATGGCGGGGGAGGGAGTGACGAATCAGGACACCTGTGAGCCGGAGAGCTGAGGGAACAGCCGACAAAGGCAGAAATGTGGGGGCTGACAGAACAAAGAGGGAGAGTGGGAGATGCTAAGAAAGTAAATGCGATCCATTTTCTGCGAGAAAAAAAAAAAGATGCCAAATAAAAGGGAAAAAAAGTTAAGTGAAAGTACAAAATGAATCAAAGAGCTGGCTGGATATGATCAGCTTCTCAGGAGAACTGTGCAGAGCTGTATGTGAGAGTTTTGCTGATTTTTTTTTTTTAAGTAGGCTGGAGTGATTCTCTTTTCCCCTGGACCTCCTTGGAGCAGCATATTCCTAAATGGTTTGATATCCTTGAAAGCCGTTTCTAAACTATTTTCACTCTAAACATTTCTCTCCCCCCTCTGACACACTTGTTCATTGACATAAAAGAGACTGACCTGATCTTGAAAACCCCAGGGGGAACAGGGTGTATAACTGTATTTCCCACATTGAAGTAAGAACCTTTACATGGTGTAACTATTGTACTTTTACACAAAAAATAGAAAAAGAAAATTCGTGTGTTTTTAGCTGAAGTTTCTTCATTATTCAGAGATGTGAGAGAAATGGCAGGAGCCTGAATGACTGAAAATAGTGATTTTCACAGACAATGTTGACACGCGAAAAAAGAGAAACCTGTTATTTTATGTGTGACAGAAAAACATGTATTGTGTACTCAACAAAACAGACAGTGAGATGACCAAACAATCCAAAGCTGTTGCAGTAACAGACCCGTCCTTGGCTGACAACAGGAGAGCAAAAGACTTGCAGTGAGTTTTGTGGCTTTTCAGTGTTGCTGCACATAGCAGTTAAATTTTTGTGTTCACAGCACTGGTCAGAAGCTAATTTAAAAGTTAATTATTAGGCAACTGAAAAGATCCCCCAGGTCAGAAAACATTGAACTCAGGTATCACATTCATAAAGTTGAAAATGTTTGTGAAGTAGTTGTCACATTCCCGGGTATGGCAGCTTGGTTTTATTGAGGAGAAGTTTACTAGCACGGGGAATAAGTCACATTTTTATCCATCTCTCATATTGAGTTGTGTCTCAGAATTGCACCATTGTCAAAGAAGATATTTACCTTCATCAGCCTTTCTACGACTTCATTCTTGAAACGGTATTGATTTAGATCTTGCAGGATTGGTTTTGTCTACAGTCATCATAAAGATGATTTTTTTTTCTTTTTGCTATTTTTATCCTTTGTCACTGCAAGAAATAACTGGTATAATCCACAATGTTTTCATTTAGCGGCTGTCAGGTCAATATTCCACAGAGATGTGTTACCCAGATGCAAAGATCTCATCAACAGGAACCAAAATCTGCATATTCCATATATTGATAAGTGAATGAAAACTTGGAGGTTGAGTTATTGAATGTTGAACTTTCCAATATATGATTCACTTAACAGATGTCCATATCTCCACAACTACCATTTTTTTACTTATTTAATCCCAGCCTTATGCCCCATATTAAATAACTAATTAAAAAACACTCCTCACCAGTGTGATGCCCAAACATATTAGAAGAGAAGGCCAAAATTTCCATATGACAACTACTCAGACAAAACGGGGTGTAAATTATTGTGAGACATTTAAAAGCGGACTCTATGAGATGCGTTGGATTGACATCAGCTGAACTCTAGTCAAACTTTATACATTTAATCCTGGACCAAAAAATGCTTTTCAAAATAGTCTTAATTTTCTATCATTGCAAGCTTCATAATATGTTTTTAACGTTATATCGGTCTTTCTTGGACCACGTTAAATTTTTTTCGGTCAATATCTAGTATGAAATAATAATTTAGATTGAAGACAGTGCAGTCGGCTATTTTAATGATAAACCAAAGAAATTTGAAAGAAATAAAATAATAAAAGGTCATACTGATTCAAAGGAAATTAATATGTTTGCATGGATATCTGGCACGTAACATTTGTTTTAGAGCCCAATTATACCAGTTTTTCCAGATTCAGTCATTGACTTAGACCGAATTCCATTTATCTGAACCTGACTTTTTTGAAGTAGCTTAGTTATTTATTTTGTATCATGAAACCTAAAAATGTTTATAATCACAGAATAATTTAGAATATGTCTCCTTTGAACGCAGGGTCTTTAAGAGAGAAACCCATGGGGATACAACCACAGAACACTACATTTTAAATGTCTATGCAGTGATACTCTGATGATGACAGGGAATGGTTATTGGGTCAAAAAGGAGTGTAACAAACAAAAACAAGCTGGCTGATAATAAAATGCAGCCGCTTGCTTGAAATTGCTATGGTCAAAAGATTGGTACCCTTTAAAGTTCTTGTGTTCTTCACACAACAAAAAATTGACAGAGGTTGACTACAGTGATGGAGTGGGGATGCTCAAACCATCAATAATAATGAGAAATTTTTACCATCTTCATCCCTTATATATCTTTGGAATCTCAGGTTGTATCCATTTTGGTGGCGCTGCAACACTAATGGCATTACTTATATTGCAGTTCATTGTGGTTAATTTTTCACCTACCAAACTAACTGCTAGTGTTGAAGGCTATATCTTTGTCTTATTTCAGCATTTAAGAGGCGATAAAACATGTGCCACAAGGTATGTAAACAGATTCTATAAATCTGAACATAGAATTGCTTGGTGTAACAGGGTTCAAAGTTTTATTGTATCCTTTTATAGTGCCCACTTGTACTCAGTGAATCATGTACAGCATATCATTTAGCTGCTCCAACAGCACTGGCTGGGTCAGGTTTAGTTAAGTACACTATGAGCAAATATGAAATCCCATATCAGCTTGTTTTCATCTTAACATCCTGTAGTGAGAGATGATAAAACTCAGAAATCCCAAATCTATCTTGACTTTCCTCCTGCACACTCCACCTAAATGCCTCCCACCTCTTGTCATATAAAATCTCTTGCTGTGCCCTACATATGTAAAAGGGCAACACTTGTGTGTGCTCAGGCTTGCTGTTCTGTGAATTGACCAGTTTTTTTTTTAGTGTGTGTAAGGGGCCTTTGATTCATACATATGCCATCTTTGGCATCAACAAATTTTTCAGTTTCCCTATTAGAAGTTTTCTGGCACAGAGAAGTCCAATTATCAGCCTCCGATCCGAATTTTTCTCAAATCCAAGTGTGGGTCAAAATGATGCTTCTTTCTAACAGACCACACTGTAACTTCCTGGTTAAGATTTCTCAGACGTACTATTCCTACCTTTTTAAATCATTTTTAGCTTGACAAGGTTTGCCTTGAATTTGTTCTGTATTGCAAGTAAGCTGTAAATGTAAAGTTACTAAATACTCTAGGATCCGAGTGCAGTTTTGAACAGCTCATGTAATAAATCAAAAGCTCCTCACCGGGGCACAAAGACTAATGTGCTGTGTGTGTGGTAGGAGGGGCACCGGAGGAGAAACCGAGAGCACCCAGAGGACGCTGTGAGGGGCAGATCGGCCCCCACAGGGCATGGGCCTCAGGACGGATGGATGAAGGGATTGTGTTGACAAGGGGGAAAGATGAAGAGGCGAAGCAGCCACACATTCAGCGGGGAGGCTCAGAGCAGCAGCCAGAAACTCATCAAACCAGTGGAAACACCTCCAGCCGCCCAGCAGCAGAGCATGTGTGTATGGGGCGGATGCTCATGTTTAGGGGAGCCAGCGGAGTGAGTGTGTGTGTGTGTATATGTGACATGCAAGCTTGGAAAACTGTTTTCTGAGTGATGGATGGCAGGGGATGGAGGGATGCTCCATTCAACCATTGTTCATTAGTAAAGCACACAACTGTCCTGCCTAATTGCTCAGCCATAATGTCAGGCAACGATGAATGATTACAACCAACGCTGACCTATTCCTTCCGTCAGAAAGCCCCCGTCATCCCCTACATTCACAATGGATAGGACATTAAACATGATCTGTTTCATGGATTAAAAAAAAAAAAACACACGCTCTATATACAAAATGTGAACAGATCAATGTTTGTTTATTTCTAAAGTGAACTTGTGGCTCTGCTTAATGCATGGTAAGGAGGTTGACAGAAAATTTACCCTATTTGACCAACGATGTCAAACTTGCCGGGATGTTGGGAGTAACAAAAAACAAATAGCCAAAATATAAATATGACAAAATGTTTGAAATGTCATATCTGTTACAGTTTCCAGAGCAAAAGGTCCCATGAGCCAAATTTCATCTGCTGGTAAGCCCATTTTGACTTTTTTATTTGATTTTTATTTTTTGATCAAATCTACAAGAGAAATTAAGCTGAAATCAAGTAAAAAAAAAAATCTAATTTAAATCTTATTAAAATAATTCAACTGGTCAGTTTCCCAAGAATTCAAAATACATTTTGGAGGTTATATTTAATTCTAAACATTGCTTGTTTTGCAAATGTGAGTTTTTCACAAATCATCTTTGTGTAGCAAATAAATTAGCAAAAAAAAAAAATGAAAGTAAATAAACACCAAGCATTATGTTGTATAAGAGGTGTTTAATTGCTGCACCAAGAAATCCGGTATATCAATGAAACATGGGTCTACATCCAGTTCCTCCCAAACAAGAATCGAGAATTAATTCTCCGCTCGGAGAAATGAGCTTTGGATCACAGGCATACAGATTCCAAAGAGAATGAAAAGCTTGCTTGGTTCTGCTGGTTTGTTTTCAGGAATTCAGAGTCAGAATTTGGCACCTGCTGTGTTTCTCACTGTAGGCCTGAGAAGCACAGTTTATGATGCCAGCCATAACTTTAATTTTCCAAAAAAAAAAAAAAAATGTTCAGTGATATTTGTTTGTCTGAATATTTTGGTTCCATTTATTCAAATGATATGCTTATGATATTCATAGTGTGTGTGTTAGTGAGGGAGAGAGGGACCGAGAGAAAGAGACTGAGTGATGAAGTTGGGTTGCTCATCAACTGTAGTTTTGCGGTTAAGGAAAATATCGCTATGTTCGGATAATCTTGCCCGGCTATTTGTAAAAGTTGAATAGAGAGAGAGAGAAAGCTCCATTTCTAAATTGACTTTTAATGAGAGAAAAAATGTCGCCCTGCGCTGCCTACCAGTTTCTTAATTAATGGTAGATGATTTCTTGATAATATAGAGTCACGTCATATGCAGGACAAAATTTCAGGTGTGTGTCACATGGTATCAACTTCTGTAAATAAAAAGGCCCACCTAAAATTTGTTGGGCTTATCCCAGATTGAAATTATAGTGCTATGGTCCGGTTAGAATTCCTACATGTAGACCATAGACCATTCCTGATTAATCTTCTATTCCTTTTGGCTGCTTCCTCCGATGGCCGCCACCACGAATCATCTTCCTCTATCTAACCCTTTCCTCTGCCTCCCCTTCTCTCACAACAACTAACTTCATGTCCTCTTTCACTTCATCCATAAATCTCCTCTTTGGTCTTTCTCTCGACATCCTGCCTGGTGGTTCTAACCAGCTTCCCAGCCTTTCAACCAAACTTTTTCAACATCCCATGTTACACTTCCCTGTGGTCATTACTACCACCATGAATGCATTAATGCCGATCAGTTGACGCCATTGATTTACAGTAGGTCATTTTTATTATCAGCATTAATTAAAAAAAAAAAAAAAACATATATATATATATATATATATATATTTGGTGTGAGTTACTGAAAACAGATGTTGGGATAGAATTTTTTTATTTTTATTCAGTGCAATGACACATTACAGCAATAAAAAATATGTTAGGCATAATTTCTTCAGTGCAATGACACATGACAACAATAAGAAACACAAGTTGAGATATCCAGCTGCAAAGTTTCTTCCAATCATCGTGACCCACTAGTTCCAAAAACCCAGGGACTTGTGTTTCTAATTCACTAATCCACAGCCTCTTCCATCACATTAGAATATCCAGACTTCTATGGGAAAAAAAAAGCTGAAGTTTGATGGGTGGCTCGAGTGTGAACCCCCTCTCTTGGGGCCCCTTTGGATGAGGCAGAAGAGATTGGTTGGTCGCCATGACCACATGGGTGATGATTGAAGAGGAAGAGGGGGGGGTCGATGCAGACAAAGAACAAGGGAGGAGTCACATTGGCAGCAGCAACATGCTAAAAGTCTACTCTGACACCCATTGCTTGTCATTCTCATCTGTCAATTACCACTGGATCTTTGATAAGATATATTAGTCATGAGACTAATTCAGTTTTTGCTCATTCATCACAGCACTTACATGAGTCAAATTGATGACTTACACCCTTCATATTGTAGGGTTTGCCATTCAAACTTGTCATTAATTTAATTACATCCTACTGATGTACACAAAAGGTATCCAATCACTGTCCCGAGTTCACGGGTATAAACAAATAACTTTTTTTTAGTTTTTTTTTTTCAGATTGAGGCTCTGTCAATTTGACCTGAAAAGTTAACCATGTGTTCATATAGGATTGAATAGTTTCATACAGGTGAAAATGTTGACTAAAAGAAATTTGATTTGGATAAATGAAAACAAACATCGAATACAGTATAATAGAATATTGAGATAAAGTTCTTTACATTTGATTCAAATTGTGCACACCCTCTTATCTATATGTATACCTATGGTGCAGACCGAACTAAGTGTTTATTCTATGATCGTGTGTAAACACGGACTGAGGATACTCAGCAGTTATCTAGATCCACACATCCTATTACACTTCAGTTATCTGGTGGAGGTGTTTTGATGCACAATTTCCATATGATCATAAAATGTCTGTTGTACCAGTTAGAGGGGTTATTGTCATTTTCTATTCTTCTTCAGAAATTACCACGTTGTGCAAAACATTGAGGCTGTGACTCTTCGTATTTATAGAAATATGTGAAGCTGTTATCTAAGTGAGACGTTATCCGTGCATCTCAGAAGCTGCCCTGCTAGGTTAAGATCTGTGTTAATCTCAGTAGAACACTCTTGTCAATGGAGGATCTGATGTCTCCATACCAAATTTAACGCAGCATATCACTCAGAAGATGAACTAAGTCTCTGTTCTGATCTTTCACATTCGCCGTGGCCAAATGGGATCGTCTGAAGGTAAAGGGGAGGTTTATGTTTAAGGTGGAGATGGAACCGCAGCCAGCAGACATTCGTGAACTAAAGTGACTATTTCTTGAACTCATAGTAAAGTAAAAAAAAAACAAAAGCTGTACCTTAAAAATAGGTTGAAAGAAAAGGAGTGAATAGGATTGAAATATGATAATGAAAGTTGGAAAAAAAGGAAATTTAGTGGTTCACACCAAAAAGGATATACACGAACTAATACCAGTGCAAGTAAGAGTCAGATATTGCACATTAGGGTGGCTAAAAATATAATCAAAATTGAACAGTCCACTGTTTGAATTGCCATTTTTGTTATGAATCTGTATTGAGAAAAACCTTCAATTTTCCACTTTTAATCAGTCGATCTGCGTATTTCATATCCCCCACTGATTATATTATCTAACTCTTTGCAAAATGCTGAAATTGATTAATGAGGCGTGGGTAAAACTTAAGACCTTACCTTTATTTATGAATATTTTATTTTTTTACAACATGGTGCAAATGGTTTGCACCGCACCGTTGCATTTTGTTTCATGCTATTACTCGAGGTAAGGCAGTCTATTGGTAGCTCATGAAGTACAGGATACAATTATTGCCACAAAAGATATCTCTGGAGACAAATTATCAAAAACCTGAAAAAAAGTACATGACGTATATATGTTGTATGTCTGTGGGTGTTCTGTGTGTTTCATTCTGTCCTCTTCATTCATGTTCCATGCCTGTCCTGAGAAGCATTGAGCTTCCAGACTGGCACTGTAGCTGCCTGCTCTCTGCAGTATTGTTGCAGGTTGTAATGCCATTGAATGTCAGCCTCTGCTGATTTATGCAGATGGGATCCGACTGAGTTCATGGCTGCTACCTCCGTCAGAGTAATGACGCTACGGCACAACCTCTACACACACATACACACACCTCTGAGAATTATATGCAATACATCACCGCAAACATTAACCAATGATGGGACACAAGCAAACAGGGATTTGCAACACGTACGGGTCGAATATTGCAAGGAGGGGAGAGCAGAGGACTCAAATGAGTGGGGGTTTCGGTTCTCTTTATTTCTCGGTGATTCACGTTTGAAGCAAGCTCACAAAATTGCTTGTTACGAATGTTAGACAGTAAGCAGCAGGGCAGGCCCCCCCGTTTCATGAGGGAGCTCTTCTTCACATTTATTACTCAGGTTAGGAGTTTTATGGTTATCATTATTTGCAGACGAATTATTATTCACATTTATCTGAGTGTCAGCTGTTCAGGCTGAGGGCAACTGGGACAAGATGTCTGCTGGCCAGAATCCATCACTAGTTTCTGTGCTGTTGTGTACAAGGTTAGCTGTTCTAGGTGGTAAATGCATTTCACTTGGTTCCAGGTGATGCTGAGGTATCATGAGTGGGTCGTGACTCAGAGCTGTCATGGTTTAGACCCGAACGGCTGGCGTTGGCGAGGCAATGCTCTGTAATTTCTGAGCGAATCCTCGCATCGGTTTCCATCAGAAATGCATCCTGTTGACACACAGAGGTATGGTGATTGGCAATTATCAGAGGAAAAATAATCTTCTATTTTTATCTATAGCGTTAAAAGGAATCACATGTTGGGTTTGAAACAATTTAATGGCAACGATAGAAACATAGAATATATAAAAATATTTCATTTTTCACACAGAGTAATCTTTTAGTGTCATCATCAGCAGGCAAAATATAGATTGGTCAAAGTTAATAATAATTGACGATTTAAGTCTTGTTTATTTGTATCACATTGTCAGGGTACAACCATAACCACAACAACCACAGGTTATATTTTGTTGTTACAGTTCAAGATGAATAGGGCTCCGCTTGCAAAGAGTCAGGTCAATTTTTTTCTGATTCAACGGTGACGATTCTCTCTACTATTAAGTAATATGATGCAAATCCTTATCTAAGCAGCCACCGTCTCTATTTAAACATTGTGAATCACTGTTTCACTTGATGCAAGTTGTGTGTGTTCGTGTGTGTGTGTGCACGTGCGCACACACATGAATTGATTCCACTGAAGACATACTGTAATATTGACTCGTGACCTACATCCTTTCAACAATTACTGTCCCAACACGTTTTGTCACTACACACAATCTTTGTCATGATTTTCTGCACTTCTATAAAATTGACCATCTTTCACCAACACAACACACACTATTGATATTGTTACACTTGAACATCCTCCTAAGAAAAGACAGACTTTACAAGGAACACAGTGATTCTCATTCTTTCTTTTCTCTCTCTCTCCTCTCTCTTCCTCCCTCCCTTTCGTGGCAGCAGTCTGCAGCAGAGCAGTTAATAAAGAGATTGATTATCAGCCTGTCAGGAAGTGACAGTTGGACAGGGCTGCTCTGTGTGAATGACAGAGGGCACACTCACCACACAGCAGCCCACCTGACACACACATGCACACACACACATACACGCACACACACACACACACAGATGCCTTTGCCAATAGTGGGGGGTGGGTGATGTGGTGGAGGAAGAAGAAGCATGTGGGGGGGCTTGGATGGGTGAAAGGCGGACATGTGGAGAGCAGAGAAGCAACCTTCTGCTGGTGGAAAGGCTCCTCTGCATGTGTAGTGTGTGTGTGTGTGTGTGTGTGTGTGTGTGTGTGTGTGTGTGTGTGTGTGTGTGTGTGTGTGTGTGTGTGTGTGTGTGTGTGTGTGTGTGTGTGTGTGTGTGTGTGTGTGTGTGTGTAGGGGTGAGGGTTAACAGACACTGCATTTTGATATGATGCTGTCAGTGAATAGCCAAATACAATAGTCCCAGTCAACATTATGCCAGAGAAATGATCATGACCTTATCAAAATCTTTTTTTGGCATCTTTTGAAAATCCAAACAACTTGTTCTAAACTAAAAGTGTCAAACATTAAAAGCAAATTTTCATCTGAATAATTTCTAGTAGATTTCTAGACTTCATTTCCATGTCATTTTTCTTTAGGGACACTGAGTGTGTACCCCTTATTTATGATTGTGCAATATCAATGTGAATTTATCATTGTGCAAAAACAAACACATTTAATCTATTGCATTTAATTCTGACGTTCGTGACAAGGTGTATGACTTTGCAGCTTATTCATTTTTATTTATTTGTTTAATTATCTAATGATCATGTTGCTGATGGTTTGTTTTCATAAAGCCAAGTTATCACTGCAGCAACTCTCCTCTTGCCAGATATCTTGACATTGCAATCACCTCCATCTGCAGAGAGAGTGTGTGGTAGCACTGGGTGTGAGTCTGTATGACATTTAAGACTATTGTAATCTGTTTAATTAAATCAGTGTCATTCCATTTTAGGATACTTCTCATTGTGTTTTGTCTATTCATTTCTTTTCAATTTATTCATTTGTTTTGCCTGCAGAGATATTCCTGGCATGCTGAAATGCTCTGAAAATACTTGTCATCTCGCCTGTTGTTAAAAAAGTTGAAATGCACCTGAACATTTCAGGTATTATGACTTTCTTTCTTTCAATTGGGAATTTAATATATCTTTGCATTTTGTATATGTACACGTAATAACATATAAATAAATAGATAGGGTTAATATGGATAGTATGTAATTGTACTTAAAGAATTAAATAATGAAAAAGTAATTGCATTTAAACGCAATTTTTAAGGGCAGTTTTAAAGTATTTCCTTTTTCTTCTCCGCCCTTCTCCCCATCTCACTCCTGGGTGGGGACTATTGACCATTTAGAGATGAGGATGCAGAGGATCAGGTTTGATGAGGCAGATGATTCACCGTGGCAACACCTGAAGAGAACAGGCCAAGTAAAGAAGGTAAAGAAGAAGCCCTTGGTTTTTCCAACACACACGTATTTCTTTCATCTGTGCCAATATCGAAACATTTGCAGCTAGTATCTATCTATCTATCTATCTATCTATCTATCTATCTATCTATCTATCTATCTATCTATCTATCTATCTATCTATCTATCTATCTATCTATCTATCTATCTATCTATCTATCTATCTCTGTGTGTGTGAGAGGGTAAAAAATATATATATACAGTATTTACAAACAAGGTTTAAAGGTTTAAAAACAAACACACAAAAACTTCGGTCACAGGGGTGTGAAATAACTGCTGCTTCACTGAATGGTAAATGGCACAAAATAATCTCAAACAAAATAGTTTCATCTGTGAAAAAATGAACCCTAATATTTTTGATTTTTTTTTTTTTTTGTTTCAGAGCCACACATCTTTATCTTCATGGCAGTTAACAAACACACAGCTTTATGCAAATATATGTTTATCATATAAATTACAAAGGCAACATGATGACAAATATCATCCAGAAACTCAAGGTGGGCTTCTCACCCACTGAGACAGATTTGATACACATCTCAATTCATGTTCAGCAATGTGTTGCCAACTAGAATGTTGAAACAGATCATTATACATTATAACAGAGTCTAGTCAATGTGATAATCCAGCCTTCAATTTCTCTTCATCTTTATATTCCATGCATTTTATTTATCTATTTATTAATTCACTACCATCACGGAGGTGTTCATTCTTGAACGTTGTATTTACCAGATCATCACAGTTCTTTTGTCAAAGTACCATCGTTTTTATACGATCGTAAACGCGAAGAAATTTAAACCTCACATTTATTTTTTTTTTTTTTGCATTTGAGTGGAGCAATCAATATACTTAGATTGAGTAAGTGGACCGCTGAGCCTGGTATCAAGATTTGTGGTCTGTCCTTTGCTGACAGAGAAGGAGAACATTTCACACCCAAAGAGAAGGGATGGCGCAGATGGACAAGTGCTTTTACGGCTGAATCTCCATCTGGCTCAGTGCCATGGCCACAGACTTTCTTTGTTTGCCAGGCTACTAAACTAATAGAGATAAAGGCAGGTTCCTGCTGGCCCTGAATTAGAAATCATTATGGAATATAAACACACATGGGATCACACGCTTGCACACAAGCACACAATGCGGGTGAGCATGCAGTGAATATATTCAATAATGGCCTTTGTAGACTTTAAACCTCATCTAAACAGTGACAAAACAGAGTCACAGACTTTTCACCACCTACTCTCGCTCAAAGTATAAGTTTAGGCCATATCAAAGCGTGTAACCGGGTGAACTGTTTTCTGTGTGTCTGTATGTGTGTGTGCGTGCATCTTTTTCTGTCTGTGCGTCAGTTCTTGTCTCCCCTCCAAAGAAAACAATGTGCTATAAACACCATCTAAACACGAAATGGTGTTTAACTGCACTTTGTATACTGTATATTAAACAGTTGATAATTTATAACCCGTCTTGTGAGATCATTTTGTTTGAACAAATGCATTCATATAAAAGAGTTATATATAGACTACATTACAAGAGGAAAGTTTGGTGTCTGTTACAATAACAGCTCCTGAGATCTCTGACTCACAGGATAGAAAAACAAAATAACATTGTGGCAGTTGCAGTAATGATTTGCTTTTCTTTATTCAACTTTATGAGGAAAAAAAAGAACAGGAAACAGAATAGTTCTCGACAGGGATTTCTCATTTTTGGGTTGTGCACAAAGTGCTACTAGTCTGGAACCTGATCGACGACTCCGCTCCCAACATCAGCCTGAGAAACAGATGCAAAGCCAGGAGTGAGATGTGCGTCTATCATGACAGTTTCTAAACTTCTTCAACCACGGAATTACATTTTTGTCGTGATGAACTGAAAGACAAGATAAATCTCAAACTATCAAAGCTATTCCTGTTGAGAAACTTGAAGAGGCTTGCAAGTTTTTATTTTTTGATAAATTATCTGCATGTTCCCATGGGGCTTTCCTGTGTGGAGTTTTCCTGTTCTCCCCATGTCAGTGTGGGTTTCCTCCAGGTTCTCAGTTTTCCTCCCAAAGTCCAAAAACATGCAGTAGGTTAATTAGATAACCCTAAACTGCCTCCATGTGAATAAAAGACTGGGTGGCAGTATGTCCCTACATAGCGTGTGAATGAGAGAGGGAATGGTTTATGTCTCTATATGTTGGCCTAGGATCGATTTGCGACTACAGTTGGCTCAGGCTCCAGACAACTTGAGTGCAGGATAAGAGATATAGAAAATAATTGAATGAATAGAAATGCAATACTATCTAAAGTTAAGATCTCAGAATTGTAAAACTGAAGTTTGAGAGAATCTGTTTTACCCTAAAAATGTACTAGGATTCAGTTGACAGCTACTCTCGTTTCATATCGAATTAAACCACAGCAACAGGAGCCACAGCTGCAGTAACAGCCCCAAATCCCCAGTATTCAGCGCTATTATTCAGTCATGTGAGAAACTTGGGTCACCCTTTGGTTGGATTTCCCTCGTAGTGAAACTGTCGACCACATCTAGCCATTTTATGGCATCACAAGTTTTTGAACAAAGTCCCTGAAATTCTAATATTTCAATACCATTGGAATGTTTTGTCTTAAAACTACACTTGGTAGTCTCCATTTTCTATAGTACCCTTTCCATCCTGGCCTTTCTCTTCAAACTTCATATTTATCCATCAGGTTCTCAGGTTTGAAAGTCACTTGGTAATTCTCTTGAAACCACCCAAGTCGTGTTCACATCCCCCTGACAATCCTACCCACTTTGATTTTTCCCTACAATAACAAGGTTACAATTACAATTTTCCCTACATTTCTTGGCTTCCTCTTGCTACTTCTCAGTCTCACCCAATTAGCAAGTTTACAACTACTAACACCTTCACATATTTCAGACTTTTTGTCTGATCATTTCTGGAATTGATTTGATACATTTATATTAACCCCGCCCCGCCCTCGGTAAACCTCACCATCGCCTTTTACGTTCTTCACCTCCCCTATCCAGCTCCTTCTTCTCTTACGCCCGAGTTGCATTTGTTACATTTCCTCACTTCTTCCTACTTGATTTTCAGGCGATTGTCTCCCTCACGACATCCCATGTCATGGTCATTCATCTCTCTCCCTCGCAACATGCATGAGTCTGCATGAACAAGGTAAGAATATCTAATTTGACGGATCCATGCTGTCCAATATCCCTGCACAATGTCCCTCACAAAGATAATCACCTTTAGGTGGATTCATCATTACTTTCAAGCCTTTCATACCCAACTTTAGATTAGAAGTAACGTAATGGAATTTAGAGCATTTTTCATATGCAAGTTTTGGGCTTTGCGGTTTGAGGCCACATTTATTTTCCGATATTACAACACGAAGTGCATCTCCGGTTCGGAAGGTTTCTTTTTTATTTATTTTTTCTCCCGAGCAGTTCCTTGTTGATCTATGTTCTGTTGTTTGGATGGTCACTGTTTATATTCGGATCGGGCCTCGCACACAAAAAGTTGCAGACTAAACTTTCAGTTAGTCAAGTGTTATCAAAAGATGCCTCCACTTTTCCCCCAAGTTGGAGTCTTACATTTGTGACACATCATGTTGTGCTTAATAGAAGGAGGTGTAAAAAAGAAAAGGAACAATAGAGATGAGTTACATTTTAGAAGAAAGAAAAGGGGGAGACACTGCTGATGATTTAATCTGCTCCAACAATGAATGATCATACTGGTAGTGGCCTTGGTGTCTGACAGGATTCATATAAAAAAAACATTGGGAATATTTGTGAGAGATGTCTCGGCAGGTAAAGGGTGTGACTGATCCGGAGCATAAGTTAATGTCCATATGCAATGACTCAATGTAATACAGCTTAGTTTTATATACACATAGGCACTAAAGAGACAGTGTGGTGTGGGTTGGTCCTGTCTTTATGAGATGAGACAAGCAATCCTTAGGAGATTTTCAACCTGGCCACTCAAATACTTTATTGTATGGATCTTTGACCTGCAGAACTTACAAGAAAGAAGAGGAACTGGTATTGAGTATGGTGGGCATTGTCTGACAATTACATCAAATAAAAAAAAAAAAGATCTCAGATTAAAAGAAAAGGCAGACACCTCCTGCTGGCTGATCCAAGATGGCCTATGGTGGATTTGAGAACTATGCATAATGGTATTACTGTCCAACTTAGATTTGGGAGGTGATTGCTATAATTTTCTTGGCATTATCACAAAAAAAAATGGAATTATGAAATTATAGGAATTCGAAGAAGGTCTCAATATTTTAGGGGGGTTGTATTACGGTTCTCATCACCATGCTGGAGCAACTGATTGACTGACTGGTTTGTAAATCCCGATTCTTGATTTATTTACTTATTTATCCATCCGGTGATCCCTTGGCAAGAGCAAGCCACGGTGTAATCATAGACACAAAACTCACTATTCCCCATCTCTTACTTGTTGTCATGTGTTTGGAAATTACTCGTGTAAATGTCGAGGTGAAGACTGTCATTTCTGAAATTGGATCTAGTGCCTTTTTTGTGACACAAGACATTAATTATTGGAATTTCAAATTTTTCAGCAAAGTGCTGTACAAATGAGAATAAGTAAGAGTAGAACACAATGAAATGGAAAATCATTAATTCATTCAGTGTCTCTAATTACTTGTTTTGAAACAAACAACAAGTTGACATTTCAGTCTGACTGAAAGAAACTAGACAACATTTAAACCACCTTTTTTAGTATAGTAGTGATGTTTTGTCAGATTTCTTTATCAAACTACCCCTGAAATACTTTATTGTATCATTGCCTAAATATAATATTAATATTAGTAATAATAATAATAATAATAACAATAACAATAGCAACAACAGCAGCAACAACAATGATAATGATAATAATGATGATAAAAATAACATTATTATTATCATTATATTAATACATTATGTTGTATATATTATACATATGCCATATACTATTATTATTATTGTGTAAATTTCTTATCAATATATCCCTACATATTATATTATACCATATTGTATACTATTTTTTTATTAATAATAATTATTATCATTATTATAAAATGAGGCCCAGGGTTTGTTTGAGACTGCAATTGAAGGAGTTTTTCCCCAGCTGATATTGAAGCCCAATTTCAAGAACAGGAGAATTTGGGAGGTTTAATAACTCAACCCAAATACTCCCCCTCACAGCCAGATGTTTGCATTTGGGATAGCAGTGGCATATCTCCCTCACTTTCTGCCTCTCTCTCACTCACTCACTCACTCACTCACATACCTGCTTTCTCTCTCACGGTGTCTCTCGCTTTCTCACTCTCTCTCTCTCTTTTTCCGCCATCTCAACATTAGTTAAGATGGCTGCACAGCAGCTGCCAGGAAGCGGCACTTAAAGCTCTCCAAGGTACAGACAGCTTAAACCGGCTCATTTGTTAGGTCCCCAAAAAAGAACCCTCACAAGCAAAGCAACTATCTGATTATTATTATTATTATGAGCAGCAAGCAAATGACCACGGGCTTTAATCCGCAATCCAAACTGTCAGTTGGGTCACGTCTGACACATCAGAAGCTGTGTTGCCAACATGCTGCATGAACCGCGGAGACGAGTCAAGAGGGAGGAAGATGATGTTTTGTCAAACGCGGTAACATGTGCAGGTTAAAAGGTGGAACAATCTTAACATTTTACACCCACGCAGACAGAGGGAGAAGTGCATACAAACAAACACACACACACACACACACAGAAAGCAAGACCATACCTGTCCTCTGTCAGGCTCAAAATATGTTCAAGAAGAAAAAGGAAATCACTGTACAAACGTTTTTCATTCCTGATTAAATCGGAGTAAATTCAATGAGATATTTAAATACAGACTGTATGAGCGAGTGAATTTTCCATTTGTTCTCATCTCGGACTAAACAGAGGCACACGTGCATGATTTGAGAAGGGGATGTGGTGCGGCCTGATTTCAAAGGCAGAACTCAAAAAGACGACAGACAGCTATTTACAATATTTATACTTTTTGGAGGCTGCATACAACGTCTGTCCTGTAATCTCTTTGTGTATGTATGTGTGTGTGTGTGCATGGGCACATGCATGTGCACGCATCTGTGCATCCACATGTGTGTTTGTGTATGTTTGTGTGTGTGTGTGTGTGGTTGTGTGTGTGTGTGTGTGTGTGTGTGTGTGTGTGTGTGTGTGTGTGTGTTTCAGAGAGAGAGAGAGAGAGAGAAAACACAGAGAGGGGAAGGGAAGCACTGATGAAAAAAGGTTACTTTGGAAATTCTCTGATAATTGGTGTCTTAAAAGGAGCTCATTTTTAACTATGTCACCACGACTGCTCGATGACAATTAATCTGTTTGTGGCTGTTTCCTTGGCATCTGTGCCAATTACTTTATATGCTAATATATGTAAATTTCATCTCAAATGCCAGTTTCAAGTATTATGCGCGGAGCACATTGTGTCTTTTTTTTCTCAAGTTATATTGTTGAAGTTGATCAACAACACGAGAGCTGTAAATTTAGAGATGTTTAAGTTACAAATTCTGTTGTACCACCGCAGAGGTCCAAATAATTTACACATGCACATAATAAATTTTTTAATATGTTTTCAACGATTTACCTGCCTGTAATTCCACAATTCCCTTCAAAGACTCTCTTAGGTAAAAGAAAAAACAATGCAGAAATGAAAATAGCATCTGATATGCTGAGAAAAGTGCAAATGTTTTGCAAAGACTAAACACATATTTTGAGCAACTGCTGAAAATGATATTGCCTTGGTCTTACATTTTTGTGACAGGTGAAAGATGATATTTATATTCCACTAAATATGTGTGAATTTTATAAATGGTGACTATGCTGAAGTATGAGAAAAATTACTACAAAAGCACCTGCTATACATATCACTAATTTTTTTAGCCCTGCAAAATAAATAACTAGATAACATTTAATAAGGAAGAATCTCCCATAACACTTGAATGCCTCTTATACACATGCATATATTTTCTATCGGTTCCAATTAAATTAAGTAACTAAATGTTTTCAAGGAGGACAGTAACTTAATGTTAGGGTATAATGACTCAGAGAAGACGTAATCTCGGTATTGACTTGCTGCTGGTTGAAATTAAAAAGTCGACCAGGCCAATAGGGATTTTTTGTTTTTAAATGTCCCACAAAACAGTTAAAGATGATAAATGTTAGTCCAAACATGAGAAGAACATGTGAAAGAAAATAAAATATGTATTACACATGCATTTGTTACAATATATGTGCACAATATCAAATCCATGACTCTAACACACTGTCTAGGATTTAAATTTTGCTAAATTTAATGGGATATGCATTCAATGACCAATATCACTTACACAGCAATATTTTTTTCAATATTTGCATTGCCTTCCTTGCCTATAAAAATCAAACATTACTGCACATTTTCCATCAGTGTAAATAAAGAATGATGAAGTAAATAAGATCAATGTACCAAAGAAAGAAAAGTGAGGAGCGAGAATCTAAGAGATACAGGAATCAAAGTTGTTTATGAAACAGCTCTATTTAAAAAGTTGCCGTACAGCATAGGATCCATATATGGCCGACTTACTCTTAACGTTCAAACCCCCTCAAATTACTGCTGTAAAATATTTTCATGGAAATCCTACACCCATTTCCACAGAACAAGTTTCTCTGCCTCCTTTTCAGCGTCAATAAACCTTAACAGCACATTTTGTCGAAGAACTCACTCTATTTTTGTCATGCAGGATAAATATTAATGAATACACTTTGTGCCTATTTCTATAACTACCAGCATATCTGCCGATGATAGACACACAATGCAGCGTTTCATTTGTTCCATCCCCTCCTCATCTGTCCATGGCTGTCTAGAGCCTTCCATAACCTCAACTGAAGATGTCACTGTTGTATACCGAATATGTGCTCTCCTACATTGTGTGTGCAAGTCTTTGAGAGAGAGAGAGATGTGAGTGAGTGAGTGAGTGAGTGAGTGAGTGAGTGAGTGAGTGAGTGAGTGAGTGAGTGAGTGAGTGAGTGAGTGAGTGAGTGAGTGAGTGAGTGAGTGAGTGAGTGAGTGAGTAGATAATGTGTTTTCATGTTTATCAGTGAGAAACAAAGCTGCGCTGCAGTGTTAAAAACATTTGACTGCAAAGTTTTGACAAGGCAGGGGGTTCAACAGACAAAGGAAAAAAATCACATCTATTACAATTAATCCAGCTGAGTGATCTTTATATAAGGGATAAACACATTCATCCAAACTCAATACGACTAAATTTGATTGTTGAACAAATACAGATCAACTGTATTCATGTGCTGTTGAACAATTGCTTCTCTATTGCCACTGTGTAGTCAAAAAATCCTAGTGTCATTTGTTTGGTCATGTGGAATCACATGCAGCACAAAAATGAATAGAAACAATGATACAATAATACAAAGGGTATAATAGGTATTATTTAGGAGCCGAAACGGAACATGCAATGTTTGATTTTAACTTGATGCGGTATTTTTTCCCTTAATTTGATGTAACATAGCAACATACTGTACATCTAAAGTTATAGGCTGACTTTCAGGGATAGACACAAATTTCCTTTTACAAATCTTGAGCAAAAGAAAAAAACATATACTTACATGATAACTAAGCACAGATTGAACGCAATGAGGTTTCCCGCAGTTTTTTTTTTCTTTTTTCCATCTATTTATTTATTTTTTTGTCACCCATAGACTCAAATTTAACTGTCGACTTAACATATCTTGTGACACCTGAGCCATTTCATTGAATCTCCAGCAATCACAAGTCTTAAGAATGAATGAAGCAATCAATAAGATAAACATGTTAATGTAAATGTTTTCAGATTAAGCTGAGACAATATTCTGGTGAGATCTTGGAACAGGGTCTGCAAAAGGAATACGGTACATTAGAAAAATGGTATCATTTGACAGGGTTCTCATTTAATGTTGACCCCATTGTAAAATACTGGTACACACATTTGAGAAAGTCAATTTGCTTTGGTATTTCAATACAAAACATATTAAATCTGGACTAATTTAAGCTTGCATATATTTCTTTTTTATCATCACATAAGCGCTAAAGGTTTTCCTAGAATAAATATTTAAGCAATATAATACAAAAAAACTGATACATTCATATATATATGTATGAATATAAATTGCAATAATATATATATATATATAGATAGATAGATAGATAGATAGATAGATAGATAGATAGATAGATAGATAGATAGATAGATAGATAGATAGATAGATTGATTGATTATCAATGTGTCCAGCTTTTTGGCACTGTAGCACCGATTATGTCACCATGTTAAAAATCTTAATAAGCTTAAGCATAACCTTGGCACAGGATTATGGCTTCTGTCTAGTGTTTTGTTAAACGTAGAGGATGACCAGCTGTGAAAGGAGACTGAAGGGCCTCTACTACTGGAAGATTCTTAAAACCACCGTGGCCAGTCACCGCAGGTTAGAGGGATTTAACTTGGGTCTTGCCTTGAAAAAATAATAATTATTAATTGGAGGATTGTCTATATACAGTCACCGTAAAGCAAAATTAGATGCTAACACTGTAAGTAAATAAAGAGAAAGTTCGTCTGTTAATGATCTCATCAGATGAACGTTAATGTGTTGTTTATCAAAAATTAGTTCAACTTCAACATCAAACCTAGAATTTGAAATAAAATATTGAAGTTATGAAGCCATTAGTATTTAACATAAAACTGACAATGGTCGTTGGTCATGACTATGACAAGTTTTGATCATTGGGAATCAATAAATATTCCATGAAATATCAACATACACTAATGCTCTTTTCAAACTGTGTGCGAGGAAGAACGATGCATATACCAAAATTAATAAATTAATCAATAAACAATGAACGAATGATAAATAAATGAACAAATAAATAAATGCTTTGTAGAACTTGGAGATTTTCATAACAGTAAACCTTCAAAGAGTTACATTTTTTTCATATTGATGCCTACTTTGTGGTTCAATAATTTAAGAAAGTGTGGTCTATGTCCAGGATATTAGGGATAAAAAAATTTCCAGTGATTCTGATAGTAAATGAAACACATGAACCAAAGTCAA
The DNA here is from genome assembly GCF_037954325.1 of Fistularia commersonii. NCBI lineage: Eukaryota > Metazoa > Chordata > Actinopteri > Syngnathiformes > Fistulariidae > Fistularia > Fistularia commersonii. Next base: position 4,724,571 of record NC_141298.1, on the reverse strand, counting down.
AAATAGATGATGTCATGAAAGTGCAGCAGCCCACAAATATCATAGTAGAAAATTGTATTCTTATTGCAACATCAATTACAAGACAGTGTCATCACAACGCTGTTATAATGCAGATGGCCAAGTAATCCTGGTGTTTCATCAAGTGCTAGTGACGCATACACTAAAGTCAGAGTCAATAATTACTTTAATTAATTTCACTTTTCTCCATCGCATTTACCAAATATCTGTGTAAAAGCTCTGACCAACTTTTATGTAAGTATGAATGCATATGGTGCACATTCCGTCAAAGTGCTGTGCAAATGAGAAGGGTCATGAGTAGAATACATATGTTTATTTATTTGTTTGTTTGTTTATTTATTTATTTCAAACACGTTTAGTTGTTTTATATATTTCTCCTTTGGTATGCTAAAGTTTGTGTCATCCAAATTTTTACAGGTACTTGGTACCTCTTCCACTGCCCCACCGTGTTGTACACAGGCTCCCCTCTCAGTTTTCCTATCCTGCCATGTATTTATCAGGCTGTGTGAGTTTCTAATCCCCCCTCTTTAGCAGCAGTGTGTGAAAGCTAACACTCCTCTATGTGATTATGAAAGGCCCAGGGCTGCTGATTATCTGGAGAGACCACCACAGAGATCCCCGGCCCTGCTCTCCAAACCCAGTGCTGCTTTAATTTCTCCCTAATTGATCTTCACACTTTTACATCTTATTTCCCCCTAAAACAACGCAGGTAAAACTTAATTTGAGTTATTTGTTCTGGTCACAGGAGATTAAACTCTTTGCCCTTTTTTTTGGTGTTTTCACTCTGCGCTGTTAAACTTTTCAGAGTACTGGTTTCCTTCTAATGATCTTGACAGAGAAATGTGCACAGAATCGCAAATTAATTCATCTCCCATTCCAGTGTCCAAGAACATGTCTTTTTCAATGTGGAAACAGCATTGTCCTTGTCATGCATGCATTCTTTGGAATTTTTTGAATATATTTGGTTTTGGTATCCATCTATCCATCCATCCGTTATCTACTTATCCAACACTTTGAGTCGCAGGGATGCTGGAGCCTAACTTAGCTGTCACTGGCCGAGAGGCGGGAGACAACCTGGACTGGTCGCCAGTCAATCGCAGGGCAATATAGAGAGACAAACAACCATTCACTCCCTCATTCACCCAGTAGATCAATTTTGGTTTTATCATTATTATTTATTATTAATCAATACTGTTATATTGAGTCCCCTCATCCCAACTCTGGCTTTACCTGCATTCAAGATAATCCAAAATTCATAAGATCAAGTTTCCATATGCCAGCAATTTCATATTTTCAGAACCAGTGACTATACTAATATGTGTGTTCTGAGACTAGACTTGCTTTTATAGATGGCTGTGAATCTGGCTTTTTTTTGTTGTTACATATAAATAATAGCTTGCAGATATGATTAGGGATTTCATTCCTTGAGTCCTGAAGTCCAGTTTGAGGGTGAGTTTTACTCGATTATGTAACTCGATACACGTTTCAGTTACTTGTTTTTTATGAGGAGAGCTTGATTAGAGTCTGTTTTAAAAACTATAGATGTCACACAAAACTGATTACCAGCTGGTATTAGTGTAATCTAAACCTGGATGTTATAGATAGTCATTAATGATACTGCCTCTTTATGGAACAGAGCCAGAAGAAGACGGGGAATTTTGTTACTTCAACTGACAGCAGCTGCTCTATAAGCACACAGCATTTTTGTATTGAATGTATTGATTTGATATTTGTGGCTCACATGTGTAAGATAGTAAGTGGTGAATACAAGGCCAGGGCTGTACTGTGCACATAAACAAAATTATACATGTAGATGTACATACAGCAAATTAGAGTCTGAGATGAGTGTGCACAATGTACAGACGCAATTTAGGTGTCAATCATCTAATCATCCTTAACACACTCTTGAGGTTACCATGGTAAGAGTGCTGAAAAAATGCATGTCACTTACACCTTACCTATGCCAGGTCATCAGAGACTATCCTAAACACATTTTGAAGCCAGTGTACCAATTCCATCTCCATCTGCACCAAAACAGTGATTTATAAAAGCAGGGTTTTTACCACAGTGTTGGTTTGAAGTATTTGCTCTATTTGTCAGATTCGGTGATAATTAGACTATGTTATGGAACACCTTTAGATTAAAGTTTTAATTATTATTATTTTTAATAGTAATTTTATATATATATATATATATATATATATATATATGTGTGTGTGTGTGTATGTGTGTGTTTTTTTTTTTTACTGGCCAGTAATAATCTGTATGTACTGCTGTATCAAAATATGTTATACCAAACTTGTTCCCATTGAAATACGTTAAATGGCTGCAACATCTTGAGACTATTGATTTTGGCATTCTTTTATTACTTTACTATTAATTATTAACAATGATAATCTTCAAGGTTGTTTCCAAGTTGTTTAGAAAAACCATGTGGTTTGGAAGTACTAATCACCTCAGTGAGATTTCCATTGAGACTTTAAGATTGAATGAAAGAATATTGGATGATATTCTTTCATTCAATCTGGATTGAACCTATTTGATCTATATACCCAAGCAAAAATGCTGAAATACCAGTTCTGAATAACTGCCTAGCTTACAAATCCTCAGAAAGGTACAATATTTTTTACAGGTATGACTATAATTTAATATGATACAAAACTCTTTGAAAGTCTGGTATTAGTATAAGCATTATCTACTCTCATGTTTTAAGTTGGTGCATATACACTAAGGACATAATCACTTGATCCCTGATGGGGTAAACCAGGGGACAACTGCAGTGAAGCTTAAACTACAGACTTTGACTTTGGCTGGCTTCCTTGTTACTGCTTTATCGTAATAAGATGCCTAGTGACATAGTGCAACATGGGAAATGCCTGGACACTGGAGTGTTGTGCCAGCATCGCCCAGAACCATAGATGGGTGTTTAGGGGGGGTTCTCTGACCCTTCCAACCGAGCAAGGGGGAACTAGCATCTGCTTTAATAAAGCTGCCCACTCCTGAATCCCACTCTCCCCTGACTCTCCACACTGGGGTATGGGCACTGGAAGAGAGGTGATAGAGGTAACAGCTGGCTGCAGCCGTGGCGCCATGGCCGTGACATGACCACAGCTTTATTAGCGCCATCCAAGACACCAGCTGATCCTCTCCCAGGGTCCCTGTCACACTGACGTCTTCATCACTAAGCTGAGCAGACAGGCCAGACCTGCCAGCCAATGGAGGTGACACCAAATCCAATTACCTCCCCTCCATGGTGCCCAGACCAGCTTTTAAGAGGGTTGGCTGTTGGATGCTGCTGCTAGGCTAGATGATGAGAGATACTGGGACAAGAAGTCCAGACTTATATTAAGATTTTGAGTTAGGCCCCTGAACGGTGGAGCAGAGTTGTTGTGGCTGTCACCGAACATTCAGTGGATGGAAAATAAGAACTTTTGACATGCATCGGTTATTTTGTCACAATATTAGGACTGTCTGTGGCGTAAATAACTGCAGTATAGTACTGATCAAGTACACAAAAGGGGTCAGCAATTCATACATTCATGCACATGTTTTGTCTTCTCATTCATGCCCTTTACAGTGATATCAAAATGTGTCAAAAGCTATTCTATAACAGCACTACCGTGTTGTAAACAGTGGCAGGTGATATATGATATTTTGTTGATTAAGTTAATTTGCTTGACAGCCGGGGCCAAGGGCAATGCTAAGGATGCAGGTCTGCCGCTTAAGATGTTTTTCACTCCGTCAGATCAAAACGCCACTCTGTGATGGACAAGCCAGACCTTGTCATTCACAGAGCTTTAGCGATGAAGGCCCCATCTTCAGTCACCCACTTTGGTGCCCAACTGGAGAGGACCATTCACCACCTCTTCTCCTTACGTCCCTTCATACAAGAACGGGATGATCGATTCATGAGTGCAAAAACAGAGAGGTTACTAGGAGGATGTGTGAGTGCCAAGAGAGATGGAAGGCCTCTCAGTTTTGAGGGTGGTTGAAGTCTTGCCAAGATATTTTGTATTCATACTTAAATATTCAATGTGCATAGTGGACAGGGGCAATTTTTACAGTCAGCACGCCATTCAAAAGTGAAAGGGATGTGGCTGGTGGATGAAGGGAGTGAGAAAGATAGACACGCATGGGGCTTCATGGTAGTCAGATGAGAGGCTGCCAGCTGCTGATGGGTGACTGTTTGAGCGTGGCGCCTCAGGACATGCCCGTTGAAAGGCGATGCGATCCGATACCCCCACTTATGCGGGGCTTATATACATATGCCCCTTCTTATGCAGAGGAGGCCCATATCAATTGCAGAACTTTCAGTGTTTTGGTCATTATGCCAAGTTGTTTGAGTGAGCATCTTGCATGTGTGAATGGTGAATGTGGACTTACTGAGCTATGACCACTGTGAAGAGCTTCCTCTGCATAAAAGGAATTTGGGCTCTTACAGAAAAAAATGTTGAATGTCAATGAATAGCATGTGTCAGCATAGCTCTTAAGTGAGTAAAGTTTTAATGAAAAAAACTTGGTTTCAACATACTGTAAAATGACAGTACAGTGTGGCCTATGCTCACTCCACTGGCATAAATGTGGTCCTTTTTCTTGTTAAAATCAAGCAGCTTCAATTTTATTTGATCTCATCTCTTTTTTAATTTTGTTTAATTGAGGAAGTTGATTCTATGTGGTGACACCCGAAGGGAGCGGCTGAAAATAAAAGAAAGTGAAGAATATGTGTCTCCATGTGTTTGTTGACATTCAGAAACATAGCTATACATCCATATCATAAAAAAATAATCTTGCAATATGTGCGGTATTACTAGTTAATATATATTTACAAGTCCTGGGTGTAACTTTCACAGTCAAATATAGAGAGCAAACACCAATATTGATTTGTTAATATACATGTATCTATGTAGTGTTTTGAGTCAATATAATTTTGTGTGTGTTTGTGTGTCTGTGCATGTGCGTGTGTGAATATGTGTGTTTCTTCTGTGTGTGCATGCTCACCATGTTCTTGAGGCCACCATGTTATGGGGTAAAGTGTCTCTGTCTCTGACACCTTAGTCATGCCAGGTCATGCCATGTGCCATAAAATGTCTCAATCACTGCTTTAAGCCAGTGTGACACCTCCAGGTCCATCTGTGTCTCATCGACTGGTAAAGTGACCCAAAATATAATGATTTATGAAATCAGGGCATGTATATAGATGTAGATTTCCATAGACATAGAAAGAGATATAGACAGAAATAGAATTCGAGTAAAAGATTGAGATACCAACTCTTCACTATCAGTTCTAATAATTTCCACTTGTTGAGACATTGGGAAGACACTTCTGTTTTTAATTGGCTTAGGAAACTGTCAGAATGTGAAAAATGACAAAGAAGCATGTTGAGTGTTACTCAGTATTACTGTTGCCGTGTTTTTGAACCATCCAGTCCACAGTGGCCCCACTCCCCTCCGGCCCTAATTCAGGTCCAAAATGCTGATCTCCCCTTACCCTGACTTTCACTACACCACCTCTAATACCTCACTCAAGCACAAACACACACATGCTCACACACATGCTCAGAGGGGCTAATTAAGGCTTTAATATGCAAATGAAAGCCACACTAAATTACACAGCTGGCAAATATGCCTGTTTTTGCCTGAAAATACATCAGGAGTGCAGTGAGGAGTGTGTTGCTGTTGTTGTTGTTATGTTTGCAGAGAGACAGGGGATTGTACCACCCTCCCATCAGCAAACCCTGCAACCCCCCCCCCCCCCCCCCACACACACACACACACCCAACCCCCGTCTGTTGGAGAAACTCAACTGTCTTTGTCCCTTTCAGAGGTATAAGAGGGAAAAGTTGATTCCACAGAAGTTAGGATACATTTCAGTTCGAGACAAGGCAACTATTTAGAAGCTTGAAACAATTATAACTTTTTAAGGTAAAATTGTACATGTTTTTTTTTTGGTTTGTTTGTTTAGTTTTTGACACTGTCAAATAGGTAAGATGAGGAGTGGAAAGGGGTTACTTTGCTTTCCCCTTTTTCATATTTGTCTCATATTACAGATGCAAATTATTGCTCAAATAATTGAAAAAGAAACATTCTCTTTACATCACAAAATCTTTGTGGCATTCAGTATTTTCTTTTAAAACCCGATGAGAATTTGGCTGATAAAAACCATCTTATCAAGATTGAAAATGCATTTATAATGAAAAAAATGTGAAGTTTCAGAAGACTCAGTGAGGCTCTTAGATGAGTTTGAGTACCCATGTTTACAGATACAGTTAGCATGTGGTAATAATTGTTTCAATGATGAAAGTTTAGTATACCTGAAATACATGCATTTGTTATATTTTAGAGATTCAGCATCAGCTCAGCAAACTAGTTACTCAGCATATCCCCCCAAAATATTTAGTGAGATTATATGAGATAAAGTTTCTAGTGGAGTTCCACAGACATGGTCCTTTCGGGGTAACATGTATCATAAGCATTTCAGATTTCAGAAATCAATAGCTATTAAATTAAAAATAAAAACCACTTTCATGAACATATGACATTTTAGAAAGTACTAGAAATCTCTTTGGTAATGGAAGAAACAGTTTGCCTTAAAACCCCTAAAAGCCCTAAAAGGTGACTTTCTTCATGTCACATCCTTATAAATGCAATGCTCTCCGGTTGCAGAATTGATAAAATAGTTGTTTAAAAAGGAATCATTCCTTTGTGCTCTCTGAACTGTATGAGCTCTGGTTCCACTCGGTGACTGGCTGATCTGGTAGCAGTGTGGGCCCAGGTCTCTCCCTAGCTGCCGGGAGCCAGTCCCCACTGCCCTCTGAGGCATTGCTGGAAGGTTTGTTCTGCCTGGTTGCTGTTGTCTGCCTACGTTCTCTATTCCCCAGAGCAATGGTGTCATCATGATGTGAGCTGAAACCTGAGTGCTGACTACATGCATGGTCAAGCCGTCTTGTCACCTATCCACCCTACTGGGACTGACCGTGACAGAGGGTGCCCAAAATAATATCCAGAGACCTCTGTTCCACGCTTTTTCTAAAATCCTCCCCATTCTTTCAGTGGTACCCCCATGCTGTGCCATTCCCCACCATTTATACACTGACTAATGCCAGCCCATATGTCAAAATGGTGTAACCTCCTTCCTTAAAACATTTCAAATGATGACGTTCCTGTAATCTCAGTTGACATTTCAAGCTAAAAGAAGTTTAGTTTTCAATTGATGTTTTGACAGATATTCCTTTAAATATCCTATTTCCATCTTCATTTGTGTCGATTAAAAAATTGCTTTTCCATGTATGAAACAGAAATGTTATGAAGAGCACCTTTCTTCAAGTACAGTATTACATTAAACAGATAGAAGCAGACGTATTGCGCCCAATTATTAGCAAAGGAGAAGGTCAGATGATGCCCTTATATCTAGACAAATACTGCTTGGATTTGCTTGGTTAATTTTAAGGCTTTATTTATGGAAAGACATTTATCAATGACAGCCCCAGGTCATGGAAAGATAATTAGAAGATTTTTTTTTTTTTAATGTGAGTCATTTTTGACATCAAATATACAGAGCAAATTGGAAGCCAATAATTTTCCAGATGGTTTACAAACATTTGTTTCAAGACTAGTCTTTTAAAAAAGGAAAATAATAGAACTGTCTATAGTAAGCAGAGCTTTGGATTTAAAATACCTTGGTTCTGGCTAGAAAAACAAGCTCTAATAACAACAGCAATAATAATGATAATAATAATTTTAATGCTAATAGTAAACTCAAGTAAATCAATCAATAAATAAAATCTAAAATAAAGAAATTAATTGATCTACCTTGGGATCATGTGTCAGTGCATGCTCAGAACTTCTGAGCGTTTTAAATGTTGTTTCAATGTGAGTAGATTATATCTCCTATTGAACCCTTTCAGTTTTGATTGGAATCTAGTCGTTTTTTTTTTGGCATTTGTGTTTTTTTTTTTCCTGGACGTGAGTTCAGTTGCTGTGCTCATGAATGGGACCAAATGAACCAATACTTGGAGAGAAATGCCATCTGATTCTGGAACAACTCTTCTAAGAGCAATGTGTATGATTACCTTTTAAACATGCCACACACATGTAATTATCACTCAGTCAGACAACAGAATAGTAAACCTTCCTGCACATCACTGAACTCCCCTGCTGGATAGCTAAGAGGACACTCACACTGGCCAAATCCAAATATTTAATGTGTCAACTAGGTAAACACTCTGGTGATGCTCCTGTATCTGAACCCAGATTGGGAGAGTTGTGGGCAGGCAAAGTTTAGTTCATTAGCTGGGTTGACAGAGTCCCCCGATAAGGATGTATAAACAGCTCCACCTTGCACTGGCTACAGAGAGAACTTGCCCCTCTGAAAGCCTGCTTTCCGCTAGGGCCATGGTGCATGAATATTTCAGATGGGTAAATAATTAATAATTAACAGCAAACAGGCCAGTGATCAAATGGAGCAGCATGGAAACAGACATGAAAAATCTGCCTTTTATAAACAAAGACGAGATCCAGATTCCTTCCCTCTTGCCACCTTCTTTGCCTTTGAAATATGTGCGTCTTCAAGCCCCCCCCCCCCCCTCTCGCATCATCACAGACCACAACCACACAAAGGGCAAATTTTATAAACACACAAATATCATATCAGCATCTCTGTCGCGCACACACAAAGTGCTCCTATAATCCCCTCTGTCACTCACTAACTTTCACCTCCCTTCCTTAGAAGAATGAAATTTTCACATATTCCTTGGCGACCCGGGAAATATGACTGAGTGAGAACACTTGATCTGGCCACCCGCTGTTTTCTGATGGAAAGATTTGCTTTTTAATACAATCGTCACTCCTCCCACCTGGATATGCCATGCCAAGTCTAATCCCAGCTGTGTGACTCCAAAACCTGACAGAGCTTAAAAATTCCCTTATTACCATTCCCTTAAAATATCCAGCCACACTAACTCTCAACAATGGTGGAAATGCTAATCAAGTCTCTCTCCGGCTTAGAGGAGCATGAAAACAGAGCCGCCAATATGGAGGTTTTGGTGCATGTGCAAAGTGAGGAGAAAGAAGCTTTAATGACACACATTCACAGAGACGTCATGGCTCTTTAAAGCTGCTTCTCCAAAATCTGGCACATCTTGCTGCTTGACTCTAGCCAGAGGAGACGTTTCATAAAAATCAGACTTAATCGTGTAAACAACACGCAGACAAACACAAAACCACTGCAAACAAAAATAAAACAACTTTGGAAGCTGTGCACAGATCGCCTTCAGAGTTAATTTTAAAGTAAGCATTCCGTTCCTTGGAGATTTTAATTAATGCTTTAATATGCAAATAAGTTAGCAGAGATAAAATCATGACAAACAGATGGCAAGTGTGGGTAATTATTTTGTGAATCCAGCAGGGGCATATATTAAAGTTATGGCATCCTTTTCCTCAGGCCTTTGCAACTATGGAAGGTACTGAGGATAAACAAAAAAGAAAAAGAACTGAGATACAAACGACTTACGTCATTCTCTAAGTGACAAAAATGTGACCAGGCAGTTTGTAATAGTAGCCTACAGATCACTAATATTAGAACAACAATAAATGAATTTAACTATACACCTATGTGCAAAACAGCAGTAGATCTACATGCTTTTTGGGAAAAATTTTAAGTCAAAAACACAATGGAATAGTTAAGGAGAATTAACATTGCCAGTGAGATGTTGCTCAGTGCGCCTGTTAATTGTCAGTAAGTAGAAAAATAAGTAGAATATAGATCTTAAATTTGTATATTTAACATTTTGCTATGCCTTTGTCACTCAGATACCCTGCACAGTATATGGTTGTTGGCTGTATAAAAATAGCTCTTGTGCTTAATAGCCCAATGCTAGGAAGTGTTTCCATCACTGCGGAAGGAGGATGAGTTTATAAATATCCATGACAATTGCAGTTTCTACTGCCATAATTGGCAAGAACAGGAGACTCAAGAGCCTCTTGTGAACCTACCTGCTGCTGTGGGGCGATGCAGTCAAAATACAGGGTACAGAGAGAACGGTTAATCCTCAGGGCCAGACATAGTGCCATGAGTCCTCCAATTTTCACCTGGTTCAGACGAACATCCAGCTTCTGAACTTGATGGCTTTCTGCCACAAACTCTGCTAATGCAACCGCCCCTATAGCAATGACAACATTAAACATGTTAATGTCCAGAAGCTGAAGGTATATACATATATATATATGCATATATATATATATTGTCACCATTAATGACTATGTTTCTTGTAAAAATTAAAAATAAAATCTATACAGTTGTATACCTTCACATGTGATGCTGGCCTGGGCCAGTCCTAGCTGCAGCAGTGAACAATTCATCATAAGAGGTTCCTTGATCACCTGGATCCCCTTGTTTCCCAAAATGTTCTCTCCCAAATCCAGAACTTGCAGAACTTTCAATTCAGGCTGCAAAAATATGGTTCATTTGAAATCACTTACAGTCATACCTTTACTCTGCTAGAGGATGTATGGGATATTGAATGATTAAAATGAGAAAACCTACTGCTTCTGAAAACTCTTATCAGCATTCTGAAAATTAGATGTTGCAAAAGCAACTTAATATTATCAAAATTAAATTTTATTAATGCAATAATTAACATTGCCAGTTTTAATACAATTTCATGTGGATTTCTGCTCTCAAGCAGCCTGAGCTCTTGCCTAAACCCAGATGTAGATACAGTTAGACCCAGAAATATTTGGACAGTGACACAAGTTTTGTTATTTTAGCCATCTACGAAGACATATTCAGGATACAATTATATAATCAATGGTCTTAAAGTGCAGACCCTCAGCTGTAATTTGAGAGTATTCACATCCAAATTGGAGCAAGGGTTTAGGAATTACAGCTCTTAGATACATAGTCCCCTCTTTTTCAAGGGACCAAAAGTAATTGGACAGTTGACTCAGAAGGCTGCAAAAAAATAGGAAGGCCGCATGTGCTCTTCCCTCGGTAACTTGTCATCAATTAAGAAGTTAGAAGTTCTGGAGTTGATTCCAGGTTTGGCATTTGCATTTGGAAGCTGTTACTGTGAACACACAACATGCGGTCAAAAGAGGTCTCAATGGAGGTGAAACAGACCGTCCTGAGGCTGAAAAAAAAGAAGAAATCCATCAGAGAGATAGCAGTTTGGAGTCGCCAAAATCAACAGTGTGATACATTCTGAGAAAAAAATGAGGGCACTTGTGAGCTTGGGAACTCAAAAAGGCCTGGACGTCCACGGAAGACAACAGCAGTGGATGATCTTAGAATCGTTTCCATGGTGAAGAAAAACCCCTTCACAACATCCACTCAAGTAAAGAAAGAAATATATCTAGGAAGTAGGTGTATCTGTATCCAAGTCTACCATAAAGAGAAGATTTAATGAGAGTAAATGCAAAGGATTCACCACACGGTGCAAACCATATAACAGCCTAAAAAATAGAAAGGCCAGAATTGACTTTGCAAAAAACACTTGAAGAAGCCGACCCAGTTCTGGAACACCACTCTTTGGACAGATGAGACTAAGATCAACCTGTACCAAAATGATGGGAAGAAGAAAGTTTGGAGAAAAATTGGAACAGCTCATGATCCAAACCACATCTTCTTTAAACATGGTGGAGGCAGTGTGATGGCGAGGGCATGCATGGCTTCCAATGACACTTGATCACTTTTATCGTTTATTGATGATGTGACAAAAGACAGATGCAGCCGGATGAATTCTGAAACGGATAAGGATATACTCTTTCTTCAGATTTAGCCAAATACAGCAAAGTTGATTGGACGGCACGTCACAGTACGGATGGACAATGATTCAAAACATACTGCAAAAGCAATCCAGAAGTTTTTTAAAGCAAAAAAAATGGAATATTCTGCAATGGCCGAGTCAATCACCGGATCTCAACCCAATCGAGCATGCATTTCTTTGCTCAAGTTTTGACAAAGCTTAAAGCAGAAATACCCAAAAACACATAACAACAGAAGACAGCCACAGTAAGGGCCTGGCAAAGCATCATAAAGGAGGAAACCCCCCATTTGGTGACGTCCATGGGTTCCAGACTTCAGGCAGTCATTGCCTGCAAAGGACTCTCAACAAAATATTGAAAGGTAACATTTATTTAGGGTTATGTTTATTTTTCCAATTACTTTTGAGACCCTGAAATGAGGAGCATTTGTATAAAAAGAGCTACAATTCCTGCATGTTTATTCATATTTTTTTTTCAACCCATTGAATTAAACGCTAAAGTCTGCACTTCAGTTCTGTTGTAGTTGTTTTATTTCATATCCAATTAATGTCATGCAGAGCCGAAATCATGAGGATTTCTGAGCCTAACTGTATCTCTACCGATATGGGGGGAGGGGTTTAATAAATGTACAGAATTGTTGTCATTGTACACGATAGATTACATGAAGCTGTACTTATGATAATTATTAATCATTCTTAAAATGTTTCTCCTCAAAGTAAAACCTTTGTTTCTACCCTCCAGAGCCACTCTACCATTGAAGGTTGATTAGCTGGTGTGTGAAACTGGGGGCGTCTGGCACCAGGGGCCCCATGTTGCCCAACAGCTTGAAAAGAAACACGCCACCCACCCATTGGTTGCCCCCTCGCCACCCTTGTTAAACTCCTCTGGTCACTGCTCTGAAGAGAGGATGCACGGGGGTGGAAAGTAAACCAGGAAGCAACCAACGGACCTGGAAAGTGTCTTTTTCTGAGTTAATTTGCACCATGGTGACAACATACACACTCGAGACCCCCACCCCCAACCCACCATCCCCACACACCCTCCACCGCTACCGACACCCTTTTCCTAGTTGAGTCTCTGCACACAGAGGCACCACAACATCCAATGCTCGGCGAGAAGCTTCTCCAGTGAAGCAGGGAGGAGGAGAGGGAGGAAGAGCATCACGAATGGTTATGCACGAGGGATAATACCAGACAATTAAAGAGGCGACTGCGTAGCTGAGAGTGTGTGAGAGTCAAGCATGGTTGAAGCCTGTCAAACGTAAACCACGGGAGAGTTGGAGTGAGAAGTTTGAGGAGGGTTGGAGTGTGAACACACCAAAAACACAGTATGTTTTCACACATGACATACTGGCTTAAAACAAAAAAAAAAGAAAGAAAAATACATCCAAAGACGCAAAGTGGAATAAAGCATGGGTAACATATTCACCTAGGGGGTAATCATTTTCAAAAAATATAAACAATGAAACAACATCAACCAGGTTGTAGAGCAGGAAAAGCATGTGCCTCCACCCCTATTTTACAACATTAAAAAAAGAAGGCGACTAACCAAGGGGACTGAAAGGAAAAACAAATGCAGGAGAAGAAATGTTAATAACAGCTCTTCTTATCATCATATCTGACAGAACCGGCTATGGGTCTAATTATCATTATTATGGCCTGCAAGGACATCTACTTATTCCCCTGACTGGCAGGCCACATAAACACCATTCTTCAACACCATGAGTGCCCTCTTTTAACACGCATTTATTATTCAAACTGTTGTTTTGGTATCACTGGATAAGACAGGAGAAATGCATGCATTTGTGTGACAATGCCAGGCAGGCCTTTATTTTCTCATCTTTTGACTTTAACAGTCCCCATCCACAGGAGGGTACGGTTTATACTGCCATTCAGGCAAAAAAAAAGCATATTAGGAAAACAGAGAAAAACGTGTGGAGGCAGAATAGTTTAAGAGGTTCCTCTTTAGGGAATGATGCCCACTGATCCTTATTTCCTTCCAAGGTGAGGAGAACAGGAGCATATACTCACCGGACCAATGTAAGTGATAAAGTTTATGATAAAAAGGGAAACTACAACAAATAAAACAAATTTACTTTTAGGTCCTTTTCATGTGTACATATAGGCCTGGGATGCATGGTTGTTTGGCACTCAACTGAAATTCAATTTAAAATGATCTAATCATTATAACCAAATTTCATTATGAATAGAGAACAATTGATACATGACTCAAACTGTATCTCAACTGCATAGTTTATATAGTTCAAACTATCATATTTAATCCTAAATATACTCATGCATGCATCTACACATGTGAGTCACTGATGAAGAGTAATTGACCACAGATTCAAAATGATCCTTGTCACCAGTCAGCACGCCATGCCAAACTAGGCAGTTTTTGTTGCCTAAAATATCTTTAGAATGCATTTAACCTTTCCATAACTCCTTTTGTGGGGTCAGTAGTTATTTGGTTATTTCACTACTGGCAACCAGCCACAGGTCAGTGAACTGAGTTCAAGTCCCCCTTCATGAGGGGTCTCAAAGTGTTTCAGTTGTTTATCATTAGTGTCATATAGAGTGACATATAGAGTCTAAAGCTACTGTTGATACAACCTCTTAGTTTGTTTGAGTATGAGAAGAAAACAAAGTTAATAATGAACAGATGAGGCATCAATAAGTTACTGATTCTTTGCCAGGTTGGTCTGCAACTGCAAGAGGTCTGTGTGTGTGAGAGAGAGAGAAAGAGAGAGGATGGTATTCCTACACATTACTGATTGATATTGTCTTTAAGGTTTTGTTTGCTTTGTGTTGGTTCATTTTAATACAATGTGACCCCTTGTCTGTTTAACAGTGCAAAGATGGAGTACCAAGTCTTCATGATTGCATGCAACATGAACTGTTCTGCATTGATCCCATTAAAGTGCTGTGAGAAAAGGTCAGCAGCACGCACTACGTTGTTTATATTGGCAGGTCAAGGTCATCCACTTTGCCCTTTAAATAGAAAAAAAATAAATACTACTGCCCCCTGCTGGTATGAAGAGATGTCTCATAAAACAGAATGTGCCAGCATATTGACTGGTAATCTTTCTGGTGAGTTGATCCTGCAATCTGCTATCATCCATAGTACGCTTTTATTTTGTATGTTCTTCCTAAGAGTGAGCTTAATTCTTTATCATAGCAACATGGCCCTGCACTGACTGTTGATTTACTCTATGTGAAAAGTACAGAAAATCTGGTCAAAACTTTTCTCACCAGAGCCTTGGCCAGATGGACCATGCCTTTCGCAGTAATCTGGTTGTTCCTCAGCAATAGTACTTGGAGACCTGCAGTCTGCCACTGTAGACCATCACACAAGTCCTTCAAACCTGGAAAGTAATTTTCAAAATAAACAAACATAAAAATAAATAAATAAATAAATACAATTATACCTACAGATGTTTAGTGGGAGTGTTGCTGCAGTCACAATTTAGAGTTTGAGTTCAACATGGCTGTAATATGCCAATTTACCTTTTCAGGTATGTATATCAACTACATATTAAGAGTGCTTTTGTTTGTTTGTTGAGCTATCTATTTATTTGTATCATGAGTAGTTTTTGCTTTTGACCTCAATGATGTGCCAACAAATGCTATACAAAACTCTAAGGGTCATTGAAGCCATATTATTACAAAGGAAAAATTAAAAAATTAAAGCTGAAAAATATGAATTAAATAAATCCTGCTGGGTGTCTAATTGTGTATACATATATATACAGTATCTAACATGCAAGTTTTAAATGTATTATTATTATTATCATCATTATCATGCATACAATATTGCTATTTTGTATGAAAAGGATTTTTATTCACACATTTGCAGACACATACAAACACACACAATATCTATTATATGCCTTAAATGAAAAAAATGAAAGGGAGTCTTAAAACGTGCCTTTAAAAATGAAAATTCCCCATGAAAATTAACATGTTCTTTGTGTTATGTTAAATGTGACAGCTGCTCCAAGTGAAGCTATAGACAACTTTGGAATGTAAACTCTTCCAGTCAACCGTTACTTGACAAGGTTTCACTGAGGGTTTCTTCCTTTTTTCTAATCTTACCTGACTATGACGCCATGAAAAATTATGTACTGAATGATTAAGCAATGAATTTTCATAGTGATAATTAAAACATCTACAGAAGTACATTTAGATAGACATTTAAAGTTGTATGTATTTGTGCATTGTGGTGAATCTTACCATCATCAGCTACAGCGTTGTTGCTCAGCTCCAACAACTGTAAAGTGCTGTTGTTATATAGCAAGTCTCTCAGGTGAAGGGTGTCCTGGTAACTGTTCAGGAGATTGTTGGTGAGGTGGAGCTCTTGCAGCACCATGTTTGACTTTAACACACCTACTACAAGCAATAATAGAAGAGGAGGAAAAAAAATGGAGACAAATGTAATTTGCAAAATTATTCTCCTCACGCTTCAAAATTGTTTGGTGGCAGATTTGTGAGCATCTTGGGGCCTCTTCTATGTATTATTACATCACAATGTCAAACCCAAAACTTAGAGGTTGATACTAATAATTATTATCATAATATTACTGTATACAACAATAATAATAATTGTTATTATCATCACTATAGTAATAATTATGATAATGAAGCCTCAGGACGGCACGGGCCAGTGTCCCCCTGTCGCAACTCCTGTAGGGAAAAGCCAAAAGGAGAAGAAGAAGACAGTAATAATGATGATAACAATTTTAAAAAACAAAACTTTATTTCTTTGGAAAACCTTCAAAACATTATTTTTTTCTATTTTTACCCCATTCTCTAAAGTGCCCAAATCAGACATTGAGTACTTTCATTCTAACTGTAAATCTTCATCAAAAGTTGAGATATTTGGATGGTTGTAAATCATATCTGAGAAATAAACCAAGGAACTTGAATAGTGTCGTCAGGTTGTAACTACGATAGACTGATTGATGGTTACTTGAGCAAGAAAAATGGGAACGCAGCAGGAATCCCCACCTCCTGCAATTACGCTAGTAAAGATCAAGTGGTACTTCTTTTCCTTTTTAGCATGAACAAGCTGTTATTGAAGACACGGTTTTGACTCCCAAACACAAGTGACCTTACAAAACACCTGAACTTCAAGGGCCTCTTAAAAAGAAAAAAAAAAAAAAAAATCAGTGCATTGCCTTTTGTTAGGAACTTGTCATTTTATTCCAAACGTCTGTCTGTCTGATCAGTTTCTACAACAGTAATGTGTGTGCTATTCTGTGTATTTGTGTGCTTTACAATGTATCCATGTTTCTGGATCCTCGTTGCCCTTGCGTCCAGATCGATACTGCAGATTTGATCAAGCCTGTTGGGCTGCATGTGGAATGCCAACATTGTCATCAGGCACAGTGGGAACAAAATGGGAGAATCGGTATGATTGATCTTGCCGACTCCACCACGAGCATCGGCCCTGTAATCAGAGCCTCCTCCAATCGAAAGCAATGATCCTCAGCTGGGACCCCCTGCTGGGATGTGCGAGTAGGTGGGCTCGGTAAAGCAGACAACACAGGGTGGGGTCGAGGGATGAGCACAGGAAGAGGGAGTTTTGAAATCCTAAAACATCAAAGAGTTCCTGGAAGTGACTGAAAACATTGGAGGAACAAGTTGCTGTGAGACGGAGTGGGCAGCATACTGTGTTCATTTGGGCCTTCCTCCACTCCCAGCTGAGAGGACATTGGAGGCTAACTTTTGGGCTTTTTCTACAACAAAAGAAATTGCAAATGTCAAATTGTTATTGTGCAGCTAAATCCTAAAGTATTATCAGGGATACTTGTCAGTTCTGAAAAAAATAAAAAACAAAATCAAAGACACAGCGAGTTAATAAACTAATTTCTTTAACTGAACCAATTTCTTTGCGAGTTTTACATCTCTTTTGATATGCATTACCTTTTCTTTAGCTCAGTTTTGTTACCCCATACAGTATAATGTTTATAAGAGATGATGATTTTTCTTCGTACGGGGAAGGAACTCTGTCTTTTTTTGATAAAAAAGTAATATCGCAACAAACCATAGATCAGAAGTGTTTAGCCTGTGCGTGTCTTGAATCAAATAATTGTTATGCACAGACAAGGAGTAGCTTTTACACAGCATTTATTTCATGCATTTCATGAGAGTCCGGCCGGAGAATTATGGTTTAGCTAAGAAAGAATATTTGATACTTTCAAAAAGTCTGCTGAACATTTTAAACTTAAACTGGGCTCTGTTAAAGACCCAATGAAAAGGTGATTATGTAGGTGATTAAAATACCTTGTAGGATTGAAGGTTTTACAGTATACAGCTTCAGCACTTTGAATGTCACTCTTCTGTTTCTCCATGATGCTCTGTGTGTTTATGTGTGTGACAGTCAATCCATGTGCACCACTCTACCCCCCTCTGAGTACTGCTTTGGGTGGTGGTAAGTGTAAAAGTGTATGCACTCAGTTACTATAGTAATTGGTTGTGTGTATGTGTCCCTGCCCACACTACTCATGTGTAGGTCATCTGTGCTGCAGAGAAACAACAGTTATTAATCAATATATAGTATGTTTGTGAGAGCAGAGATTGCTACAGATTATTTGATTTATACTTGTTCACTAAATGGAAATCAAAAATAAAAGACAGCCCATTTCATAATGGCATACTCTTCCGTGTTTATTCAATAAATCTTTGTTTGTACCACATTGTTTTTACTAATTTCAGGATGCTTCCCAATGCATCTCTGTGACTGTATATGCATGTATGTATGTGTGTGTAGGGGGGGTGTTTGTGTATGTGTGCGCGTGTGTGTGTGTGTGTGTGGGCGGGGGGGGGTTAGTTATGATTGTGCGCATGCCTGGGACCTTAAAGGGGCTTGCTGGTTGTAGATAGCCTTTGCAATTGGAGAAGCCTTTATTCCCAATTGGCCAAAAGATGATTTGTGGATCGGGTTACAATCATGGTAAGTGTTTTGGAAATCAATGATAGTGTGACAGAATTTATGTTTGACTGAACATTTGTGCAGATCATGGATAAAATATGCATGTTTCAGCTTAAGACATTGTTTACGATGTCAAAAAATGTGCATATCTGTGTACAAGTCTTTTCTGGCGGCAAGTCCTCATGGATGTGTGCATTAGAGTGGAAAGTGACAGGTAAGAGATTATGCCCCTAATCCAGGTCCAGGCCCGCAGAGAGGGTCACAGGTCAAAATCTGGTCCTGCTGGCCGCAGGACACACAAACAAAGCCACACACACACAGAGCACACATTGGGATTCTATGCATACCTGTTAAACAGAAATATGGACACACTGAGGGCAAGTGTGTGTGCATGTGCTTGTGTGTGAGTGTGTCATACCCAGTGTGTACAATGGCAGGCCACTAAGCTTGGCATTGTGAAGGTGCAGCACTTTGAGCTGGCTGGTCAGCAGAGCTTTACACAGCAACTGAGCTGGGTAGTCAACTAATGCCATGTTAGACAAATCCAGTCTTGACAGGCGGATACTCTGAAAAGCACAGACATAGAATAAAAACATTGCCACAAATTAAAAGGTCAAAGACAATGTTGGAACAAAATGATATTTTGTGTTATTGGCACATAATCGGGCATATGGTTTCACACCATGCAGTCAAGACCTTTCTAATACAATTAAGTGGAAGGCAAGCAAACGTTTTCAATCATCCCGACCACAGAGTCTCAATCTCTTCTTTTCTATTTTCAGACTGACGGTAGCTCATCCCGAAATGACATGGAGGAAATATGAAGAGAAGGGCTGCTAATGCTAACACATGGCTGAGGTGAAATTTCCACCATGGGGGGCAATGGTGTCCCTGAAAGGACACGGAGAACATGCTGAATAAGATCAAGAAACATTGGTGATATGTCTAATGGATACACAGTCCTTCTTGTAATGAATGTTTGTATATGTACATATTTATAAGTCGTCACCGTTGTCTTTCTTATCCAAAGATATCAGTTAGAAAGAAATCACTATTTCTTTTCAGACTGTTATAAACGTCTCATTTTCCTCCCAGGAGACCAAAGCCTCTTCTTGATGTCAGCTAACAATAAGCCAGGACTGGTTGACACCACACACATGAATATCTGACAACAAATGCAAATGATTCCAGTGCAAAAAATACCACTGTACTATATTTTGAGGTAAATATGAATGATACAAACAAGGTTCTTGACATGACAAAAACAGCTATGTGTTGTTATATCTCATGTGTTTCTTAAAAGTGTTCTGAAAAAATGTACCACAACCAAAATCCAATTTTGTATCCCTCATCCTGATCTGTTGTAATTCCACAAAGTCAGCGAGTGAAAGCATTCATAAAGGCCTGCTCTTTTGTCACCACAAAGCTAATCAATTCTATGACCTAAAATTCTATATGCGATCATGCAGTAGCATGTGTGTACAACAACTTTGTCCTGTATTTTCAGTCCCTGTAATGCACAACACTGACTTCCCCTGTATGTTTACTATCAACTTTAGCAAAACTAAAAGAAAAGATTGCGATTCCCGTGTATCAGCCAACCGACCTGCTTTATCAAATGGGCAAGGGCTCTCCAACCCCATGTTCCCATGCTGCTGTTGTCAGAAATGTCAAGATGGGCCGCAGATTCATAGTACAAAATCATATCCAGCAAGGATGAGGCTCCCTGGAAGAGAGGAAATAGCGTGGAGGTAAAAATGAAGAAGGCAAGGCACAAATTTGACAAGAATGTCAAAGTTCTTTTGAACGGAAAAAAATAGCCTCTAATCTGATTCAGAGCAATGTGAAACTGCATTGGGATTGGAAGACGAAGATGAGCAAAATAAGTTTGGTTCATAAACTCACATTTTCTTCCAGTTGGGCTGCCTGCAGATTGATGAAATCAAAGTGCAACGATTTGAAGACGACTTCCAGAGCTTCACAGGAGCGGTGGTCTAATCGCTCACCTTGATAGAAGCAGGCAATCAAACACAAGATAAGTGGGGGGCTGTTTTCTAACAGGCAAAATTACACAGCTGTAAATTGTCTTTCTTTTTTTTTTTTGTTCAGAAATGAACATTTCAGCAAAATCTACAACAAAACAACTTGCAATATAAAAAAAGTTTCCGCGCTGTTTTTTCTTTTGATAAAGTTTTGAGGCTTAATCAGGGCAAAAAATAAAGAAATAACAAGGACATCTCATGTCTGGATAAACAGGTCACAGGTTTTTGGATCGATATGAACACTGAAATCATCATAGATTATGTACTACCTGCAAAACATCTTACCAGTTTGTAACACATTGTGACAAATTAAGCAGTATACCAGTCAGCAGTGTCTGGTTTGGTTAAAATCATGGATTTATTCATGTGAATTTTCCTCAGATTGTTCCAAATGATTTTTCTGAGAGGGGATGATTGAAATTTGGTGATGATTTTGGGGGCTTTGATTTGTGCTGCCGATGGCATCAGTCCTGCCATGCAAGGCATTTGGAAGCAACTGGGGGGGTTCAGTGTCTTGCCCAAGGACATTTTGACCTGTAGACAAGAGGAGCCAGGAATTGAACCACCATCCTTCCTATTGGAGGCTTGCCTGCTTCACCAACTGAGCCACAGCCACTCCAGTATGAGTTTCATTCAGGGCATTTCAATTTATTTAGCAATTCTATATTGTTGTTTTCCAAATAAGATAATATAGGGAATATGGTGAAAGATTTAATGCAATGGATAGAACATGCCTATTTAAATCATTTATCTGTAGCTGTGAATATCTTTATTATAAATATAGCACAGCGACAACCCAAATCTTTCCAGTCATATCCAGCAATCAAACTATTTCTTAGCCGATCTCTGCTCTGCTCAATTTAAAAGTCCCTGCTGCCTTGTGTTTTCTATTGTTTAACAAATTAGTCCAAAGTCACAACATTAAAGCACACCATGGTGCACAGACATTTATCGGGGCTGCCTTATGTTTGTTTTGTCAAACTTTGAAAATCTGTTTCTTAAGTGGAACTTAGTCGACGCGCACGGCAATGACTACTAAACAATACCAAAGGAGCCATTAATTTGATGGTAGTATGAGCAGCTTGTGTGTTCAAATGTCAGCAAGTGGACTCCACCCGCATCTTCATGGTATCCCAGCTGTAGCGTGATCACCAGTCATATATTATTATCGACATCAGTACGGGAAACTTGAAGTGGTGCTTTTCAAACAGTTTGGGTGTTTAGTTTTTATGGAGTAAGCTAATTATCTGTTAGCCGTGAGGCGGAACTACGATATTGGCGCTAAACAAAGAATTTGGTCAAATCTATCTTGTGCTTGCAGGCAAAAAATCAAGGTGTGCCTCGATCAAAACCTGAAATGTCCAACACCATCAAAACAGATTCAATTTAGCTTTTTGTTTTATTTCATTATATGTTGCTGTGAGATCAGCCTGCTACTGCTCCAACCATGCTTAAAATAATCGAAATTTTGACTTGTCATCTTTTTTCAAGATTAATCAATTCTCCCCCAGTCACCAGAATATTTAAATATTCATAATTCAATTCATTATTCAAAGTGCGATATACAGCCATAAAGTAAAGATACATACAAATTTCTTGTTCAAAGCCTTTTTGTTTCTTAACATTCTCTTCTCTATAAAATTTCATTTTATAGAGCCATCGTTAATCCTATTGTTTGTAGATGTTTCAGAAGTGGTTATCAGGGATCACAGTTACTTTTTTTGTAATCAGATTACTCTTAGCCGTTTCCTGATACCCTACAAAGATCTCCCTCTTCCCATCGCCAATGTTGTTTGATGTGTCTTTGTTTGTGAATATACATAATTACAGTTACTACTTGGTAATCTGATTACTGCTGCTCTCCAGCTCTGATCAGGAGTCACACTCTGGATCAAATTATGACCGATTAGACACTTCTAAGCCTCCCTCTCTCTCTCCCTCTCTCTTCTGGGTTCATTCTTATCTCCCAGGTCCAAGAAGGGGGAAATGATAATTACTATCATAATTATTTCCAAAATGATTTTTTCCCCCTCTGTTTTAACAATAATCACCTAACTGAGCGATGGCAGAGGGCGTGTGGGGTGGAAGGGAGAGCCATCTGAAATCCCATTTTTCTAATCCGCCCTGCATCGGCAAGATAATAAAGCAGCGACACCCGCAGTCAGATGTCATCAGTGCGTGACGACAGTGACGCCCATCATAGCATCTCACATAACTTTACTCTGCCACAGTGATACACATGTCTTTTGCTGTGTTTCTGTTCTTGTGAGAACCGGTGGAGACAGTTTGTCCTGCAATAGGAGTTTGGATTAGGACAAGAGGATTAAGTTTAAATTAATCCAAGTGTTACATCAAATTTACTTTGGGATTAAAATCCAAGGTTCGTTTTTGGCTATGTTTACACTCATGAGTCAATTAACAAATTTGCTTTACATTATAGTCCCTGGGACAATTTTTTGATGGTTTTGCATTCAAACTAACAACATAGTAGTGTCCCCTCTCTTCATCCAGTTACATGATTGCCCTCATAAACACCAATCTCTTAAATGATGACCCTTGTGCAAATTAAAAGCCAGCACAAAATCACAGCATTTTCCAAAGCTGCTATTTTTTTCCAGCAATACTTATTGCTGATTTTTTAAATACAAAATCAAATGTTCTTAAAACTGCACGTGACAAAGTCTCTCTTCTAACTTACTTTATTTAAGCAAATTGATTCACATTGTGATTTTTAAGAGATTTGAAGATCTGTATTCTTTTCTGAGTAATGTGTGCATAATGACGGTATCTAATTCAGTATATGATTTTTCCTCCTTTTTCCAAGGAAATCTATTTTCAGTCCGTATGTTTCGATTTCTTCGAATTGTGCATGGATATTTTTGGAGGAATTTAAAGTTTGTAGAAATAAACTATTCAAAAGAAAAATGTGTTGCAATTTGGATCAAGACTATGTTTATTTTGTGAAAGGCTTGCAATTGTATTTAATTGAAGGATTTAACAAGCAAAGATTTAAACCTTGCTAATGTGAAATTTTGTTAGAAGAACTGTTGTCGAGTTTAGTTTAGGATTTTGGTTTGAGATCAGTATTTGAAGTGATATCCACTTTAATTTATTGTAATGATTACAAATAAATTCAAGGGTTTGCTTTATGTCTCAGCAGGATTGAGACCATGATTAGCATTTAGTGTTTGGATTGGATCCAAATTGATTTGGGCATATTAAGGTGCAGTATCAAAAATATCACACACACGCACAACACAGATATAGCAAAATTTATTGGTCTCTCGTTAGATAAATCTCACGATTAAACTTTTATCAAATATATAAAACATTACCAATGTTTTACATGTAGAAAATTATATGTATCATGAACATCACATAACAGCCTCAGTCATATTTAATAATAATGGAGTGAGGTGTTGAGCTTACCTTTGAGATCCAGACATTTCACACCGCCACCTACACACATACCCTGCTGGGAGAGAGACAAGAAGAGAGAGGGGCAAAAGCAGGAGGTGTGAAGGAAATGCGAGAAACGCACACACACACACACACACACACATGCACGCACGCACACAGATATTTGGCAGTGAGAGTGCACCAACCACCCTCCCCTGTCTCTTTCCGCACGGCCTCTCCATCCACACTGCACTGTAGCAGTTTGATCAGGGAGGCTTATTGGGAGCCAGCGCATGAATTATAAATTTCACACAGTTTACTGCCGCCGTTGATGGTGACACGGCGTCCTAATTAACCAGTGTATAATAATTAGAAACAGCTGGTCATCAGTTGATGTGTTCATTTGCCAGAGCCAGTGTTCCACATACATCTAATTTGACTGCATCAATCACCGGAGGTGGCAAACTTGTGCGGTTGGTGGAGCACTTATATTTATTTATTTATTTATTTGCCTATTGACAAGCAAAACAAGAAGGGGAACAAGGTTATTATTTCTTAAGCTTCCTTTTCTGGATGATGTAAAATGAGATTTGATTAGACAAGAGGGGAGGTATCAGGAGAGGGTTCGACGGAATAGGAGCATGTTAAACCAGGTACTCTTATGAAATGACAAAATGTTTTAAAAGTAAAGAATGTGGTTCATCGGCTTTGATATGATCAACCAAGGTTCGGCACGGCCTGTTTAATAGCAAATTGAATTAAATAAAAGTAAAATATCATGGCGCTTCAAGCAGGATGTGCATCAGGAGCCACTAGGGGGCCCCAAAGTGAGTAAATAAAAGATGTGAAGCTTCACTTTGCTTCTGAGTCTGTTTTGAAAGGCAGGACGGGGGCTTCTTTTTTAGGTTTTACAATATTTTTGAGCTGTATCTGAATGATCTCCACTGTGGTAGATAATTTTATACATTAATACGCTTTAAAGTGCAAACTTTGAAAAGAGGAACATTGTTGTAAAAGACTGGCCAGTGTTCTTCTCCCTTTGTTTTTTTTCTTTTATCACACTGGTCAACAAATATATGTTGAACCTAATTCTAATTGACAAAAATTGTGTTATAAATTTATATTAGTATCTTATTTTTTTCCAAACTGTAGAAAATGCATTATTTGAGTCCTATAAGAACATTACTAGAATTGTGATGAAAGATAAGATTTATAGGTGGGCTCTTATATGCAGTAAAATCACAGCTCATTCCATCATGTTGAACCTTTAATTGTTTTTAGGTGTTCAGAACTGTGAGGTGTTTAGATGGCACTGTATTTATTGGAGTGTCTAATATGTAAACAGATATATATTATCATCATTGTAGTTAATTTCCTCGATTGATGAATATCCAATCAGAATCTAAACTTCATCTTGATTTTTATAATAAATTAATAAGCTTATTTCCCCAATAATTTCCATTTATAAACGTAAACTCCAGACATCTTGCGAATTTGAATGTAATTTTCATTGAGTAAGATACTAGATTAAGGGAAATGATACAGTATAATGATGATATCCTATTCATGCTATATCTTTATGTGTGTTTAACCTAAAATTTTACACCACTAACCCCCTACTTGGATGTGGCATAGTTCCTCATTCAAAGAGAACCATATCCATCAGTTATTTAGGAAACATGTTCAGATATTTATTATTCTAATTTTCATATTTAATATTTTGAAAATGATGGAGGGAAACAAAACAAAAAAGTTTCCCCGTATAAATAATTAACAACATAACTTTGTGCCCTTTCTCCCTATTTCATTATATTGGTTTGTCACTTTGTAGTCAAACGTTCTGTTCATCTTTGCCTTCCAGGCCTCAGAAACCTAGTTTTCACTCAGCGTCTTTTTCCCTGCAAGTCAGTCTGACATGGACGTGCATTTTTCACTTTTTTTAACTCAACATCTTCTTGTTTTCGTTCATTTAAAGCGGTGCTGTTTGAGAAACCTTATCTAACATTTCCACGGCCCAAACAGGATTTAGCATATCTGATTTTGCCACGTACCATCACACAGTCCAAATGAGGTGGATTTTCATTGTAAGACTGAGGATCATTTTCCTCATATGTTCATAATTTCAATTTTATTTAACGTCAGTTTTCTGTAGAGCTATTTACTGGTAGAGAATCCATTTGAAATTAATAGTAAGTAAATAGAGATATAAATAAATCAATAAATAATACATGCATACATACATAGTGGTGAAATATTTCTTATATTGTGTGTTCCATCAATTTTAATGTACTCCCTTTAGAACTTTTTTGTGTGCCAAATATTTGTTTAGTGTAACATTTTTCTTCCATCTTTAACAAAAACAAAAATGATGTATAAATATATGACTACTAGGCTGTGGGCAGAAAAGTCTTGCATCTTCTTCACCACCTCACATCAGTCAAAGCACCGTGTTGAGGCTGCTTTCAGTACTCCGACTCATCGTTGCTGGCTGGCTGGCTGGATCGGTGCCTTCTTATTTGCAAATGGCTTCTTGTTTCCTCTCTGGTTGCTAAATATGATTCATGTTCAAAGGGACACAGAGAGTACAAAAGGCATTGGAAAGCTCTCCTTGCTCAGCTCTTGTGCTGCTGAGAGGAGAGACAAAAAGGACGACGGCCATAATGTGCTCCCGTTGAAGGAATTAGATGGATCAATAGGACATAAATTGCACTGTTTATGTATACAAGAGGCTGGTGTGTACTTGGTAGAGGTGGTTGAATTTCCCCCCCGTAATCATCTTAACTGCAACACTCTTGTGTGTAGACATTCTCACACAGTGTGACAACAGGGGAATCCACACGCTGCAGTACATGCACATAACTTGTAACATGATATTTGTGTTTTATTTCTTGATTTACTTTTAATTTATACCACAAAACATGTACTACATACAGTGAATTTGAAGAAGTTTGTTTACCAGTATCTTTCAGTTTGACAATTAGTGCTGTCCGTCACCATTCTGGGTGGATATGATAGGTGTCCTACAATCTTCACATTCATACATTCTTTTAAGATTTTTTTTACATTTTCTAACATAGATAATGACAGAATAGAAATTGGTCAATGGACATAATTTTCTGCTTGTTATTGCTTTTTAGTCTAACATTTCTATGCATGGCAATTTCCACTGCACCTATGGAAATGGTGTAGCAGGATGTATCCTTATGTATGGGCATCAGTTTTTTTTTTCTCATGCTAAATACATTAAATGTGCAAAAAATAAATGCTAGCCTCTGCTATCGCTGTCATTATGTTTGTTTAAAGGTATCCTACAAATCCAGTCCAGTGGGCCATTCAGGGTTAATTTAGTGGACAGTAAAAGGTGAGTGAGCCTTTTTTTTCTAATGGATTGTCAATCGAAAAAATATGTCAGACTTCATCTTTGCTGACTGCCATTCTAAACTATGATATTCTTCAATGAACAAAATTCTAATAATTGGGAAATCCAATTGGCCTTAACATTAAAATTGTAACACATTGTCCACAATGACAGTCTAACTGTGGTTGTAAAAGTCTCACAAACTACACGTATAAAAGACTAATACTTGATATGATTAAAGTGCTTTGTACCACTTTTTTCAATATAAATTTGTTGCTCGGGAACAAAAATCTCGGGGTCTAGTTTTTATTGTTTCACTGATGGCTGGCAGCTCCTTGTGAAACAGTTATGTTTGTGGCGCTGAACCAATAAATGATGCTCAGTAAGGATTTGCAAGAAGTGAATGCCTACATCACACTCTTAAATATACACATAAAGAGAAAGACAGGAAATGTGACACACCCACACACACACACACACACACATATACACACACACACCAGCACACGGCACTTCCTCCACCAACAGAAGAAATACAGTGGCGGCTGTTTTTCATCTTAATGAATTTCTAAACTTGTTCCTTTCCTCGCCACTCGCTGCTGCCTCATGGTGAAAGACGGAAACTGAAGGCACCGGCTGCCAAAGCAATTGATGTGTCAAGAGGGAGAGGGGACAAAATGGAGTGATAAAACGAAAAGCTTTCCCTACCCAACACACACATCAACACACACACACACTCAGCAGGAAGAGATGGAGAGGGGGAGATCTGGTTTCCAAACTCCACAGAAGTCATCTCTGGTGCATTCTTCACTCAGCCATCCGCTGATCTGTCTCTGCGGTGGCTTTGTATTAAAAAGTGTTTGAGTGCGCCATTTTTTTTCCTTTTAGCCCATTTAATTAACAGATAGAAAACACACATATACTTGTATGTATTTTAAATGTGCATTTCTCTGAGCTCTTTCTCAGCATCTTTTCTGCAATAAAGGATAAATTATTTAAAATAACACGACCTTTTATCTCATACTCTTTGAAGGCGGCAAATTAAAAATGTTAATTGGGAACTCATTAATATGCAAATGTATTCATTCGCTGTTAACAATTAGCAATTAAAGCTGCAATGTCTGGAGAGAGCGCGGGCAAAATGAGTAACTTCATTTCTCAATAAAAAGGAGAAAATCCCAAAAATGTACACAAATTTCTAATTGACTTTCAAAGTATTTCCAACATCCCTTTAATTTTGCCGCACTAAGTTTGGAATACACAGCATGCTCTGACGAAACTGAAGAAGCCGGAGAGATGAGACCTCTTCCAGAAATGAAGTCCAGTTGCCATAACATTTATCAACAAGTACTGTGACTTGGACCAGTGACAATCTTCAGACATGTATGTAGAGAGTGCAACTTTGTATAAAACATACACATACACAAACATACTTTTAGTATCTTGAGTCACATGTAATGATGTGTGTGTGTGTGTGTGTGTGTGTGTGTGTGTGTGTGTGTGTGTGTGTGTCAAGAAGTACGAATCAAAGTGGCAAGGGACCTCAGAACTATTTCTGAATTTGTTACAAACTTCTCGACAACCATCATTAGCGAAGGGCAGCAAAAATTATTTCCATCTTTTCCAAAACAATGCCATCTAAACAATTTCTCATTTGGATTTGTTAGGCACTCAAAGGGTAGCCTGTGCTAAGGGATTCTCAAATTGCTGTATCACTGAAGTTTTTGCACATGGATCTCTTGCATTTTTAATAAACTAATTGTAAATAATTATTTTTATATAAAAAATATATAGGAGGGTTATAAAGGTGAAGAGTAATGACCATGTTTTTAAATCAAATTCTTTATGTAAAAGAAATCTATTAGTTGGACAAATAGTGCATATTAAAAGGAATTTTATACAGAGACAAAACAAAGGCCACATATTAATCCGTTATGTATACATATAATCATCCATAGTGAAAATTACATAATACAAAAAAATAATACGGGTCACGAGGGAAACATCAATTTAAATTACCTTTCTGCTGAACAACTGTAAAGCCATGACATTCCTCAATTAAAGGTTCATCCATAGGGACTAATACTATTGATATAGTAATTAGTCAGTCAAACACTTAAATGGGATTTCATAGTAGTCACTTTTCAATGATGCCACAGTGCTTCATGCCAATAAACAAGAAATATCAGTTTACTTTTTAACTTATAAATTTTATCAGTCTTATCGTACAAATAACAAATGCTTCCCATGTGTAAAATGTTTAGATATGCCCTCAAACTGGTAATTCACTGTTCCTTTGATTATTTCAGGGAGACATTCAGAGAAGCAATTTCACGTAAATTAGTAAATCTGTTTAGATTATTTTCTTAAATGATATTTCATTTATATTTAAAACGATGAAATATGTATTATATTTTGCAAGCTCTAAGTATTTTATCTTTTAATAATTCCCTATTCAATTATTTTCATGTATAGAAGCCAAATGTATGCCATTCACAACTGAAATCAATAACCGACCAACATATGGAAAATTAATTTTGTGGTCATACAAATGTCCCCTTTGGTGTGTTTTATCATATATTGAAAGTGAATCTCCAATGATGTGTTGTGAATGCCGTCTGCTACTCCATTAGTTGTAAGTCAGGTAGTTATGCCATTTATAATTGTGCCTCATAATCCCCCCACCATGCAGAGCCGGCAGCCACGGTGCTTCATAGGATTCAGCCGTGAGGTAATACAGCAGATATAGTCAGGTTTTAAAACAGGGTTATTGTATCAAGCCACACCAGTGGGGAAAGAAAAAAAACGAATGTCTTAAACATTTTTATAAATGACTGGTTCCGCCAATAACTCTGATCGCGCCTGAATATTAAATTCAATGATATTTGATGTTTTATTTTAATTTTCTCAAAGGTAAAGCTCAATGAATCTTTTTCTCTTGGGTCATGTTATCACCCACAGTAGCCCCTTGGTTTTCTACTAAATGAGTGACTTCCCTTCAAAGGCCAATGGTTATCCTTAAAAAGACGTAATTGAAATTAAATTAAAATGTGCAGAATAATGGCATGCAGGGAGATACTCCTCATATCGTGATTCCTGGCATATCAGGATGTTGTATCATATTTGGGTCGTTCGACCTCTTAAATGAATTGTACCTCCAACGCAGTCGTGGGGTAAATCTGAAGTGAGGAGGGTAAATTTGTGTCTGCAAACAATGTAATGTGGAGGAAACGGGGTGATTAGCATATCATTTACATAAACACGAGCGTGAGAGCTTTAACGATTCTTTATGTGTTCACTGGGATTAAAACGGCCTTTTTACACCAAATGTGGTCATTTTGGTGACAGTTCGTCTCCCCCGTGTGAACCTGTAATATTATCCCTCTTACAAAGCACTCATATTACATGTGGGACTACCCGACCATGCAAATTCAATTCACCCTAATAGTGCATCACACGTGCCATTCAGCTTAACGGCAACAGCCCTGAATTCAATTAGCGTCTGAGAATGTTAAATAGAGTCTTTTACACCAAAGATGCTGTTTTATCCTGTTTCAGTTATGCGTTGTGCTTCCCGAACAGCATTAAGGTAAAATTGTGTAAAACTACAATGGAGCAGCTCTGGAGTCAGGATGGTTTTAAATAAAGCATGGGGCGGCAAGTGTCGAGTGTGTGATTGGGGTCAGGACGTGTTCGCTGCAGGCCCCTCAATGATCCTAACCCCGACCCTTACACACTCTCTCTCCCTCTCTCTTTCTCTCTCTCTCTCTTTGCATGTGATTGCTGCTTTACAGCATTTCAAATGCGCCACTAAACCTCCCGTTATCACTGTCTGGGCCTGTAATGAGAGGAGCGACATATGTCCGGTCCCCCTGCTGGTCCCCGATAAGCCCCCGTATTCAGATGCACACAGGAGCACTCTGCCGCCCCCTCTCTCCTCTCCTGTGTTTCCTTTTATTTTGCATGCAAGAGCCGCCAACAACCACCGAGGAAAGTAGTGCCGTACTTGGAGAAATTTACCTTGCTGCCGACAGCTCTACAGACAAGGGGGAGGAGGGGAAGGGGGGCTGCAATAACAATCAGCATGCATTTAATTTAAAAGAGAGACGAAAAAAAAATGCTCCCCTCAGAATTACACAGACAGATCTCCTTCTCTCTCTATGCGTGTATATATGTATGGGTGTGTGTGTGTGTGTGTGTGTGTGTGTATGTGTGTGTGTGTGTGTATGTGTGTGTGTGCAAGGAGCTATAACCGCTC
This sequence comes from Fistularia commersonii, assembly GCF_037954325.1. NCBI lineage: Eukaryota > Metazoa > Chordata > Actinopteri > Syngnathiformes > Fistulariidae > Fistularia > Fistularia commersonii. The sequence goes on along the minus strand of NC_141298.1, from coordinate 4,692,803 downwards.
CTCCGCAGTGCAACATTAATGCTAATCAAAAGAGCTGAGAAAGCAGCGGTGGTCTGTGAAAACAGATTCTCTCTTGTCTTCTCATTTCTGGTGGGATTCTGTCTTTCCTACCCCGAGCATCTCTCCTCCTCCTCCTCCTCCTCCTCCTCCTCCTCCGCCTCACCCTCCTTCCCCCTCCTCCTCCTCCCTCCCAGGGATTCGTCCCAGGAAAACATCTCTGGGAATCTATATCTGACCCTATGAAGAGTGGGAGATGTATTTTTTTCCTTTCTTTCTTCATTTCCACAGCTGAAGGATAAATAATGAAAGTTAAGTTGCCGTAATTGATTTCTCTTCAGTCCAGTCAACTGAAAAATCTGCAAGGGAAACAAGCGCTAAGCTGTTCATTAGAAGAACTGCCAACATGCAAGTCATTCCCAGCTTATGCTTCAAATGTCATGGAAAGAATACAAACCCAACAGTTTAAGCTTTTTCTCCATTTAGATTTCTTTTGTGTTTGAAGGGCCGGTAGAGACTTCACTCTGAGTTGAGAAGCAATATATTATTTTTTTTTTCCTCCAGAAATGGAAATAAATCAATCACTAAACCACAGCACATTAGGGAACAAGGAAGAGTGAGCCAATCTGTTTATCTATTCAACAACGAGCTGCATTGTGGTGAGATCATTAATTTCTCTTTGTTTGTGAAGGGGAAGCATATTGTGATAAGTAAGATAAGTTGTACCAGAGCCAGGCAAAAAATGTATTTTTCTTTCAGGTTATAAAGAAAAAAAGTCCTGTAAAGGGGAGAACAGCTTTTTTGAGAGGAACTGTTCATGGTCAAAAATTAAGTTTTGCAGACTGATGTACAAAAATTAAAACAAGAAACTTCTTAGTTCAACCATCTGAGAATCAGGGTTAAGTTTTTCCAGGGTTGCCTTTAAGGGATATGTGACAAGAGGTGAAAGGAAATAAATCTAAATAAAATCTAATACAATAAAAAGCATATTAAATTAAAATGGCCAAATATACTCTAAGCTGTGATAATACAATATTTATGTATGAAGATAAACCACACAGAATTTCAAAAATTATGATTTAGCATCTGTATGAATTCCGCTTTGAGGATTGTATATGAAAAAAATATTTTTCAATTTCTCGCATTTCATCCTATTAACTTATGGTGAGGAGAACAAGTATTTGATACACTGCTGATTTTTCTGCTTTTCCCTCTTACAAAGCATGTAGAGGTCTGTCATTTTTATCATAGGTACTCTTCAACTATGAGTGACAGAATCTAAAACAAAACTCCAGAAAAACACACAGTATGATTTTAAGGCATGGCATAAGTATTCGATACATCAGAAAAACAGAACTTAATATTTGGTAACGAGAACTTTGTAGGCAATTACAGAGATCAGACATTTCTTGCAGTTCTTGATCAGGTTTGGACACACTTCATAAGGAATTTTGTCACTCTCCTCCAAACAGATCTTCTCCAGATCCTTCAGGTTTCGGGGCAGTCACAGGGCAATCTGAACTTTCAGCTCCCTTCAAAGATTTTCTATTTGGTTCATGTCTGGAGACTAGCTAGGCCACTCCAGGACCTTGAGATGCGTGTTATAGAGCCTCTCCTTAGTTCCCCTGGCTGTGTTTCGGGTCGTTGTCATGCTGGAAGACCCAGCCACGACCCATCTTCAAGGCTCTTATGGGAAGGAGACTGTTGGCCAAGATCGTGCGATCCATGACCCCATCCATCCTCCCCTTAATACGGTGCAGTCGTTCTGTCCCCTTTGCAGAAAAGCATCCCAAAAGAATGAGATTTCCACCGCTTCACAGTTGGGATGGTGTTCTTGGGGTTTTAATCGTCCTTCTTCTTCCTCCAAAAATGGCGAGTGGAGTTTAGACCAAAAAGCTCTATTTTTGTCTCATCAGACAACATGACCTTCTTCCATTCCTGCTCTGGATCATCCAGGTGGTCACTGGCAAACTTCTGACAGGCCTGGGCATGTGCTGGCTTGAGCAGGGGCATCTTGCGTGCACTGCGGGACTTTAATCCATGACAGTGTAGTGTGTTACTAAAGGTTTTCTTTGAACTGTGGTCCAGCCGTGTAGTTCTGGACTGATCCCTCACCTTCCTCATGATCTTTGATGCCCCGCGAGGTGAGATCTTGCATGGAGCCCCAGACCGAGGGAGATTGACCATCATCTTGAACTTCGTCCATTTTCTAATAATTGTGCCAACAATTGTTGCCTCTTGTCCTGTAGCCCATCCCAGCTTTCTCCAAGTCTACAATTTTATCCCTGATGTCCTTACATAGCTCTCTGGTCTTAGCCATTGTGGAGGGGTCGGAGGTTGTTTGAGTGTGTCGACAGGTGTCTTGTATACAGGTAACGGTTGCAAACTTGTGCAGTTAATACAGGTAGAGCAGGAGCGCTCTTAAAGAAGGCCTAATAGGTCTGTGAGAGCTGCTATTCTTACTGGTTGGTAGGTGATCAGATACTTATGTCATGCATTAAAAGCAAATTAATTATTCAAAAATCATACAATGTGATTTTCTGATTTTTTGTTTTAGATTCAGTCACTCACTGTTGAAGAGTATTTCTGATAAAAATTACAGACCTCTACATTCTTTGCGAGATGGAAAAGCTGAAAAATCAGCAGTGTATCAAATACTTGTTGCCCCTGCTGGTCATTTACCCAATAATTCATGTTGGTACTCAAGAACATCATCTTTCATCATGTTACTTCCAGTGACCCCCTGACATGACCAATTTGAGACTCATTTATGGTAGAAATTTGTGTGGGCATTTAGTCATATAGGCATATGTATGAAAGCATATAGATTTGTTTGTGTGTCATTGTGTTGGTGCGTTCAACCTACTTACTCATGATTACAATGTGTTTGCATTTTTGTTCAGGTTTTAATTACACAGAGCTTTTTCTGTCTTATATTATACGTAAATGTTTTTCCCTGTGAATCATAGAAAAACAGAAATGTCATTGTTATTATCTAGAAATACTTTGAATTCCAAACAATCTCCTGGATTCTTTAGGTTGTTCGAGGCCTGTTGTTCTCCAGCAGTTATTTGGTTGCCTATTGCTTTTGGGTGTGTCCTGTAAGCAATGTTTAAGAGCCTATCTTAAAACAACATGAGTGTCACCTAAACACAGTAAATGTGAATATGCCCTGATTCGTACAAACAAACCTTTACTCCCCAAGGAAAGCTGAACTGAGACATGGACCAAACAGGACCACCTGCTTTAGCAACCAGTGTCTTTCAGCTATTTTATCTATCTGAACAGAAATCACTGCAGTATAGCTCTTCCCTTGTGCCAAAGCATTCATGTAGAGACAGAGCTTGATCATCTGAATTAGTTCTCTAATCGTGGAGCCAAACAGAAACATAGAGGCTTCACAGTTTGCACATTAAAATCAGAGTGTTTAAGCATGGTGGCCATGAACCCGCTGGCTCCAGCCTATTATTGTTTACCACTCCTATGAAGATGTCACCAACAGCAATGGTGTTTTATCCACTTACAACATTTCAAAGGAGTGCAAAGGGGCCCAAGGGTGCAATGAAAATAGCTTTAAATAGTCTTCATTGCCTATCCTCAGGGGAATCGCCACTCGCCTGAAAAGACCTAATTTAATAAATTTGCTCTTTAGGCATTCGTCTTTTGGTTTTGAATCGTCTTATTATGGATTCATTCGCATGAAACCCTTTTGGTCTAAATATTGCCCCTCTTAACTAATGCTTAACCATACATATTTTACTCTTTCAGGAGGACCACCTACATTCGTTTTGAATGCAACTGGGTTCATTAGCACCTCAGAGATAATACAGCGGCTGTACGCTTAATGTAAGCACTTCTAAGTCTCTAATTTTCCACAAATAATTCCCCTTGATCTCAAGTAAAATTTATGCATGGGGGCGTAGAGAGCAATGTGCTTTAACACGGATGGTGCAAGTAAAGTAAGTGTGTACATAAAATGAATTATAAATGGATTATTTATTGGAGGAAAGGAGTAGAGCGAGAGTATGGGTAAGTTTAAAAAAAGCCAAAGCTAAAAGGAAAAGCATTTATGCGTGCATGTGTGTGTGTGTGTGTGTGTGTGTGTGTGAGAGAGAGAGAGCGAAGGAGAGAGAGAGAGAGAGATAGCGGGAGCGAGAGCGAGAATGTGTGTGTTTATTTATACAGGTATTAATTCTATATAGTTGGGTATCACATGCACTGTTAAATTTGATGTTGTTGGTATTTTACTAAAATCACTTTGAAGCCATTCAAATTTAATTTTGAACCAATAGTTTGGAAAACTTCCTTAGATTTTCTAGAATTGTCACTGCCCTTGATTCAGACTTCATTATAAAGAGCAATTGATTGAAATTTGACATGAGAAAATCATTTAAATTGATTTAAAGTCCTCAGTAAATCTATCTTGCTGTCAAGAATATACCTTTAGCTTTACAAATTACATCCTTGTGTGGATGAAAAAAGTCTTCAAAAATTTTATAACTGGATTTAAAGGCCATGATTTAGGTGGTGTAGTTGCAATCTTCCAGATGGAAAACTAACATTTTTTGACTCCTCCAGAGATCATGTCGAGGTATCATTGAGGAAGATGCTGAAAGCCTGTTTGCATTTCATGTTTTGCTACTTCTTGAGACACTCCTGCCTACTAAAAGCTCAGTTAAAAAAACTGATAATGTGGCTGTGTGAAAAATGTAGCTATACATATCTACCTATCTGAAATAGTGAAGTGGAACCAAATACTGTTCTGCTCACCGGCTCAAAAACTGATTAGATACACACATTCACACACACAGGCACACACACACACATTGGGTGCGCAGAGTACCAGAATTGGACAGTAAATACAAAAGCACTCATTCCTTCTTTGTTTGACAGCCATACAGGAGGAGCTGAATTGAAATGTGAGACATCATACCTGGAGCTGGTGCAGGATGTGAGGTCTGGGCTGAACTTGGTGTTTGCTGCAGCTCTGCTGGTAAGCCGTTCTTACCTCTGTCATGTTCAGGCAGCTGTCAGCTAAAACAGAAAAAAATGACTGATTTACTGCTTTAATGTCTCTGTATTCCAGTGAACCACTAGAAACCATTCAAAGTGTTAAGGGTGTGACAAATGCCATACGGTAATCTTTGTTTTCTCTGTCTGTCATTTTCTCTCTCTCTCTGTCGCTCGCCTTGTTTCTGTGTGTATGCATGTGTCTATGGAAAAATGATCCTCAGAGAAGAGTGCAGTCATTGAGAACTAAGAAGGACATGAATGTCTGTCTGAGAAATAAAACAGATGTTTAACCATGTTGATTGGTCAAACACAGCCTGATTGACTGAATTCTTGATGTAATGGTACATGTTTATATACACATTTATCTTTCAAAAGCTGGATTGTCTCATTTTTCAAACATTATATGAGATACAATCAAATCAAAGATCAAATCAGACTTTCAGTGATAGGTATTCAAATTATTTTTGTCCTTAATAAAAAAAGAAATCATAAAAAAGCACAGTATGGTAGTTCATTCTGTTTATACTCCATTGGCATATGCTGAGGGATATCTAGATTAATGTCTCAGGGCCAGACATGCTATGACCAATGATTTGGCCCTGTTACTATTTTTGGGTGAATATTGGGAATTTCCTCTGATTTTAAAACAAAAGTATTATGATGTTAGTTTTTGGACATAATAATTTATCCTTTATTAACTCTTATGGGGTAATTTGTTCTCTGAAATTAACCCATTGTGGGTCTTGCTCAATAACACTTTGACACACAAGGAGGAGCTGGGAATCAAACCAGGAATGTTCGGTTTCAAAGAGGATTCCTCTGCCTCCTGCGCCGGGCCACGCCGCCCCCATAGTTCTCAATATTACAATTGATGGTACTTTATTGCAATTCGTTCACCGGAAGAGCATCTCAAACATCATTTTATGAAGTTTGCCAACCAGAAAAGGCCACACTTGTATAGATATTTTTAGCTGTGGTGCACCCAAAGGGGCAGTAACCTGTTTTCTCTACTTTCTTGTTCTTTTCCTTTTGGCTTTTCCCTTCAGGGGTTGGCACAGCACATAAACCTCCTCCAACTTACCCTATTCTCTGTATCGTTTTCTCTACTCTGTAGTTGTCCTAAATCAGGCACTTTTGCACAAAGATTTCAATCTTGAGGGCTAAGGGCTGTTCTCTTCTGAAGTTACCCCTGTCACCAGAGTAAACCATTTGGTTTTATGTATCAGATAATATTCAAAACAAATCACTGAAATCTGACCAAATAAATGTTGAATAAACAGAAAACACACCATATATTACAGGTTTTCAAGAAAGGTGCTGAAAAGCAATTATCCAAACTATGTTGTTCCATCGTTGTTTCTTGTATTGGTACTTGCAAAAGATATCAAGCCACTTTACTTGGCAGAGATATGTCCTGTTGACCACACATAAGCTAATTTTATTCTAGAAACCACAGACCATTGAACAGATGGGGAGATTATCACACAAATAAAGTTAATGCAAATAAATGAATGGGAAAACAAAAGGTTAAGATATAAATAAATGAATAAATACATAAATAAACAAACACTACTGAACGGTGAAATTATACAACTTTCGATGCCGGGCATGCCAAATGGTTTCTTTCCCATTTGTGAGATAATTCTATACATTAACCTTTTCCCCGAGACATGCCCCACAGATAATTAACTTACTAGCTTTATCTTCACTCTTGCTGACAGTGGTGAGTTATTAAGAAAGTGTTATATTTAATGATGCCACTCATAACATAACCAAAAGTAGCTTGTTTGCAAGTCATTCATTCATTCTCTACACTGTTTTATTTGGCACAAGGCAGAGCTCACCCTGAACTGTCACAGCTCTTGTTTACCGACAAAATTAAGATCGTTTTGAAAGTTAGATAGCGAGCTTGAATTTGAACTTCTCTGTATAAACTCAATACTGCTCTGAATTACTGTCAAAAGTTAAATTTTGACAGTAATTATAATTTTTTTCTTTTTTATTAAATCAAATCACCACAGAAGTGTAATACACAACTGAACAAGCTTACCCTTGTTACCTGAATCCCTGTGTTCAGCGAATCCAGATACAATTTGCTCATCAGGAGGGAAAGACACATGCTTTATTCCTTGGCTTCTCTTCTGATTCTTTCTGAGCTTTCCTGCTTGGTCTTCAATCTCTTTTCCTGTCTGCATCTCACTGCAGTGGATCATTCCTGTTTTAAGAGCCCATCACTTGCGTTTTCATCGGAATTTAAAAAAATCCAGTTCACCTCGAACAGAAAACACTCAAAATGCCAATGATATACCTGTCTTCCATTGAGTTATGGTGACTGTTATAGAAGCAATGCTAGTTTAAAGAGGGAGGAGAAATGTGTGCACAACAACATTATATACAAATAGTCATTTGGATGACTCTATTTCATGAAAGGGTGCTGTTCTTTCCACTCTGTGGCACTTGGAAAGACAAGACACTGGAGAAACAATATCTTATTCATGAGTTGTGCGTGGGGAAGCAACTGAAACCTAATATGTTTGAATCAAATGACACATGGAAAGTAAGGGAGGCCCCTGAACATTTGCATAGCTATTTCAACATTTACAGCAACATTTCAAATAATATACACTAAAATGAAGATTTTCGTGGATATCCTAGTTTTCTGAAAATGTCGGTGCTTCTTCTGTTACTACTGCCAACTCACTAATCTGAAGGGAAATCAATGTATCTCTTAACATACATGTTTTGATAAGTACAGGTCACCATGGATGTCATATATATATTTTTATTTACATTTTTGTTATATTTACATACCACCAGCATTAAAATATTAGACATGTGCACTATTATGCAACGGAATCACTGCTGGGATGCCTCTGTAGCTTAATGAGAGCTACAACAAAGCACTCTGAAAAGGGTATGCAGATGAATAATTTGATGAAGAGCACTTTGTAGTAAGAACACATAATTCACATTGTGTATATATGCAGTTTTCTGAATATTCAGTCATTGCATAAAATGTTAGAATCTTTCAAGGGCCTTTTACATGACCTCCGACTCTGTTTGTTTTTTATTTCATTGCCAGTGTGAAACTTAATTCCACAATGCCCATTCCAAAATGGTCGACAACATAATAATGTAATATAAGGGGTTCTCTGAAAGGAAGGGAAAACTAGACCTCAAAGACGAGTCATTATATTTCACTTGGAATAATTAGACAAAGATGTGGATTGCCTAAGTTTTCAATGCTGCAGAATGATATAATGTATCTATTATGTATATGTATGTATTACATATTCACTATATATGTGTGCCTGTGTGTCTCGATGTGAGAGCTTTAGTCGAAAAGTAGAAAATCAGCCATTGTGGTGGACACAGATGGGCGTGTCCTCTCATCCCACAGGTCCCGGGTCCGGGGGCGTGGTTTAGGTCGAGGGGGATTGTGGGCCATGAAAGGTAACGGTCAGTTGTTTCTGGTGTTTGGAAAATAGTTTGTACTCGCCTACGGCACCACCATCCATCCTCACAGCACCACACAATCATCTATATCGTATCGATCTACCTATTTCCATGATAGAATATACTGACCACAAATTGCACATGGAAGCAATATAACAACCTCTTTAAATAATTGTTTTAATATTGATAACCACTGATCATTGCATTGATTTATTTTGGTCCATTCGTCATAAAGAAAATCCAGTCAAAGCCAAAACATAGAGGTAGCGAATATAAAATTTCTCTCGGGGAGTAATAGCGGCCAGAATTACGATTACGTTGTTCTTTTTAGTTTAAGATTCGGTTAAATGACGTGTTTCACTTCCGCATAGTCCGTATTCCGCATTCCGTATAGTCAGCCAATAGCGAGGCGCAGTTCCGCATTTTGTATTATCACTTCCTGGCGCGGAGTTTTGCAGGAAGTTCGGTCCTTTCTGTTAGCGTACAGTAAACGTCAATAACAAAGTCAAGGCGTAAAGTTACTCCAGTTATTCCAGGTGTAAGTATTGTTTATCTGGATATTATTATAAATCACCGTAAGCCCGTCCTATCGGATGTTCGTGTTTCGGCTAGTTCTTTGATGAGTTGGCTAGCATGGAAGGCTAAGTGAAACTACATTATTTCGAAGATGTTGGACTCTCTACCGAGCATTTTTGTGTCTAATGACAAAATTGCTGCCAAAACTCCCCCGCATTTAACACCTAGAAGCTCTAGCGTGCTTTCATTACCCGATGTTTATCATGAGTCGAATCTATGTTCGCTATACTTCTGAGCCTAACATACGACGTTAGTTCCCAGACGGGTATGTCATGGTTTGTTTTGACGTTTTTATTATCTTCTTTCTGTGAATAGAATCAAATAAGCGATTGCAGCAGCTCCAAATGTTCGCTATAAGTACATTTCAGGCCATGCATTGGGGCATTGTACGCTTGTCACTGTCCGCTAATTGTAGCTAGATCGCATTATAACGTCAGCTGTTTCGATCTACGCGTTTCAGATGCCTCCTAAAGCAAAGGCAGGGAAAGGCAGAGCTCCAGCGAAGAGAAAGTTGGCAGAGGAGTTTCCGCCGGGGGAAGTGCTCACAGACACTGGGAAGAAAGCATGGAAGCTGGGGGATCCAGTCGGACGGGGAGGCTTCGGCCTCATTTATTTGGGTAAGAGGAGGAGAGTGGTTTAAAAATTGTTCATGTGATGTAAGATGCAATTCAAATTGCTGCTGTAGGGAATCATTCTATCTGCATGTGTTTTAATTTAATCGTGTCATGAAGCCTGGTCTCCAGGATTTCTAATGTGCTTCACAATTTTTTTTTTTTTTTTACCTTACCAGCTGATGAGAATTCAACTAAATGTGTTGGTGCCAACGCTCCTTTTGTCATCAAAGTGGTAAGATTTTCAAGTACTCTAATACTGATTTTTTACAATTCTAATACATTTCCAAAAATACATCATTCATAGATAGTATGTTGTTTTGCTTAATTATATGTTATAAGGTTGGTATCTTTTCATCTTTTCTTCTTTGGGCTTTACTTTAATGACCATGGTCTTCATATCCACAATAACTTATGATGCCTACGTCATATTGTATAAAAGACTGGTTGAAAGAGTTTTAAGGAGTTTTAAAATTTAAGGTCATGCATTGGAGCAAAAACAGGAAAAAAATCTACATAAATTGTTACTTGTGGATTTCTCTGTAGGAACCAAGAGACAATGGACCCCTGTTCTCTGAGCAGAAGTTCTACATGAGAGCTGCTAAACCGGAACTAAGTTAGTCTGGTATTACCTGATTATTTTAATGAGTATAAGTGCGCGGGCACAAGCGCACAACACAACACAACACAACACAACACAACACAACACAACACAACACAACACAACACAACACACACACAAACTTCAATGTAGGCACCTCAATGTAGGTCACAATGGAAATATTAGCCTTATGATCATAATACATACAACTTTGTGAAGTAAAAACAAGTTAGAGAAAAAGCAACTTTCTTAATTAAAAAAAGACAATCTTGTAGCACAGGCGCAAAAGGGGCCCCTGCAGAGGAAGGGGGGCTTTTGGTGGCAGCTCCGTTGGCCCCCAGGCCACAGCTTTGCATTTTATATAATAACAATCCAAATGTCAATCTCCCCTGACAATTAACTGTTATATTACTAAGGAACCAGGGGCTCATATTTTATTCATGGTGGGATCTCACGTTGTTGGTAAATATTTGTCCCAGCAGCAGATTAGCTTGTGGCCACCTTGTGTTGCCCCCTCCCAATGGAATTACACTCTTATTACTATGAACATCACAGCAATTACTCTTACCTGTACCAGTTAGCAGTGTGTTTACTAGAAGTTTCGAGATACCAAATAGTTTATTTCATTAATATATACACATTTTAAAAATGCAAGATGTATTGAAAATTTACTAATGTACATTGTTTTGTCCTGCAGTCCAGAGCTGGGTGAAGTCACATCAACTGAAAAGTCTGGGTGTTCCCAGGTACTGGGGCTCAGGTGTTCATGAGAGAGGGGGTAAAAGGTACACTTTTCATTCATTGGTTTTGGCAGGGACCTCACTCACAACTAAAGGAGAAACAGCAGTACATATCAGGCTTCTACTCATGGTGTCTGATAGAGATTTTCTGTGAAAAATAATATTGTAGGGATCGAATTGTGTCAGCATGATCTTGATGATTGTGATTCTGAAACCGTTGTTTGAACTTTTTATACATTTTCATGTAATGGTATGTATGACTAGTGGAGTATTTCCCAATTTAATCTTTTCACAAAAAGAGGAAAAATCTGAGGTAGAAAAATAGCATTGAGAAATTTAGATTGCATAGCATTATTTCCTTAAATCGCAAACTCAGTTTTACTTTGCGTCGTAAAATCTCTTCAGTTACACAGCCTGTTTGATTCCATTTCATAGGAATAGTAGAGTTCTGAATGAATTTGATAAACACAAAAAAAAAACAAAAGGAAATAGTAATTGAGGAAAAAATGACTTGTACAAGTTCACGTCCAGCAGCCCAACACAAAATAATACGAGAATAAAATGATTGCAGCCAAGTGACAAACAAGAATGAATGGATTTTTAATCTCTCAGTAACACATGCAGGTCTTGCTTCCTCTGTCATATCTGTCCCCAAATACGAAGGTTTTGATAAAGAGCAGTGAGAAAAGCAGGTGTGGAGTGAATCTGTCGTAATGAAACATTACATTAAACTGAATCAGAATAGCATTGCTTTTGATTCAAATGGGAGTAACACAAGACCTGTTATAAGCCATTCATACTGCTTAAGCTGTGTTGTTAATGTAATATTTTATGAATTTCATTCGTTTTTTTTCTGATTATGCAGAAATTCAATAATTTAGTAAATTTAACAGTGTGTTGTGTAACATTAACATGTACTTCTCATAGTTATCGGTTCATGGTCATGGACAGGCTTGGCACAGACCTGCAGAAGAAGTTTGAAAGTTGCGGCAGAAGGTTCTCCAGAAAACTTGTACTCCAACTTGGTCTTCGATTGGTAAGTTATTTCATGTTTTACTCACCCACTTGTCCACCTTTCTAGTTTTCTGTTATGCCTTTTGGCAAAGAGACTGTGGACTGAAATGTGGTGAGACACACTTGTAACTTTGACTTCATACTCATCTATGAGTCACAGGTTTTTAGAGTTGCTAAAATGCAGTGTGCTGTACTGCAATTTTGAGATTGTAAGAAGCTGAAAAATATATTTTTAATATATATTTGTCTTGTGCAGATCCCCGAAAACTTACATATCCTTACTCATATTGCAAATAATATTGAAATTGCAACATCAATCAGGTTTCTGCTGTAATTGACGAGCTGATGATCAAAAGGATTTTATTTTCTGGAATGTTTATTATTTAAATGCATCAATCGCTATTTTACAGTAGATCTAACATTGTTTCTTCTTGTGAAGCTTGATACCCTTGAATACATCCACCATCATGAGTATGTACATGCTGACATAAAAGCATCAAACATCATGTTGAGCCACAGTGATCCTAACCAGGTTAGTGTCTTATTTACAGTCCTCACATTCTAAATCTAAAAATTAAGCTATAATTTTTGTTTTAATTTTCCATTTTTGATGTGAGGGAAACCTCAAGTAGTAGATGTTGTGACCCATGCTGAATAACAGAGCAGTGTGACTCAGGGGGATTAGAGTGGTCGTCCTTGGAATTGAAGACTCCTGGTTGAACTCCCGCGATCCTCTTAGCCAGTCGAAGTGTTGTTGAGCAAGACGCTGAACCCCTAACTCAGGGGTGGGCAAACTTTTTGGCTCAGGGGCTGCATTGACTTTTAAAATTTGACAGACAGGGCAGGTCAGCACAAGATTCGATACATATAACAAAAAAAAAAAAAAAACACATTTTTAACAGTACATATCAGACTCGTCTGACATTCGTATGAACATTGTCTGACATTTGCTTCGAAAATAAAACCAGCTTGGTGTTGAAAGCATTTCATGCACAAACCAGTTTTTCGCTTGTAGCTTCACGCCCAGCTCATTCATGTGTGTCAGTATGTCCACAATAAAGACTAAATCACGTAGCCAATCTGTGTCATTCAGCTCTAGACAATTCTCTAGTGTTCTCAAGTAGTTCCAAAAATGAAATATCTCCCGTTGGAGCGCCCTCATTCATTGATCCAATAATTCACATCAAGTATGAATTCTGTACTACTCTGTGGCAGGCCGGATTAAAAAGACCAACGGGCCGGGCCAGATGTGGCCCGCGGGCCGTAGTTTGCCCACCCCTCTCCTAACTGCTACCCTAGCGCTGCTCCTTCGCTGCCTTCTGCTCATGGTTCAGCCATGATGGGTTAAATGCAGTGGTCTAAATTCGCTCTATTTATGACTGAATGTGATAATAAAGGTATTTATTCTTCTTTTGACACATGGATTGACCTATTACTAATGCAACAGAACTGATCTGTTATTTCATTCAAGTTTAGTTGCGTTCGTGTATGCGCTTGTGTGAACATGTGTGTACACACGAGCGAGTGCATGCATGATAGTTAGCTTCAGGATTACAATATTTATTAAAAGATCTATTTTAATACTTTTGGTTGTGGCTGGATGTGATGCGATATTCACTGTGCTCTAAAAGCCATTTAACATGAACATCTGTTCACATGTGTAAGCATACCTGAATTGCTGTCTTTGTGAAATATAGGTCTACTTGGTAGATTATGGGCTGGCATATAGGTATGCACCTGATGGTACCCCGAAAATTTACAAGGAAGACCCCAAGAGATGTCATGATGGCACTATTGAATTCACAAGCATTGATGCTCACATGGGAGCAGGTAGGTATAACAAGTTCAGCCATGTGACCTCATGTTCTCTGTACCTTAACATTATTGAAATTTGTTATTGTAACAGAACAGATTTACTTTTATATTCAATGAATTAATTTCTATATGAGTTCTATGGGTTCATGGTTGCAGTCCATCATTTTACTTAACACTTAACAAGAGTCTTAAAATATTTGAGATGTTTATTCACAACTTATGCTTGCTTGGCGTCATTGCTTGAAGTTAAAAATTTGATAATTTGGCTCCAGCTGCTTGTAGGCGGGGTGACCTGGAGATCCTGAGCTACTGCATGGTCCAGTGGCTTTGCGGTCGTCTACCCTGGGAGGATAAGTTACATGATCCCAGCTATGTTAGAGACTCAAAAATTAGGTGAGAGAACTACACTTGCAGTTATCACACATACAATTTATGAGTACTGTCACCAAACACCAAGTCTGCTACATGTCCTTTTTCAATCTCACATTTAGGTGTCGAGAAAACATCTCAGAGTTTATGAAGACGTGTTTTTCCTCTCAAGACAGGCCAGGTAAGATAGAGCTATGCATCCAAATTAATATATTTTGGCATAAAAACCCAGATCTATTGTGGGACATTTAGAACTATTGTTTTTTGTCATGTATGGGTAATGGAAAGACAACAAAGTGTGTGGGAAAGCAGTCTCTTGTTATGTTCTTTAACAAAACACTAAACAGATTCGTCAAAACCTAAACACAGTGAAAATCTTACAACCCCTTTTGATCGTAATGACACTTCTTTCAATCTTTCCCAAAGTTTGGACCTTTAAATTGTCAAATTTGATCCTTTCTGCATACATGTAATATATTAGCATTATTGTGGTTGTTCTAATTTTAATTCTATTTGTATGGGTTTATGTGAATGTCCTACATTCAAGCAATTAAAATTTACTTATGACCATATAACCTGGTCTAAAGTCATTTAATTTTTTTATTTTTTTTTATTTTTCAAGTTTAGATGTACATACTAAATGTGCCCAACACCATCATCAGATGTTCTCCTTGTGGCAAACAAGTAAAATAATCACAGAAAAAAAAAATTGTAAAGATAATTATTGTGTACATCACAGCTGCTGCACCCCATGTGGCAGTGCTACATTCCTGTTGCTCATGTAGATTGTCTGCTCATCTCCTATTATGTATTCAATGCATTTGTGGATTTATTAAATACCTATTGGCCCCCCTCCACAGCACAAATCATTTGTGTGTCTCAACATTAGAGTTGTGTACGTTTACATCCTAGGCACAGCAGTGTAACTATGGGCGTCTGTAGCTTTCCTAGGGATTTTTTAAATTAATGTATTTCTTCTTACCTAAAACATCTAAGAGGCTGATTTCAGTTATTTCAAACTTTTACTGATGGACATTGTTGTACAGGTAAAAAGGAAAATTAAAGGGGCAAAAACTGTTTATCAGGTAGCATAATAACAAATATATTTGTTGACAGCCAAGAAATATATTTTTCATCTCCAAATAAAAACGTGCTCAAACTTTCTCCAGTTGAAATTCCAATCCAAACAGGATTTAGGTTGAACAGTCGTTTTAAGAGAATAAGAATGAATTAAAGAGAATCAAACTGTGAAACACTGAAGTGCTTAACAATGTCTGAAGTCTTCCAACCTGTTGATGATACGTAAACATATAGGCTAGCATGCTCTCTAAATATAAAGAAATATAAACCAAATAAAGAAATATAAATGTAAATATAAACCGAATCACTTCATAATTTGTATAGATTAAATTAAAAAAATGATTATGCATATTGTTGCAATATGTTGATGTTTGGACATTTTAGATGCCATGAAGTCCAAAACCACAAAACTGTCGAGCGCAGTTCCTTCTGTGAATGAAATGGTCTATCCCTATACATTTGGTTCTTGTTTGGAATGACGTGAGAAGACATGCAGTAAACATTCAAAGTGCCGGCTGAAAATGGTTACTTATGTTAACTTTGTCTTTTAATGTCTGCACACTGACCTGCAGGCAGTGTATCAGCTTAGGCAGAGGATGAACAGGAAGCATCACATCCTCTTTCTTCTGCCCTGCTGAGCACAATCAAACGTGTGTGTGTGTGTGTGTGTGTGTGTGTGTGTGTGTGTGTGTGTGTGTGTGTGTGTGTGTGTGTGTGTGTGTGTGTCATGTCTGAAATGAGTCACAGCAAACAGACTGAATCAGGATAAGTTCAATATTGTGCCATTGACGGTTGAAATAGAGATAGTCTGAACTCTTCACAAGGACAGGTCTGGCTACTGTATTATTTATATTCATAAAAAAAACAAAACAAATGTGAATACTTTAAAGTATCGTTTATATTTTAGGTCATCAGCATAAAATGTTGCATGCATTATAGATGTGTTTGTCAGCATTAAGCCAGAGCATGACACACCAACCAAAATTCTATGAAATAATGCGTATAGTCACCTGCAAGCCATTTTCCCTTTAAAATGGCACTCCAACAGGAACTGTATATCAAGCTCATATATCACCATCATTGTGCCTGCATTCTTCCATAGATGATCAATCGCGAGCACTTAAGACTGTTGATGTATCAACGCTGTCCACAGATCAATAATTATCTGCCATGCCTGGCAACAATGGGGGGGTACGACAAAAAAATTAATTTGTCACGGAGGGTTATACATTGTGCTATCTATGGTGTAAGAACAATCAAACTGTGGGTCTATCCCTTTGAAAATGTGACCGGAACAATGAATGTCACCTGGGCATCATTTCTTCTTGTGATTTTAATCGGTGAGCATGGACATTTTTGATTGTATTTGATAGCTAGTTGGATTGGATGAGCGATGTTACTGACCTTCCAGACCTTAAGTGCCAAAGCAGTGTCAGATGACTGCAGAATGTTGAGGTTGTGTCAACAGTGAAAAAATGCTGATGAACTAATGATCAGACATAATTGCCCACAATTTTTGTTTCCTTCAATTCAAAGAGAACTGTTGCAAAGGAAATTTTACTTGCACCTTTGGTTATTTTGATGCCTAAGCTATTGTAGATTTGCAGTTAATGTGACATACGTGACAGTTTCCACTGTTACCAAAATCTTTATATACACATTGTGCTGTTAAAGTTGTTATTATTAATATTTATTATTCTTCAGATTCACAGCTTTTCTGGGTTATGTTTCCTGGCCTGTTTTTGTGAACTTTGTAAATAAGATCACCGATACAAGATGCCTGCAGAGGGTGTGAAATTGTTCTTGTTCTTGTGTTGGTCTGTGTCGCAGATGAAATCCAGAAGTTCATGGAGGAAGTGAAAGCTCTGGACTACCAAGACGATCCACCATACCCAAAGCTTCGCGAAATTCTGCAGGCTGGACTCAATAGTGCCAGCTTGAAAGATGATGGGAAGCTGGACTTTTTTGCTGTTAATGAAGCAGGACCATCTTCTCAGGTTAGTGTCCAACTAGAGTGAAAAGGTAATATAGATTAGTATCTAATCAATTTAGTGCATATATTGCAAACAGCAATAAGCCATTAGTTGTTTATTTGTTTGTGTATTAGCTGGTAGGTTAAACAATTCCTCCGTGTGTGCAGCAAAGAAGGTTGATGAGGTCAGGGCCAATTTACAGGTGCAGTTACACTGGTTACAATCTCACCATTTTTTTTCTCAAAAGCACAGTCTGGTGCCCTGATGTTTGATTTATGCCATGTTAAATGTAAGATCCAGTATTATCATGCACAAAATACATTCTTCAATATCATTCAGTGTTGTTTTTATATTTATTTATGAATTTATATTAAATGGGAAGACCCCTAGATGCGACAATGAATTGCATTTTAGCATCATGCATTTCTTTGTTTCGAATTTTAGAGTTGAATTCACCTATCAGATGTTTAAACTGACTTGTGTGACTACGCAGCTCTACAGAGTGTTTTAGCAGTTTTCAAGTCGTAATTTTGGTTTTGATACAGACTGTTTGGTTGAATCGACAACGTACCTGTAATGTGTTGCTTTTTCTAGCACACTAGCTCACTGACATTCTCACATCAAACAGTCTTTGTAGAGAGGTAAAAGTAGAAAGCCAAAAACAGTTTTTGTTTATGTTTGGACTGACATCAACCAGCGCACAGACATCAATTCACTGTTACTGTAGCTTTGTTCTCTCATAGAACTCATTTTTATTGATTATCTGGCCCTGTAATGATTAAGATTTTTACTCAGATGATTTGGCCATGTTGGTGAAATTTTCATTGTAAGATATATTGTAGACGTCTTTCTCCAAAATCTTGACAATATTTTCGATTGCGCTACAATTTAATAATGATGATTTATTGTTCTTCACATAAACAGCCAGCTGGGTATGTCAGCTTATTTTCTTTGATACTGTACTATTAATTTTGTATTTGAACTATAAAATAAACTGTTTGACTGTACTGGAATGAAGCAATTCAACATTGGCATTTTCAGTGTATACAAATGAGATTTCAAGGGCGTTAGACACTGAATGCACAATTATTAAGCAAGTTGTATTTTTGTGGATTAATTTTGTGATTGTACAAGTACAGTGTTTTTGGACAGTCCAAAATGTTAACCAACCCTCAATTGGCTTTCTTAATATTTATATGTACTGGAACACCATTATTGGGCAATAATTAGTGTGCAGAATTATTATGCCACTAAATCAAAAACAGAGATTTTACCATCTCACTTGTTTATTTTCATCTTTTAAAGAGATGAATAACAAACTCAAAATTTACAAATAAAAATTTCTGGACCCCCCCCCCCCCAAAAAAAAAGAAGAAAAAAAAACCTCAGTGAATCTAGCCAGCCTTCTTTTGGATAACAGTCACAAGCCTTCCATTCATGGAGTCAGTCAATTTCTTGATCTGGTCAGAATCAATGTTTTGTGCAGCTGCAACCACAGCCTCCTTGACACTGTTCAAGTAGGTGTACGGTTTACCTTCACTGTAAATTTCCTGCCGGAGGAGGGCCCAAAAGTTCTCAATAGGGTTTAAGTCAGGTGAAGAAGGGGGCCATGTCATGAGTTTTTCATCCTGAAGGACATTACTGGACAGCCACGCAGTGGAGTACTTTGATGCATGTGATGAAATGTTGTCTTGCATGAAAAAGTCCTTTTGAAAGACGCAGACTTTTTTGCTATACCTTTGCTGAAGATAGTGTCTTCTAAAAATTGGCAGTAGGTCTGAGAGTTGATTTTGAGTACATTTTCCAACTAGTTCATCTCTAAGAATGCTTGCCCATACCAGTACCCCACCTCCACCTTGCTGGAGTCAAAGTGGAGCTCTGGGTCTGTTACTGATCCAACCATGGGCCCAGCAATCCGGTCCGTCAATAGTCACTCTCACCTCATTAACCCACAGAACCTCTGTCTTCAGATATTTCTTGGCACATTCTTGATGTTTCAACTTATGTGTCTTGTTCAGAGGTGGTCGGGTTTCAACCTTTCTTACCTTGGCCGTGCCTCTGAGAACTGAACACTTCGTTCTTCTTAACACTCCAGGTAGGTTGCAGTTGTTGAATAAGGCAGCACTGGAGGATAATGGGTTCCTGGTAGCTTCATGTTTGATTCTTAAATCTTTGGCAGTTAATTTGTGTCTTTTCTACTTGACACTTTTCTTGCAACCCTGTTGACTATTTGCAACAAAACGTTTGATGGTTCTGTATTCACACTCCAATATCTTGGATATTTTAAGAGTGCTGTATTTTTCTGAAAGACTTTTTACAATTTTTAACTTTTCACAGTCAGTTAAATCTCTTTTTTTGGCCCATTTTTCCTGAGGAGAAGAATCTGCCTAATAATTAGGCACACCTCCTTGGGCCACACTGTCCCTTGTTACACAAATACACATCACCGTTAAATCCAATAAGCATTCAAGTATATACAGCTTGGAGTTGGAAATTATGGATAAAATTATGCCATGGTCAACATAATCGCTTGGCTAATAATTGTGCACACAGTGTACATCAATCCTGATTTGGCATTGCTGATGTTGCCACTATTAGAGGTCTGCTTTGTAGTAATTGAAAAATATAATCAGTGATGTTTTGTCCTAGTGATTGTGTATATATATCGACCTATATATTAACACTTTATAGAGGAGTTGAGCATGGTTCAAGGGGCAGAGGGTGAGTGTGGTCGTCCTTGGAACCGAACCTTCCCTGGTTTGATTCCTAGCTCCTTCTAGCCTGTTGAAGTGTTGTTGGGCAAGACACTGAACCCCTAACTGCTCCCGTTGCATTAAGTAGCTGCCTTTTGCTCATGGTTCATCCATGAAGGGTTAAATGCAGTGGTCAAATTTTGCTATGTATAATTAAATGTGACAGTAATTTTCTTAACTTCCTATTCTTGTTCATAATTTGATGCTGCTACCCCATGTGCCCCCCAATTGGCCCTCAGGGACTAATAAAATTTTTCTCAGATTCTGATTCTGACTGGTAGTCTGTTCTTCTTAAGTGCTTATCAGGATTACAAAGACAATAACCAGGTGTGTTGGACCAGACTTGGTTGAAATGTAGTTCTGGTGAAGTGGCAACATTTAAGACAAGATCGTCACCGCATAGTGAATAACACTTTTTTTTCTTCAGTCTATCACTCCCATGCTCCAGCTCCTGCTCTCTTGCTCTCTGTGCATATGGATGATGCCACTGGGGACCTGGCATTGCCAGCCGAGGGGTTACCGTGCCCTGGCGCTGGTTATTTTATGTAATTATCCTGACAATCTGTTCACCTCAGCAGGCGCTGCATGATGATTGCGAGGTAGCAATCGTTGAAGTAGAGGCAAAAATAGGAATGAGGGTGGAGCTTCAGTGGAGGTTGTGAGTTTAACGTTAATGCAGAGAACCAGGTTGGAGAATGGTGAATTGAGAAGTCCCCTTGTTGAAAGACCACACTTTCTTTCATTCATTCTTCATCAGTCTGTGCTCCTATTCTGTTGCTGAAGGTGGGCAGACCCTCCATTTTGACATTCCTTATGAATACTGTATTTTCCAGACCATTGTGCACACCCAAATATAAGTCGGACCAGCTAAAAATAAACAAATGAATGTATGTGTACATATATTGGCCGCACTGGTCTATAAGCCGCAGTTGTCCATTTTGTAACGTGAGCTATTTGCACCGAAGCCTTTTTTTTACTTTCAATTAAATACATACTGGTAACATCCGTAAATATGTGCTAGTAACGCTTTCTTCTGAACAGTGGCTGTAACACGGCTGATGAAAAAGTAATAATGAATAACACAAGGAAAAGTCCATCTATCTATCCATTTTCTATCCCCGCTTCGTCCCACTCCTGCCGATCACTTTCTCCTGCACACTTAAACCATTAAAATGGTCTTCTTCAGTGTCGGAATTGATCAGCCTCAGAATTTCATGGTAATTTCATTGGTCCGATGTGACGAGGCTAAATGTTTTGGCAGCATGAAGCTCGTTAGCCCCCAAAAATCCATAAATTAGCTGCATCATTGATTAAGTTGCAGTGCTTAAAGCGTGTGAAAAAAGGAGTGGCTTATAGTCCAGAAATTAAGGTAAGCGTAAAGGAAGTTAAAGGTTTTTCAATTTGTTGCTGTATAGTCAAAATATGAGTGTGACATTTATAATGTATTTATGTGTGTGAGCAGTCAGTGGCTGGTGAGATGGCAGAGAGATAATTGCATTTACTCACACTTCACATACACAAGGCCGGGGGCTCAGAGAAGTCGGGTCATGTCATCGCCAAGTCAAGGCCTCGCCTCGACAGATGTGTTTTCATTCTGCTCGCCCTCAAATGCTCCAGGCCTACAAAGCCTCTTCAGACTCTCTTTATCTCCATTTGAATTAAAAAAAATCTCCTTAGAATTCAAAATATTATATCTTGCTCTGCATTTTACCTTTTTTGCTCTTTGCGGCAGTTTTATTATGTTTTGAGAGAAGACGGATGTCCATCCATCCATATATTTCCTGTTTATCTGCAGGAGTTTGATAGAAAGACATTGAAACTAAATGTTACAACTAAAGATTGTAAGGCCAGTCTATGGAAGAGAAAAAGCTCATATTTCCTTCTATGTCCAGGTGATGACAAAGAGAAAGAGAGTGGCAGAGAAGCCAGCAGACACTGAAGACACTGATGAAAGTCCAGCCAAGAAAAAGAAGACCAGCACGGACAGAGGTAAATTTACACTTCCTTTACCAGACCCTTCTCAGTCTTGCTAAAAAAAATCAAATTTAGTTTATTCACAAGTAAAATCATTATTGTTATGATGCGACCACAACAAGAATGACATTTATCATAACAAATTGTTAGACAAAAGCTTATAACTTCAATTATTTTTTCAAAACTCTTGGATGTCAACATTGTTTTTTAGCAGCATCTTTAGGTATTGTTTAGAATTTCAGACCAGAGGGTCTGAAATCCATCCTCCTCGGGTCTCCTCATAGCAGCATGATCCCTACATGGTGGTGTTTTGTTGTGACTGGCATTTTCAGTATTGGCTTTGTAATGGAATGCAGAGGTTCTCGTCATTGAGACTTCATAGCTGTCAGCAATACATTTAACTGGCTGATTTAACATCTACTATTCTTTTTTTAATTATTGCCATGAGTTATATTGGTTAGAGAACAAGCTAAAAGAATGCTGCAGTTGTCTTAGTTTAACTTCTTCAGAGAATTTTTCTTTACTTCTACTTGTTTTTTTCTTCCTTCCCAAATAGTAAACGGTGGGGGGAAGAGTGCTAAAAAGACGCCTGAACGGTCAAAGGTTTCCATTGCAAGGAAGCGGAATACACCTAAATCCAGAGGGGTAGGCAGAGCTGCCAAGAATTCATCAGGCACGGCCCGCAAAACAAGAGGCAGACCAAAAAAAAGAAGCCCCTAAACGAACCCTCATTCTTTCATAATATCCAACTGTCCATTTTTTCTTCTTCTTTTGAAGCTGGATGGATTGTATATAAAATTTAATAAACAAAACTAAACAAAACAAAACATCTATCCATATTTCCCATGTTTTTTTGCATTGCTGCTTATGAAATATATTGGAAATATGTTTACAACATATGTTGAAATTAGGAAAACAAAATTAGGAAAACTTTAAAATTTATACCTGCTTCTTAAAGGTGCACTACACGCCACTGCCCGATAGCTACCATGTAGATGGCTTTAATGTTAGTTTGGGGATTTCCTCCACCCTTTTCCTTAATAAAATCGCGTTATTCTGTCTTTGTCAAGGACTACCTAAGTGGCATCGTTCTAAGAGTGAGCACTGCTTTTATGGCTGTATGGACTTTCAAATAACAATTATTAATTAAATCTGATTTTATTCACTGTGAAATGTGCCTAATCAAATGATACCAGTGTAAAATGTAATGGATAATGACTTAAAAGTAATTGAGCTAATTTACGTTGAAGCAGTAGCTAGAAAAAAAAAGCTATTATTGTAATTCAGTCAACGCTAACTGCTGGCCTGGTGTTACCTGCTATTCTGGAAACCCTCTACAACTACATCTTTGAGTTTTATTTCTGTGTTTACGTAGACTTTTTTTTTTTTTTTTTCTTAGTCTGCGGGTCACGGGCATATTCATATACAAGCAGTTCATAGGTTCAGCATCAGCTACTTCAACGTTAAGTTTCGAAAGACTGAGATAATGGAATTGGTTTATAAGGAATAATATATTATACTTGGAAGAAAGTTGCATTGTGCCCTGTGGTCCCCAACACTCTTCCTCTTGTCCAGCTCTGGCCGACACAAAGATGTTTACAAGATAATTTATACTTGATCCCTCGTGGGGGAATTCCTTCTCTGCATTTTACCCATCATGGACGAACCATGAGCAGTTGGCTGCCATCCATCAGCACCAGGGGAGCAGTTAGGGGTTCAATGTCTTGGTCAACAACACTTTGAACACACTTGGAGAAGGCGAGAATTGAACCAGCAATGTTCAGTTCCAAGGACGGTCGCTCCACCTCAGGCGCCCACACCACCCCGAAAGGGAAGATAGAAATTTTTATTGAACTTTCCATTCGTTTCCAACATCTTTGATGACAACATGCAACCTATAAAAAAGCTACTGCCTTTTCTGTGCCATCCAACCCTGCCCTGTCCTCCATCATAGACCCCCCCACCCCCCCACCCCCACCCCACCCCAGCCTCATAAACTCCCAACGGGTTCCTCCCCCTTCCCTTCTACCCCACAGAGGAAGACATCTCCACTAATTTGAATTTGGGAGTACCCTCGGGGGGCCCTGTGGCGGCTGGTATCTTGCCATCGATTGTTGCAGCCTCTTCAGAAGTAAAGAGCCCCCCTGCCCAGCTTTCCTCTTCTCCCCTCCTTCCCTGCCCATGACATTAGGGGCAACTCAGTCTGGGTCTCACAGTAGGGGGCAGTAGTACATAATGATAGCAAATGGATGTAGGTGGGTGGGGGTGCAGGGTCAGGGGGACAGAGGCGATGGGATGGGAGAGCACTTAAACACAACACCTCCATGCTCTCTGCTTGCAGAGCCGTGTGTGGACGTGTTATCCACTGGCTGTCCTGCCAGGCGGTTGTTGCCTGCGTGTTTGCTGCATTCAGTCTCTGGTCGGCAAGCTGCTGGAGCATGAACGCTTCGCAGCAGTGGCCTAAACACCGCTCTCATGATACGGATGCCAAGCCTCCCCAGGCCCAAGCGCCAATAACTCAATAACAGTCTCCGTGGCCAGTAGATCTCCTGTGTTTGTGACAATTTTCAGTATTTTGTGGAATGAGTGCAATGGGGTGGGGCATCTAAAGCACACAAACTCCAATAAAAGATAAAGCAAGGTGTAGGTTCTTGTTCACTTTATACATTTAGACTTGAAACTCTCAAAAATGTGGAAATTTTCAGTTTTGTAAATAACCTATATCTGCAGGTCAAGGTTGTAAGGGTGCCCTAAAACATTTACAAGGTAAACCTATAATGGTAAGTATTTTGAATAATAATGCATTCAACATGTGAATTACTGGTGTTAAGTTTGCTATTTATGAAATGCAAGTATTAACTCCATGGACAAAGGCAAAGTCAACAGCTTTAACTTCACTAAATAAATACACTATAAAAAGTTGATCCTATTTGTGCATTTTTTCTGTTGAACAGAAAAAAGTAGGAAGAAAGATCAAAAGTCACTTAAAACAGGACAACTTCACATGCTTTGAATGTGTATGGTGCTGTAGTTTTGTGTCAGACGTGCAGCTGACATGATGTTCAGCCTCTTCCCCAATAACAGCTGGGATAGACTCCAGTCTCGCTTGAACCCAGAGTATAGGATAAGGGGTTTGGACAGTGAATAAAAGAATGAATGAATTTATATTTAGCTTTGACTGTTCCAGCATGCTCACATATACTGCATAGTCTTGAGAAAACCAGAATAGAATTTAAACATTTATATATTTATAAATGCCCAAATCACATTGAACCCGAATCGTTACAAATTTGCTCTTTGAATTGACCTGTTGTCTCACATTTATTGCAGAAAACACGTCTTTGTTTCATAACATAACATTAATGTGTGCGTGTTTGCGTGCCCTGATGAAGAGATCAGATTACTTTTGATATTGGTGTTTCACTACATTTTGGGCCATCTGGTGCACTGGAAACAAGAACAAAAGCATTTCCTTCCGTCTCTTAAACATTGGCTAAAACTAACTTGAAGCATGGTCATAGATACACACACACACACACACACAAACACACATTCGTACTCCATAGAACCAATGGTCTATAGTGCAAACAAAATAAAGTCCGGCTTGCATAGTGAATATCAAAATATGTGATGTATCCTTAGTTGTAAGTTCACTTGCAAGGTTGCAACGTGTTCAGCGTTCATGTATTTTCATTTCCCAGCTGTCATTGGATGGGAGGTGGGGCTTACTCTGGTCCGTTTGCTGTTTGTTCTCAGTGCTCCACACAGACAGACAAAATCATTTCATTCATATGTTGCATGGACATAAAACTATTCACTCTGTCATTTACAAGTCATGTGGATATTAAACCATTCACTCTCATTCACACCTCTGGGCAATTTACCTTAGTGTCTCAAATCAACCTCCGGCCTGTTTTAGGATGTGTGTGTGTGTGTGTGTGGGGGGGGATAACCTGGCGGAAACCGACGCAGACACAAGACTTTCGTGCAAACTCCATAGAGAAAGGACCACTGTCGAACTCGAACCAGGAACCTTATTGATGTGAGGGGGAAGCACGTACCACTCTTAAATATTGTGTGTCTTCCCAAGGATTGCTACATATACAGGTGATAATATGTTTATTTAACTTGTAAAGACATAACTTGATCCAACTGTTATTTTAATTTTTTATTTTAAATACATCTTACTTTATCCTATGGCTTGTAGTCTACAGATGTAAATGTTCTATTTGAAAGGCTATTCTTAAGTTGATATCTGATTAAATGTAATGAGGGAGACATGATCTCATACAGCATTTTCTCTTTATAAGTCAGACTACTCTGACTGGCCAAAACCAGGGTCAAATGGTATGGACACTAAAACTTTGCTTACTAGAACCTAACTGAGTTAACTTTATATTTAGAAAATTACACACCAGACTTGAGATATATTTAGTGAAAAAAACTTGTCTCACAAAAAAAAAGAGCACAGAATCTCTCATTTTTTCTTTTCATCTTTACTATATATATTTGTTATATTCTCTTTGTTAAATAAAATCAAAATTTTCTGTGATCCCAGGGATTTTATGACTTGTTTTTTTTATTCACGATACTAGTTCAAATTAATTGAGGGATTTATTTATTTATTTATTTTTTTAATGAAACCCCTGTTAAAAGGGCCCTTTACCCTTTGAAAAAGGGTTGTATTGTAATTTGCATCTGAGCAACAAACTCAAACTTAGGAGTTTAAACTATGTTTCTAAAAATGGAAGCCTGTCTGACCCAGCCTGGGGGAGATATAAGCACCTACCCAAAAGCAAACTGTATTTTATCAGAAGATGGTAGAGACCATAACAGAGCTTAAAGGTGAATTAATATCGAGGAATACATTTTGCAGATTGGTAGAACAGGGGCACAATATGAACGGTTGTGTTGCTCCATGTCCTGCATTGACTTTTTTTCTGTTTGTTCCGCTGCACCCGTGAGGCCCTACAGTTATTTCATGCCATCTCTGATTCCAGTTGGTGCGAATAAAATGACACGTTTTTTTTTAGAAGACATGATTATAGTTTGGTTTTGATGCACCTTATACACTGAATCATGCTGTTTTCCTAAATACATTTATTCTGGGACATTCTGGTGCCTGCATGAAACGCGCAAGTCGTGAAAATAAGTTATTTTTCATTTTATTTAGCTTTAAACTAAATCACATGGACCTTTTTGTTTTTACAGTTATGAATAATATGCTGTGCCAAAGGCCTCCCGTGTCTTCACTTTACATTCCTTGCCTCTTCAATTTTCACAGTTCTAACAATAAATCTGCATTTCACCCTTCGCCCTCACCTAAACAAAGTCAACTACAGAATCCTCCACATAAAAAAAAAAAATATATATATATATATATATATATATAAATATAGAAACTCTGGAATCATCCACACCTTCCCCCTCCTAATACTTTAGGATGAAAAGATAAAATGTAAATTTCTCTTGCTGGTATAATTTGCAAACCCCCCTCCATCCTTTTTTTTGGCAAAAGACAGGCACCTTTTCCCAAAAGACAAAAAAAAAAAAATCCAGGTGTGTGCGAGTGTGTAGGTGGTGTGTGGTGTGGGTGAAGTTACGGTGCATTTGTCATTCTAGTTGTGTGTAAATATTTGAAAGCAGCGGGTTCCTGGTGTGAGGAGAAGCCAGCCAAAGCGGCGGCACTAAGACAGGCGTCCTTATCGGTATTGTGTTCAGACTCCGGTGTTCTCCTGCTGTTTGTAATCTGCAGCTGCCGCTGTGAGCAAAACTGGACAGGCATTTATTGTCCCAGCAGGAGGACGCTTGACAAGAGAATGTTAAACACTCTGCTACCTGCAATTTTCACAAGGCGATAGCAGACATGATAAAATGTACACACACATTTAATTCCCTTTTTTTTTCCTTCTCCCTGTGATGGGAGTAGCAGCAGAAAAGTGGCAACTTTTAGGAAAAGTGAACACTATTTTGAGTCTTGCTTTTGCTGAGTTGCCCTGTGTGTGTGTGTGTGTGTGTGTGTGTGTGTGTGTGTGTGTGTGTGTGTGTGTGAGAGAGAGAGATAGAAGTAGCACAACACATCTCAAGGTAATACGAAGAGAGTGGCAGCGTGGTCTGACCATAGGCCAAATGAGAGATTTAATATGATTTGTTGCTGGCAGCAATGGCTAGTGTCTCCGTGCTCATCAAGACGATGTGTTCATTAACACATTATGTGACCATTATTTGCAGTCTGTCAGGTGTGTTCATAGACTTGAGAAAAATGAGGATCATATGTGTCATTTATGTGTGAAGATATATTTCCAAGTAAATTATTAAAGGTGACAATTACTTCCCTGGGCTCAGGAATAGATATTATTTAATGAATTAGAAATTAAATCATGGACGTCATTAAGAGTGGATTCAAAGGTGGTGTTGCTAATGGTCCAATTGGTTGTATAATTTTTATTCCTTAAAGAAAAGAAAATCTTGTCACCCATAAAAGCCACCACAAATAATGCACTATGGGGATATTCAAAGTATCTGACACAGTTGTGGTCTTTTCTATCAACTGAAAAAAGATCTGCAGCAGGTATCAAGGGTGTGTCCGCTGTGTCCAACAAAAGGTCATATTTGTCCTCAAGTTTCACTTAAAAGTAAAAGTAAAAGTATGGCAAACAACAGGTTTGTGCAACCGCGTTATGGGAGATCACTGCAATCTCCTCAACAGTGGGATGCTTTTTCAAAGTGGTTGAACAAGCTTTGTGGGCTGGCCTCCCCTCAGACCTGGTATTTCTGCCAAAGCAATAGAGGCTGGATGCACTAATGTGACCCCATTGTATTGAACACAAATGCAAAACCACAATGGCCCCAAAGATATTCCTGAGATCTGATTTAGCTTTGGGAGCAAGGATTAGAGCTGAGACTGCGTATAAAAAAGAAAAGAAAAAGTATATGAACATATTCATTAAGCAATTTACACTTTCGACCCTGGAACATCTGTGAAAGCTCATCATCGACGCTTGTTGTTTACCACTTTACAAGTTGGTAGTTGAGGAATTAGGTAAACATATCCTTCCACACAAAAATATCTCCCCATAAAAATTATTAATTGTTTAGGCTGGGCAATATGTCAGTTTTAGCGAACAAAGTGGTTGAAAGTGTGGAATCCTTCTTTTGGACAAACAGACAGTTATCTGTCAGTGGGTGGGTTGGGGAGGTTCATCCTGGGGGACTTTGTTTTGTTCCCCTGGATGTCTGGAATGGCGGCAGGGTCCGGCTGGTAGACTGGCCCCAGGCAATGCTCTCTCTGATCAGGGCTGGGCTGCAATAGCTGGGGGTAGGATGGCTTCAGATGTGATGGAGGAGCTTGTCAGGGGTCCGTGGGGAGGCCATGCTCATTTAGCAAACACTGAAGGCCAGTGGGCAGCTCCGGGCTGTGTCCCACACCTGGGCCACAGAACAATGTTGTGGTAAAACTCTCTAAGTGCAGCTACATCTGAGTTGCGGTCAAGTGGTGAACAGATCCAGCGTGACTTATTCTTTTTCTTCAGATCTGATATGTCTCGTGTGGTTCTTTTGGTATTAATCAAAAGGATGACATTCTGTAACAGTTCCGAACACTTTGTTATGTTAAATTCCTGTAATAATCTGCTTAACACTTTGACTCTGTTCAAAAAAATGTTAAATACCACGCTCTTAATTGAGCCTGGGTTTGATATTTAAGTGACAAAGATTCCCCAGATATCTCGGTCTTAAAGTTGATAACCTAATCGTTCCACTGTGGCTACTGACAAAAAAGTCTCAAGGAACTGTTTTAACCAGTTTCTAAATGATAAGAATATAAAAAAAAGAAAGAAATAGATGGCTATGTTTTAGTGTTTCTAACATTTGAATTGCAATTTATAAAAGTTGCAATTCCAGTTACATTTACAATCACAGTGCATTATTTACAGAACTGGTTATGCACAGTCAACTTATCATCTTAATTCACCAATACTTTCACATATAAGTATTTTTTTTATGCCATGTATTTGACAAAAGTTCTGTAAGTATTAACAAAAAAAGTATGATGAAGGGGCATTGGATTAGATATTCTTATTATCAATGGCATTCTGTAAGTATTCAGAATGGTGTACATGTTGATAAATGTCACATAAATGTCACATCAGAATTGCTTTATTCGCCAAGTAATTTTGCAACTACAAGGAATTTGCTTTGGTTGACGCTACTGAACCGACAAAATGTAAGGCATTAAATAAGTGAAAAATAAAAGTGACAACAGGACGATCGTGGTTGGTTGTGCAAAATGGCAAGTTGTGCAAGGTAGTGCATTAGAGGGGTTGAGACAGTCATTTTCAAATGGAATTATGTTTAAAAGCGCATAGTCAGCCAACAGATATACTTTTCAAGAGTTACAGGAGTAGAAAATACTTCCAGGTTTCTGAAAAAGTTGTCAGTATTGACAACTGTTATGGTTAACTGTTCCATTATTCAAAATTGTCCACATTGATTAATATTTTAAGTCAAGGAACTGCTACATGAACACGATACACTTGGTTCACTGATCCCGACACTACATGGCACAAATATACAATGATTACTATCACTACAGCTAATATTTATGATTTATGATCTTTTTTATGATCGTACTAATTAAGCTTTAATTCCCACTACAGACCAGGAAATATCAAACCAGGCTTGAAGACTCGCCATTAGAAGAAAAGCACCCTTATAATAATGTAAAGCTATCTTTAGCTCCCTAATCCCTGCATGTTTCTCATTTGTTGCCAGGACATTGAGATAAACAACAACGAGTAGAGTGGAATGTTTCCAATCTATGCGTCAAACTGCATGTGCTTGCCTGGGATCATATGGACCCATCACATCCCACTTTGCATTTCAACTGGTAGTGGTAATTTAATGAGTAAGGGGTAGTTCTTTGCCCTGTAAAGCAGCTCTCTTGGGCCCGATACTACATGGAAATCCAGTGCTGGATCGACTTTAAGTCTGTGTGTGTATGTGTGTGTGTCTGTGTGTGTGTGAAGTAACACATTTTCCGGGGGGCATCTACTTTATAAATCCTTTACTTTCAATATACCCTGTTAATTCATGCACATCACCATCAGTGCGCAGGACATGACCCAGATATTTTATGATTTATTTATTAGAAAATAGGCAAAACATCTTCTTGTGGGATTTTTTGGCATTCAGAAGGGTAGAAAAACATGTTTGGTAGCATTTTGGGGTTAATTAAGGTGTAAAGACCTTCCAAGTGAAGACCCAGTCAATTTCTAATGTCTCCATGATTTGATCACTAAATCCGTATGTGAACACTGAGGCAACTAAGAACACTGAGTTACTTTCTCTCCATCAGGCATTTCTATCACACAAGTGTTAATAGAAACACTGCAACAACAAAACTGAGCATAGAAAAATAAAAAAGTATTCATCCCTGATGATATTAGTTAATACTGTACCGTTCAGGATATAATGCCTTGCTCAGGGGCATGTGAATTGAGGATGTACAAGGCTGAAAGGTAGTGCTCCACATCCTGCTAAGTTGTGATCTGTCCAAAGGCGTAATAGACGAACCTATAGGGCACAGTCGCACTTGAACGTTCATTTTAGACAGCCTACCTAATGGTTTCCTCAGAGAGAAAACAGTGTAAATTTATTTATTTTTATCAATTTTGTCCAGTGTTCTTAAGCAGGGTAGAACTCAAAGTGTCTTTTGCTTCTTCTCTGGATTTAGAATGACATCGACTTATCTGATTTCTCATTTGAATAAAGTTTTCAAATGCAAAGTTTTCAGATTCATTTTCTTATAAATATTAACAATCTATCTTCTATTTTATAGGCAATTTGAATAAGAGCAGCCAAAGAGAAGATGAGTGCTTATAATATTTTTAGAAAAGTTATTTTGTTTTATAATGCAACTATTACTGCTCAGGCAGGTTCCTTTCATCCTTGTGCTCGCTGACATGTGTGGATACTCTTTATTGAATGTGAGGTCCTTAAAAATTTGGATGGAGTGACAAAGAGTTTTCTTCTACATTGAAACTATCAGTTGTGACTACATGTTGCTTCAATCACCGTGACGGCACAAAGAACTGATACGAAAGAAAGAGGCAGATTACTGAGCTACAAAGTTCTGAATAATCTCAAATCAGTCAAATTGCAGAAAATTGCATCATTATATTAAACTTTTTTCTTTGTATTCTAATTGTGTCCCCAAATTTTGCCTTGTGTGATTCCTCTGATTCATATTCAGTCTTTTTTTTTTATTCTGCTATCTTACATTCACAAAGAAAACAAATACCTGCAATGATTTCAATAGTTGTATTTCAGACAATAGAAAAAAAAATCAAGCAGAGTGTGAATCCCGGGCTTCTCT
Source organism: Fistularia commersonii (assembly GCF_037954325.1). Lineage (NCBI taxonomy): Eukaryota > Metazoa > Chordata > Actinopteri > Syngnathiformes > Fistulariidae > Fistularia > Fistularia commersonii. The sequence continues at coordinate 4,660,456 of NC_141298.1, read as the reverse complement.
ACCAGCTGCTCCTTTTTCCACCGTTACACATCTTTATCTATTGCCTTCAAACGCTCTGTCTTCCCACTGTGATGGATGCAGGGAGGCGGTGGGAACTGGCCCCTTCAGGCTCAGGTTTCCTTCTATTTCCACCATAGCCCCGCAGCCTGGCCTCACCCCACGCCCTCTCTCACCATTATGTCCTTGTTCTCCCTCACCCTGCCTTCCAGATTGGCTTTGCACAGGAATGGCAACCGAGAAGAGAGTGAGGGGAAGAGAATGTGACTGCCCCCCTTCCATCTGTCACAACTTTAGGATCAAATAATAGGATTCTGTCTGAGAATAGAAGATAATTGCAGTCTGTATTCTGCTCCCTAAGTGTATGATATTAACCCCGCGCTCCCCGCTTGCCCCGCAGTAAGAGGCAGATGGCTCTGTGTTTTGATATCCGAGCCTGGGAGAGGGAGGTCAGGGGTCTAGGTGAAGTTCAAATCCAAAGGAGTGCTGCCCCCCTCTCCATCAATGTCCCACCATGGGAAAAATATGGACGTCACTCAAAAAAAAAAAAAAATACCCAGCCCGACGCCAGGTAGCCTCCGTCTGGCAGTAACTCACTTACATAGTGCCCAGCTGCATGCACAGGTGTCAGGGGTCTGGGTTAGAGGGGACATGAGATTCGATCGTCGGGCGGTGTGGTGTAGCACAGATCACCAGCACCTGAGGAGGGTTAAGAAAAGGGTTAGACACATGTACATCCATGTTTTAGGTTTCGTGCTCAGTGACCGGAACTACAGGGTAAGGGCATGCTGATGTAAACAAATACTGTAGCGAGACAGAATGAATGTTAAAGGGCAAGGCAAAGGGTCACAAAGGGTCAAAAAATAATGGACACACTGAAGATATTTTTGTTTTTTAACTGTGGGAGTCATCATCTTTATAACAGAAATGGGCGTCACGGTGGCGCAGTGTTTAGTGCTTCCATCTCACACGAAAAAGGTCCCAACAGATTCTGACAGGGGGCCCTTTGGTGCGTAGGTTTCACGATCTCCAGCATGTCTGCATTGGTTTCCTCCGAGTTCGAGTTCTCTCCCACAGTCAAAGAACATGAAGCGGGATTCATTTTAGACCCTAAATTGTCCAGACGTGAGAGTGAATACGAATGTGAAAGGTTGTTTGTGTCTGTATGTGGCCCTGTGATCGACCGACAACCGGTTTGTGGAAGACCAAGGAGGAGATTTAGGGATATAGTGAAAGCGGACATGAAGTTAGTTTGTGTGACGGAGGAGGATATAGAGGATGGGGTTTAGATCGAGGAAGCTGATTCGCTGTGGGGAAGCCTGAAGGGAACAGCCAAAAGAAGTAGATAATGAATGAATGGATTAGTGAATTAATGAATGAATGTCTGGCCGCTGATCCCTTGACAGAGTTTCAAGTACGCTCAGTTAGTAATGGAAGGTGAATAGTCTATTCAATTCAAACAACTTATTGGAAGGAGAAGACTCTATGAATTCATCGCCATGTTTTAGCATAACCATATTATATGTTTTAAAGCTCAGTTTTCTGTTTCTTTTATTCTATTTTTGTTCTTTTTTTCTGGTCAGGCGGTATTCATCTATTCTTTTCATCTAGTTGAAATTATGGATGGAGAGAGATATATTGGTTCAGAATTTACTTTATTTTGTCGAGTCTGTTTGTCAAGTGTGTTTGTGTTTTACCCCTTTGAACACTTGAGACAAAGGTGCTGTGTGGAAGCCCACTCATATTACTCAACATGTACGTGTAAATTGACTTCTGAATAGCAGCGGCACTTTGTGATTACTCTTGTTTGACTTAATGTACCCTTTTGTTCTTTTTGCACCGTGAGGATTGGTACAACAGATGATTTTTGATGAGATTTACAATGTGCAAAAAAAACACTTAAATGAGCTTTTCAAGGGTGAAAAGCCTGATCTCCTTGTCCAGTTTGGTTCCATCTGAACATTGTCCACATCCAAACAATTCAATATTTTAATTGTAATGAGGTTGTTTAAAACCTAAACAGAACCCCGGTTACCAATATGTTATTGTCTTATTTGGTCAGTATTTGTACCAGCTACATATAAACAACAACAATCTCTTGACATATTGACTTTTTATAAAATTGGAAAAAAAAAACCCTTTTCACTTGTAGACTGCCAATTTATGCCAATTACATCGCAATGCTACCAGGGTAGTGATGTCATGAGGTTGAACTGGGCTCGCTCCCATTCATTTTAGCCTACGGTGCAAAAGCATGTCATCTGTGCATCCCTTCCCATTTGAACCCGAGAGAGACATGAGGAGGATATTGCTGAATACAGAAGTCAAAATTAACTTGAAAATAAAGATGAACAAAGACATGAATAGGCAAGAGTCGCAAAGTTCTTGGTGCGTGCACAGCAACTGCATTGCTATGCTAACAGAGAGAAAGAGAGAGAGAGAGAGCATCTGTTGTAAGGAGCTCAACTTTTTGTCATCGGCTCTTGACTATGGACTTACGGACTGCTGTGCTCACTGACCGGGGGACTTGTCATCAGTTTCCTCCGTGACCGTGCTGGGGCCTGGTCTTTCGTCATCAGATGCCACTTCTGCGGTAGCGGGTTGTTGACATCTTCACAGGAGAACATCCAGTGTCTCCTGCCTGTAGCGTTTCTGCTGCGTTTTATTCATTTCCCGAGGACCTTTTGTATGCTTGTGAAAGAAAACTGTAGGTATTTGGCTTTAGTGTCCATTTAAAAAACTAGCAGCGCCTGTGAGCTCTTTCAGCAGCTGAGGTCGGCTAAATGCATCAAATGCATCTCGAGAGAAGCGGGCAAGAACACAGCTGCGGATCCTCAGGAAGTTGTGTACGTCCACAAGCAATTTCCCACTCCTTTCTTCTCTTCTTGTCCCTGGGAAAGCTGTGTAGACTAGTATCAGTTCCTTTTTTTCCCCTTGGACTGGAAATTGCACCTAAAAACAGCGCAATGTGGCATTATCAGTGTATATACTGTACCGCATCGAGCGAAAGTTAACTAGCAGTAAGCCAAAGTTAAAAGTAGCAACCTGCATATGTCATCAACCTTGCATGTGTTGCGTTAGTAAAACAATGGCATCACATGTAGGTTAAAAATATGTGTTATAAATTGCATTTCTAAAGAAATTATTTAAACCATCAGGCTTCTTGAGCTTATTCAGAAAGCGGCAGCCTGCCTTGTGTTCAACCGTCCCAAATTCTCTCACACATTTCCCCTTTTTATGCCCCGACACTGGCTCCCGTTAGCCGCCCGCATCAAATTCAAGACCTTGGTGCTCGCCTACTGGGCAGTGAATAGGACAGCCCCGTCTTCTCTTCAGGATATGGTCAACCCAAATGTCCCTACCGGTCCCCTCCGATCTGCCACCTATAGGCGACTGCTCACCCCATCACTCAGAGCCCCTGGCTGCCAATCGAACCGCTCTCGGCTCTTCTCGGTTTTGGCTCCTCAGTGGTGGAACGAACTCCCAAAAAAGGTCAGAACAGCGGGGTCTCTAGCCATCTTTCGCCATGAGCTGCAAACATACCTCTTCACCAACCACTACCCTACTAATTGCACTTAGCCCCCTAGCCCCCCAGAAAAAAAAAAAAAAAAAAAGATGAAATGAATGTATGTATGTATATGGTTCTGAGATGGCTATTTGGTTGCGTGGTCACTTCTGGCTTCCGACGACTGGTACCTCGGTGACTGAATTGCACTTTTTGTAAGTTGCTTTGGTCTGCCAAATGACTGTAATGTAATCTAATGACATATTGTCCTCCCAGGCAGTGTTCTCTTAAAGCACACATAATCAAAATAAGTATAAAATATCCACCCATCCATTGTCTGAAGCTTAACCTGCACTTAGGATCATGGGTGATGCTGGAGCCTACCCCAGCTGTCATCGGGCGAGAGGCGATGTACACCCTGGACCTGTCAATTGCAGTCCATTGCAGGACCATATATCGACAGACATAATATCATTCGGCCATACTTTTCCAATCAACCTGCTGCATATTTTTGGACTGTGGGAGAAAACTGGAGGGAACCCATGGAGGCACAGAGAGCACACAGAAACCACACACAAAAAGTTCCCCCCACCAGAACCAAACCAGTGCTCCCCACACCTCAACACGGAAGTGCCAACCACCGTGCTGCCTGTATAAAATATCTTATGAAGTTATTGACAAGAAGCAAATATGTTATTGTTTTGAGTATTTGTTTCAGTTAGTTACCAGCAGTGTTTTTTGCCAAGATTTAGCTCGAAGCACATACATATGTGAAATTAAATACTATTTGTAGGCAGCATTTTTTTTAAGTGATACATATATTATATTTAATTCAATAGCAAAATCAAAGTTCCTCAGCAGAGAACTATACAATAAAAATGTTACCCTTCAAAAGCACTTTTAACACCTTAGCAGAGCTATCATAATAAATAAAAGACTAAAATTCTCTCTTTAACATCATGGCAATCAGAGGTAACTTCAGTCTCTTGTTTTTGGACAATAAGAGCCAATGAGTTATTTAATGATCATTTTGGATAAAGTTGTTAACTAGTCCTCACTGTTACTGCATGATTTTCTTTTTCATGATACAAGTTTGTGTCATTTTTTCATGACACCAGGGGTTCGCTGTTGCAAGTCAACAAGGGGCTTTACTATAATATGTGGCAAAAAAGGCAAGTGAAACTACCTATAAGTGTTTATTTTCTAGGCTGGTTTACCACTCATCACTTTAACAAGTTTTCCTGTTCACCTCTCACTCTCTATCTCTGACTCTCAGGGAACAAGAAAGAGTCTCACTCACCAACCTCCACTCCTACGCTACTATTAACAGGAGATAAGGAGAAAGATGGCTCTCAAAAAAAATAATCCTGCCATCTCTGCAGCCAAAATCTCAGCATGGGGCCTCACAAGAGGAAAGTAAGCTATCTTGACTAATTAGACTACAACTCTTTAATTATTCAATATTATACAAGAAAATATTTTCACATTCTCACATTCAAGAGGCAGGTTATTATGATCATGGTTTTATTTTGTCACATTTCCTGGACAGATTAATTGTCAAATAAAAACTTGAATTAAATAGTTTCCACTTGCTTGGGATAAGTGGACAGATTGTGAGGAAAGGTAAATAGAAATTTTCAGAATGAAATGTGTCACTGATGACTCTCCTGTTTAGTGAAACCATACTCCATCAGGAGTCAGTCTGTCTCCCCCTTGAAGAATGAAGTCACAGTTTCATTTTATACTCATGCCTTGCTTTCATATTAATCTTAGCGAAACCATAACCGAGATCCAGCCTAGTGTAATTCTAGAAAAATACATTTTCAGGTTACATACTACAGTGACTCCCTAAAAATTGTCTAAAAAATCAGAAGGATCACTGATACAACTTAATGCTTTAACTTCAAGTCACATGAGTAAGGTTATTACATTTCTTGTGTTTAGTTGCTTGACAGGTGCTCCAAAGCACATCTAGATTTTATATACATTTTATATAATTAACTAATCCTATCGTCAAGGATCTCCTCAAATGGGGTCACACAACGGCGAGTTATTTTGGGAATCAAGAGAAAGTTTGGGTACCAGCTGCAGAATTCATGTCAATTTTTTGGAAAACATTCAAAAGCACCACAGTGTTTGCTCCTCTGATCTCTGCATTTACATTACAATTACCTTTATTTTCTTATACTTTACTCAGAAGCTTCCTCTTCTATACATGAATGTGAAATTTAGAACCAAATGTCTATGCATGGCAAATAACAAATTCTATCAGGGTATTTTTTACCCTTCACATACTTAGAAATAACACTGACCCTATAGGTACTGGTATGTGTTTGTCCATCCCATTCATTTTGACAGTACAGTTTTAAAAATTATATATTTTTATTAACGTGTTACTCTATTAACAATTACTTTGGATACTATAAGGGGTATTCAAGACACCATGCAATACAACCTAAATGACAGGAGGGATTAGAGATAAAGGCAACTAATAGGAGAAAGATATTAGCTTTTGAGAGGGTGTTGTATCTCCACTGTAATGTATCAAACTCTTGTGAAGGCATTAATATGCTGTTAGCATAAAGTCAGTATTTGAGGCTTTTAAAGAGCAGCAGAGGGAATTGCATCTGGACCAGCACCATCACTATTCAGAAGCAGAATATTTTTGCCATAAACACAGGTGCTGTGGAAACGAAAGCCAAAGACTGCGCTTTTACCGTAACAATTTCATAATGCTCTATTTTCGGAGTCGAAGCAAGCAAGATTCTAACTTCAGTAATTCTTTGGGCACGGACGCGTTTGTTGGTCTATCCGCCAACACGCTTTCAACACAGTGCCACTATGAAAAAAAAAAACTTTCTTGGATATGAGAGGGAATATTCCCCTGTGGCTACTGGTTACAAGAGAATTTAGGTCTCCAAGCACATAACACAAGTAACAATGATTGGGAAAAAGAAACATATTTTTTAGTTTTTTTGAAAACTATTGTCTGATAATGTCTTTTGACAGCACATTTTTCTACATGTGATGCAACATTAGGAAAAGAGCATGATTCTCTATTAATAATACTGTAAGATTGAAAAAGGGAACTAGTTAGTTTTCTGACACCTCAAAATATAAAGAAAGAAATGACTTTCACAACCGCCAGAGATGATGATCATCTAAATATGCACAATTAACAACATCTGACTTGACCACAAGACTTCTTTTTTTAACCATAAGATTTAAATGCCAGCGGGGACCACAGTTGATTTTGTGATTTAATTTGACAACATTGCATTGAATCCCCGCACTAACAGGTTACACCTCAATACACGCATGCACACCTGAATGCAGAGTGAAAAACGGCAAGTTAATGCTATCTGAGATGAGGAAATAAAAAAGGGGATCACGTTAATCTCTTTCACCCACACATAGAAAAATTCCAAACATACAAAGTCACATCCTTGCAGTCATATCAGCCATCTAAAATTTCCTACATTCCAATTTAATACAACCTATCACCACAGGCTGCCTTTATCTGCTGTGATATATATACTCATGACTGAGCGGTTGGAAAGGAGGCCCATGCTAAACCTATTTGTGTTTATGGCTTTGCAGGGAAAGAGATAAATGACCTCCTGTTTTTATTTGGTTTTAATGAAGTAGGGATCGAGGGACTCCCCGGCTTCTTCTCCACTGTCCCCGCCTGTCCTCTCCCTCCAACATCATCTTCCTGCTCTTCTCCGCCTCCACTCATCTGCCCCCTTCCCTTGTTTGTGACCTAGATGCAGAACAGCTGAGGGGAGCTTGGGAGAAAAGCTCACCTCTTGCAAGGTGTGAAGTGGAGTGGATGAGGCGCCAGGCGGAAACTTGTTAACCCACGCAGTCTCAGATGGGCCTCGTAAGCTAAGCACAGGTCCCATGGGTGGTGGGAAGGTGGTGTGTGTGTGCGCGTGCGTGTGTGCGTACACACGCGTGTGTGTGTTTGTGTGAATGTAAGGGGACAAAAATAGTGTATTTGGCTGCCGCATGTTTGCTGTACTGAGCGGCCTCACTGGCTCGCTGTTAATTGGACACTCGGGCCCCCAATTAAGGCCACAGCTCAGAAAGTGTCTAGGGAGAAAAACAGGGGGGATGCACACACTCACATGCACATAAAACATATACACTCTCCTGCCACCCCTCCATGCTTTCCATGGGACTTCATTAAGAGTATGGTGAAGGACCTCCTGCGGGAGGAAGGACACGGACATGCGGCAAACACACATGCATAAACACATACATATGAAAGGGTCCGCACCAAACACACCACCAAATGTTTCCATGTAGCAGCAGCCGGTGGTCGACAAGAACATACATACGTGCGAACACATGTGCATTGGTTTTTCACGATGTCACTTGGGCTGTGACCGACTGGCGACCGGTCCAAGGTGTACCCTGCCTCTTGCGGAATGACAACTAGGATAGGCCCCGGCATCTCCGTAAACCCTGAGTGAGAATAAGCGGTACATAATGGATGGATGGACGGATGGAGGGATAAATGTATTTATGGATGGATAAATGGTAGGATGAATGGATAGAGGGATGGATGGTTCAATCGATGGACGGATGACAGGTAACATCAGCCTTTGTCAGAATGATAGTGGCATGGAAAATAACAAAAAAATCAGCAACAGATACATTTAAAAAGTGTGTCATTTCTTTTCTCCATTTTCTGAAATTAAGTTGAACTTGACATCATTTCTGGTATTCACCAACTTCTTTCCATCAATTATCTCCTAAAGGAAACCTCTTGAATGTTTCTAGCCTCAAACCTAGACAACAGTCTCCTAATATATAATTGAAATCTGATTAATATCTAAGCTCAGCTTTATCAAAAGTGCAGTGCAAGGCCAAAACCTGACTACTTTCTCTCTCCCTCTCTCTCTACTCCGCCCTTCCCTTTTATTCACTCTCTCTCTTAATATATGCATATTGTACAATATATGTGTATGTATATAAATACACATGTATAATTTATATTGTATACACATACATACATATAAATGCACATAAATATTGTCATGTGAAGAGAGAGAAGCCAAATGCACAACTATCTATCTATACATACATACATACATACATTTATACGTACATATACACAATCGTGCATACATATACATACAGTATACAGACTCCTTATCACTTATATGTTGACACTCACATCTGATTTTTTCTCCCCTCTACTGAATGAATCTTGCATTTGCATTATATATGTGTTGTGTTGCATGCCCATGATGCTCCGCAGCTGTTTGCTGCTGTCAACTCTACATACTGTAGTGTTGCCAGTGAGATAAACGATCAAGTAGATTTTTTTTTCTTTCTGAAGTTTAATACTTAATGATATCCAAATACACAGAGTAAATACATTTTCCACTACTGTGGACAATGTGATGCTATTCTTTAAAGCTCGACATACCCAAAGATGGGATGCATATTTCATACTGTCATGGAGATAAAATACACAGGACTACTCAAGTTTGATATAATAATGGCAATGATGACATCATTTCTGTGTTTGAGATGTGCGTTTAAAATAAAGTGGCCAATTGTTAAATAACCCATCAGGCAGGACTTTCTTTTGAACCCCAGACTATTTGAATGAAAACAATAATTAAGTGAGACACTTAAAGTAGGATGCTCCTCATTGCATCACAAGATGCTGCTGTTCTTATCCTTGTCTTCTATATACTTTCCTAATGGTTACTGAGTTGGTAACCTTGAGATTAGCAAATGAAAAGCAGGAAAAATTTAAGAAAGAGACAAAGTTTTCGTCTAGTTTAATATAATAACTGGCTTAATGAATATCCATAGCCGCCACATATCAGCGTACCTTTTGAACCAGGTGTACTCCAAAACATTTTTCAAATTGATTTATAATGTCATTGTTTCCATGGTGACACCACATTTCAATACATTAAATGTCACCACTTATCTGTATGGGAAGGTGCATTTCATCTGTTCAAAGAGAATGTTCGGAAATGTGTGTGTGCATGAGCAGTTAATACCTTTTCAAAATACATCTCTAAATGCATTCAAAGTGCATTTCTAGGGTGAACTGATTTCTTCACGAGTGAGACATCTACTCGTCAGATGGGCACTTAAATACACTAAGACCATTAATATAAAATTCATATCTCACTATTAAAAGTATGCAAAGGAACTGAGAATCAAACCTGTGAAACAGTTGCACGCACAGAAAAGAATGATACATGGTCTTTACCTTTATGCTTCTTACCCATCAGTGTCAAAAGGCATCCTGACTCTCCACTTGTACCAGTGCTCCAAGACATGTAATGCATCTGGAAGCACTTAATCTTTTCATATACTAATATCATACATTCTTTACCCATAAAGAAATAAAGATCAACAATTCTTTATAAAAAATAGTCTTGCAGCAAAGGGGACGTTACAGGAGGTGCCAACAACAGGCTTTTACTTTTACAAAAAGAAACTGCATTTTTCATTGAACAAGTTCATTGCCCACAATTTCCCAATGGCAGGGGTACATAAACTGCATTACAATGTAAACAATGTCAAACAACAATGAATTCATGAGAAAAAGTTTTATATTCATGTCTTAAATTATAAAAAATATCTATTTTATCTATCTTCCATCGATATTTCAATACTTGTTTCTGTCTGAGATATTTTTTTTGATCTTATACAGTCTTCATTAAAGAGTATAGGCATGTCTACCTCAAGTTATACTTTTATAGATTTACTTTGTAAGCTTACTTTGTAGACTGAAATACAAATGTCAGATTTACATCTATATTCATATTATATACTGCATTTACTGTATATTTATATTCATACTCATACTATACACTGCAGCCATTCTAGTTCCCTAAGATACAGGAGAAATAATTTATAATGAGTGATAGGATATGTATAATGTACTTGATCAGACACCAATACTGGTACTAGTAGACATCATACAAATTATATTATGTGTCCCTCAATTACCATAACACAAAAATATGCGTTAAATATATAGAAGCACATTTTCTTCATTCAAAATATATCTCCAGAATACACATTTGTGTTATCTGTTTGGATTTCATTGTAGTGGTTCAAAGGTCATGTTTATTTTGCAATGCAAAAAAACAGTGGGCTGAAAGATCAAATTGAATGATGATGGATCCAGAGTTAATGTTTAAAAATCCAGTTCATACTTAAGCCATTTCATACACCTGCTTTTTCATATACGTTATTTTAGAGCTACCGATCTTATATCTGTATAAATCAACAACCTAAACTAAACCTGACCAAACACACCTAATAATTAAACAAGCAGGTTTTGTCTGCACAGCAAAGAATATTACTTAGATCAACATGGAGGTGTGATTGTATGTGTCAGTATAAAACCAATAGAACAGCTGTTGCCACCATCTTCAAGCTTTAGTGAAGTGGGAGGACTTAATTTCTAATTCTGTTGAACATTATTCAGTCATATTACACAAAAGCCACCAGAGGATGTGTTCACTCAGCCAATATCAGCTGTCATTGGGTGAGCATTGGGTTCATCTTTGACCAGTCAGCTTTTGATCAAGGGACCACACCTATACAGACAACCAATAATTACTTACTTTTATTTGCACTTATGGACATCTGAGAGATTTTTCACTTTATCAACTGTATTTTTGTGGGCTGTAGAATACACATGGAAATGTGGGAAGTACGATGCAAATATGACACACAAAGGCCTGAGTAAGCTGTAGAATGAAACTTGCAACCTTTCCGCTGTGAGGTGAAAGGGTTGACAACTGCGCCATTTTACCACCCAGATACAAAAACACTTAACTACATTTACAATTTTATATGACCATATTTCATTACCTTCTTCCTCCATTTTAATTCTCATCCATGAGAAATTAACATAATGATGTCCGTGAAATTAACAGGAGAAACATTATAATTCATTCTGAATGATGTATGTTACATATCACTATGTCCCACTGTGAATCAAACGGTCTTCCAGCTGTTTCAGTGATTGTAGTGAGAGTCCTTAAAGACCTTGAAGATAATGATATCAAAAGCTGTATCAAAAAAGTGTTAGAGAGGTCTGAAAGAAAAAAGGTGTATATAAATACACACACACATATATATATATATATATATATATGTGTGTGTGTGTGTGTGTGTGTGTGTACATGTTATGCATTATTGTACTGAAAACCAAAGTACAGATCGGACAAAATCACTAGAATAAGACATTGGGGAAAAAGCATTATATTTTCAAAGAGCTGAATAACAATAATAATAATAATAATAATAATAATGATGTTAACATTAATGTTAATGTTAATGTAAATAGCAATGTTAATGTTAACAACAACAACAAAAACATCAATAATAATAATAATAATAATAATAATAATAATAATAAATCAGTTTATTCATGCAGCATACTGTCGATTTAAGATGTATAGCCAGGATGCATCCACACAGATATCCGCAAGAGTAAGAGTCCCAGTGGTCTCCTGTGCAGCCAAGGATTCTCGAAGAAATCAGTCCATTAAACAAAGATCACTGCTGTTCAAGACCAAGTGTCCAAAAGACCCCTGACCAAACCCCATTTCCAAGTAAGAGTTAATGAGCAAGAAAGAAATTGCAGCCGTATAAGAGACAATCACGGTCATCCAAGAAGAAAGAAAGGTGTGGGTAAATTAAATTAACTTGGCATACGACAGTGATTACCGGGGATTTGTGTGTAATACGAAATCCACACCTTGGTTTTGATTTAATCACTTATGCTCTCTTCAAAATAAATGACTCATTGCCAAGGAAAAATGCAACAATAACAAAGCAAAAAAACAAAGGAAATAATAAATGGTACACCTCTGAATCTCATTCAGCTAAACAAGACAACCTCTATGTGTGTCATCTTCTGTCCAACTACCATGGGGAGAAGTGGGTACTTTAGCAATAAATTACATTAATCACACGTGTGAAAATCTATTGTTGAACCTAATCCAAGCTGCAAATTGTTGTGCTGGCCCTCAAGTCTTGGTCAGAAGCCTGGGAGCCAGTGGCTCCTTGATGTTATACTGCAGCGCTGTCTTTATTCAGCCGTGTTTGCCGATGGGAGAAATGCGCTGGGTGTCTGTGACAAATTGACTCCATCTTTTATACCATGTGGTGAAAATTGTCCAGTTGTCAAAATACTATTAGTGATACTAATGATTTTCTTTACTGGTTTCCTGGTGAATGTCAGTCTTATTAACTAATAGTAGAAAGTTAAAAAAATATATTAAGATTTATTACATTATATTCCCTCGCACTCCGCCTGAGTGCACTTGTGACAAGGCTTAGTTCAACAAATTATTTTATCAGAATTAGCTGGATGTTATCAATGTTAATATGACCAGACTCAAATGTCATATGTCCCAAAAGCTGAATAACCTTCACCTTCACTGTTCCAGTGACAACACCATTTTGACTTGCCTTCAAATGTTTTTTGCTGTAAAGATACTTGGTTCAGAGATTTGGGGTTTCCTCCCACAGTCCAGAAACATGCATGAGGTTCACAGGAGACCCTCTGTTGTCCGGTTGTGTGAATGAGAGGATAAATTATTATTTGTGTCCATGTGTGGCTCAGCAATTGATTTGTACACGGTGAGCCCTGTGTCTCACCCGACGAAAGCAGAAAGTTTGCCAAGTATAAATTAGAAAAGACAAATAAAACTATAAAGACTATTTTCTAATAGGCTTCATGATGGCAAAGACAGAGGTTTCTGCAATTCAGTGAATCATAATATATATCTATATATATATATAGATATATATATATGTGTGTGTGTGTGTGTGTGTATAGGGATCCTTATAGTTGTTATTTACTCCTGTTCATAAGTACTCCTCTTGTCCTCCAGTTGTTTTCTATGAGTTTTTTTTGTAAACTGCAACACCAAACGCACAGGTTTAAAAGAAACAAAATATATTTTTAATGTTATTTTTCGATTTTTTTTTTGTCTAATATATGTCAGAAGACTACAAAATTAAACAGAGATTATCTTCTGGATATAGAAGAACCTCTTAACATCATCTCTTGATTAGATTTCTATGAGTTGGTTGGTTGTTGCATCATGTCATGCTAAAGAATGCTTACAGTGCAGATTCATGTTGATGCTTGCAGGTAAACTGCCTACCCTCCATCCCGCCGCCACCCCTCACATCCCCAATCATCATTATCGTTGGTGTTGTGATGCAACCCTTCTATTTTCTTACAACGCCATTCCTGCTGATGCAACCAAGTTGACCATAGAACATGCAGCAGTTGTTGTTGCTCTGCTTAATTACATCCTGTGTGTGTCCGGATTCCCATGCTCTTGCGCTGTAGCGAGTGGAATCATAAATGCAAACTGCAACATGTCTTTACACACATTGTTTGTTATCAGTGTGTGTGCTCAGTGCATTTGCATGCCCTCAGAGATCCATCTGCATCTGTCGCTAATAAACGTCCAAATAAAGAAACTTGGGGGGAGGTGGATAGATGTGGAAGGGGCTGAAAACAAATGAAACTGTGCAGGACCCTGGTTTGAGATCAGCCATATAATGGGTTCCGAACAGTCGGTTGAATCTAGTGGTCTGGCATATCACTCGAGTATCTACTTCACAAAATACGTAAGTGAGAGGGAAGTGCTTGCCATAGGTAGGCCTCAGCAAGACCAGGCTGTAGCCAACTCTATCACAGGCTGTTTAGTGTAGCTTTAGAAAATATTGGCCTAAATCTTGTGTGTCTCCAAAATTTGTTTATACTTTATTAACTGTGTTTTGCTAAAATGGTGAGCACAAACAGAAATGTATAATCAAGCCCATGACTTATTGTAAGGATGTGATTTAGGTTGTCTGAGGATGCATAAAGTAAAAATGGTGATTATACTATTGCTGGAGGTTCAAATTAACTAAAACATCAGGTCATGTCAGATTTATTTGTGCAGTGCCAAAGCACCACACTCTCCAAAGTTATTTTCAGAAACCCAGCATTCCCCTATGAGCAAGCAATTGGTGACAGTGGCAAGGAAAAGCTTTACCTTTGGCTGATCCAAGTTCAATGTTGGCACCCTTCTGTCTTGACCACTGTCAGACTACTTACTCTAATTCACAGTTCTCATAATGGCAAGCAGTTATAAAACAGAGAAACAAATTATAGTATCAATGACGTATTTTCAGTGATTAACTTGCTCAAATGAGGTCGCAAAAAGGTACAAGCAACTCCCCATAATTTGATTTAAACTACATAAAAAAGTCTTTGAGATAGGCTACATTGAACTGTAAATCAATGGCTTACAACAAGCACTGAAGCATCCTTTGTTTTTAACAACATACTTGGGCCACAATCACAGACTGAGATGGTTCGGTCATGTAAAGAGGGGGATAGTGAATATATTGGTCGATGGATGCTGGAATTGGAGCTGCCAAGTAGGAGGTCTAGAGGAAGACCAAAGAGAAGATTTTTGGACGTAGTGAGAAAGGATATGAAGGTAGTTGGTCTGAGAGATGAGGAAGCAGGGAATAGGGTCAGATTGAGAAGATTGACTTGCTGTGGCGACCCCTGAAAGGAAAAGCCGAAAAAGAGAAGAAGAAGGTTTGGGACCAAAATTTGGGGATTATTATATCAGATGCTGTAAGTCTTTTTCAGAGGTCGCCGTCATATCCAGTATGCCAACTTGTATCGATATTACATCTTGAAATGGCAATTAGATGTCATTAAAGACATGAAGTCAAGCATATATTCAGCTCAAGCTGTTCTAGTGCAGAAAATTTGACTTTATTACTTAGTGCTTAAGCACAAATAATTTCTTACATTTCTCTAATTGGAACAAAACCTAGCCCTCTCATCCTATAAAGTCCGAGAGCTACACATGTCGAGATTTGTAACACTCAGGTTTACTGAGGCAGCATGTCATTGAGGATATATTTGATTCCCCTGGAATAGTAAGACAAAAAAGGAAAATAGCAGGAAAATAAAGCCTTGATTTTTGACATGTGCAGGGAGGTGGGGTGAATTTTCTTTATGATATTTTCCATCATTATATGTGGCATGACTCTCCTCACTTAATACCTCCATTTCATGATGAAAAAGGCCTTCCTCTCCCTCCCTCTCCAGACATAGAAGTGGAACATGAGTGAGGAGGAGCAGGAGAAGGATGGTGGCATCAAAGCAAGCCTGTCAGCTTGTAGGTACAGGCCTCATCAGGAGACATATAGTCTTTCTCCCTTTCTTCCTTTTGTTTTTCAACCAGACGTCTTGAGCCCATGGCAGGTTGTTGTCTAATTAATGAGTGAATGAGTGTGTGTGTGTGTATGTGTCTGTCTGTCTCTGTGTCTGTGTCTGTGTTTATGAGTGAGCAGTTGACCTAAAAAAGTTTTTGTTGAATGTCACTGCCAACATATTCTAATGTGAAGGTTGTCAGGCTCTCTCTGCCTTATTGTCTCACCATTGTAATTCTGAACACAGATAATGTTAGGTTGTAGTTGACTCTATAAGGGCTGCTGAAAAACTATACATCAACCACCTTTAGCAGGGGAACAAAAGCTGTAAAATCTATCTATAGATCTATATCTGTTGCGTTTTTTGTAGATCATCTATAATCATCATCTATTAAATATTTAGCATGATTGCAACTATGCAAAATTATTCTATCACACTCTATTTCAACATATCAAATAATGCAAGGGTTAATGTATACAACTGGTATAGAAAAGAGGCTCTTATTTAAATTTGGTTAGGAAAATGTCTTATGATTGCTCTCTTGAGATCCCTAATCCCTAATCCTGTCAGTTATCCCCCAGGTGACTGACCTGCCTCATCTCCACTTATTTACCACATATCTTATCTGAAACCTTATAACATACCAGCCCAACAACTAAAAGCTCAACTCTTATTTATTCATTTATTCAACTATTTATTTATTCATTTATGTTTTCTTGTTTTGTTTTTATGGGGGGTGGGGGGGTTCTCTGTATCATTTGTACAGGCTGCTGCAAATAAACAGGCTTTTTTTTTTTTCCCATGTTGCCTGTGTGACCAATTTTCCAGGTATTTATGAGCTATTGACAGCAACTCAGGAAGATCCTTGCAATTTCAACTGTGAAGAGTGAGTGCACTGTACAGCAGAGAAACGAGAGTTTATAAGGCTGAGTTTAGCTGAAGCTGTGAATCCTATCATTATGTCCCAAAAGCCAATTCACATTTTAAATTTCCCCTTTCTCTGCTCTTTCAACCAGTTTTCCAAACAGTTTTCCATAGAATGTACTTTCTTTGAACATTTAGTCAAAACCAACATGTATGAAAAGTACTGTTCAGAGTGTTTTTTTCAAGTCATTGCACAATTCAGGTATAAATGCATTAATTGGTTGTTCTCTTTTCACTGGTACAACATGGGAGCTCAGCTCCAGCTGCTTTTCACAGATCATTCTTTACACCTATTTTGTTATAGAGACTCAATATCCCTTTTAAATTACCGGCTGTGAAAAAAAGGTTGCTTGGTTGACCAAAAAAGAGGAAACTTGATTTCACTCTCATTTCCTGATTCTCATAAAAGTCCTACAATAATATGTCATGTTCATTCATAACTATGCATAGTTATTTAAATATATGAATTTATGTGATTGGTTAATTGTTGCCAAAAGACTGCACTTCATTCACCTGTAGAGGATTATGAAAAAAAAATCCTTCAGCAGTATAGTCGGGGGGTTAAATTAATATCTGAAATAAATGAACAAACAAAGATCAACTTGTAAACCAAGCCACACATATTACTTTGAAGCTATAAATGTGCAGGCACACACACGAAGACGCACACACACGCGCACGCACATGCCTGCACACAGGCACGCACGCAGGCACATGTGTGTGTACACACACACACACACACACACACACACACACACACACACACACACACACACACACACACACACACACACACACACACACACACACACACAGTGCCCCAGAGTGCCCCAAAGTGCCCCCTTGCCCCCTGTAGAGGGCAGCACTCTGCCAAATCACCTTGGGCTGGATGTCTGTATCAGAGGGAGCTAACAGTTACAGTGATGGAGGGGGGAGAAGGAGGTGGGGATGGAGAGGTTGCAGCAACAAAAGTGGCATTTCCAGAGTGTATCAACAGATACCCCCTCCTTCACCCACTCTGTATACCCCCCTCCCCGCCACTACCCTGACTCTTCCTACTCCCTTCCCTCCTTCACAACCCAAGGCCTCATAAAATTGGACTTATGGCTGGGTTGCCAGCATAAATAAGTCCCTTTGATAGTTAGTGGAAGAAGTTATGACCCTCCTGGGTATGGCGAGGGACAGTGGCAGGGCGGCGTCTGCTGGCGGCTCGCCCGGCGCCCCGTAGCTCTGATCCTCGCGCCAATTCAGGGCACGCTCTCTTCATTACCGGCGGCCACTGGGGACTTGTTTTTTTCTGCAAGATTAATGAGTACCGCGGAAATTCTCTTGCGCATCTCGATAATTAAGTCTTTGTTTATCAAAAAACAAGTTATATTAGGAGCAGGAAATTCACAGTAATTATTCATAATCCTAACAATTCAAGTGTAGCTACCTCATTTGCCTGTGTAATTCTACTTTTTAATTTCTTGCATATATTTGCATATTAATTTTGCCCATCGGCTGCTGCTGGGGCTCTAGCAGTTTTTTTTTTTTTTTTACTTCTTTTTTCCCCTCCCCTCTCCCCGCTCGGAGTGATGTCTTGCACGGGGGTGAGGCTCAGTTGGGTGGCATTTCGGGCTGGGTGTAATGATAAATTATGAATTTTTCTAATTTGATGCATAATGAAGTAACCCCTTCCCTTCCGCTTCCTCTGTTTCACACTCTTCCTCTCTCTCTGGCCTCGTCTGCTGTTCCCCCACCGCCCTACCCTTCCCACTGACACCACCTTCAGCCATGTGGTCATTAGGGACAGAGAAGCCACGTTTCATTTGGTGTCAAAGGCTGTGTGGTGGGCGAGGGAGAGGAGATCAGCAGCCATCGGCCAACATGGCATTCTGTCCTGACCCTCTGCTCGAAGCGACTATCTGTGCCTCCTTTGCCCCCCCATCCACCCTTTTCCTTCCATCCACCATCACCATTTGGTCTTCCTCTCTCCATCCCTTCTCCATTTTTCATCCTTTCCTCCGGTTTTTCCTCTCCATTTTCCCTCTGCTGTTTCCTTACATTCTCCCCCCTCCATCTTGGTATCCTGCATGGTGAAGAGTTGTTTCATTACTGTGCCTGGAGGTTTGACATTTATGTGCATATGTGTGTGTTTGTGCATCCCTTTGCCCGCATCTTGTGTTTATGGCAGGTTTGTATGTCTAAGTATGTGCACAAATCCCCTTGTCCTTGATGAGAACATTTATGCAATACCCTGACATATGTTTAAGTAGTGGGAGTGCAGTGTTTGTTAAGTGCTAAGCTGACTGCTGTTGTCATAAGGGAATTAATATTGATGATCGCAGCGCCTGTGATGCATGCTGGGTGACATGTTTAAAATACAGCCCTGCAGCCATTTAGAGTACATGTGCACAACAGAGAATTTGATGCTTAGCTACCAGTGTTAAATATGGAGTAACCTTTGACCTGCTCTGCTTAACACACTGTCAATGAATGCTACAGTTATGCCGGATGGTATTTAACGTTAACGGTACAGAACCAAGTTCATTTACTAAATTTCACAAAACTTGACTCCTTGGATGTGACAATGCAAGAGTATAGACAAGAAACAAATGTTGAAATGTGACTTGGCATGAGAATTGTGAAATACATGTGGCGCAATATAATGTGGCTGAAATATTAAAGCAAAATGATGAGTTGAGGTTTAGTGCTCCTTCACATAGCTTAACTTCACAGAACCAATCATGATAAAAGTTTGCTGTCACAGTACATTTTTACACAACTTTTTTTTAACATCACCGGCTACCAACATTTTTTTAGTGGATACCACACTATGTTTCCATATATAATGAGATGCTGTATTTGACAAATTCACTACTTCTATCAAATAATTGAATACATCCCTTGTCAGGTTTTTTGTCTGATAATGCAGAAATATTACACAGGTGTTACAAATGTAAATGAAAATAAAAAATGCCTCACAGAATGTTAGTAAAGACGAGCAAGTCTTATCTCTTGATCTCAAAAAAATGCATATGATACTGAGTAGAATTCCCCTCTGATATCAGTTTTTAGTTGACATGGGTTGTTGTCAGTTCCATACCCAAAGATCTACCTGGTTTGTTGTCATATTTTAATTATTTTTTTCTTGAAGATAGCAGTTTCCATTCAAAGCACAGACTCGGTCTCTGCCGAGTGATTTGGCGTTGTCCCCCTGACGTAAATGTCACAGATTAAACGGAGGCAGATTGTTGGATCAAATGCGCTGGAGTGGAACCACTACCTTCCGGTGTATACAAGCAGTCGTATTGTCAACTTTATTAAGCGGACTAGTGTTGATGCAAGCTACCTCTTTGACCCCTGACCCATCTGAACACTGGCCTTGTTCTGGGATCAGGCATCACGGCTTGTGCATGTTCTCCATCTATTTGCAAAGTGTCAAAGTTCAGGCTTTGCTCTAAATGTATGCATAACGCTGTCCATCTCAGCCAGCTCTGCTAATACACAAAGCCCTGAATAAGCAGGGGGAGGAGAATAAAAACCAGTTTACAGACGCAAAGTGTGGAGGAGAGTGAGAGTGTCAGGGAGTCATTGGGCACGGTGGTGACTGGTAATGTGTGATCGAATGGCGAGGACACGACCCTTGTAATTGCATGGTGTCAAAGCATCCTGCTGCCACCACAGAGGGCTGGCTTAGGAACTGGTGACACGAACTAACACCGTGGGGGCGCAAAGATGGGGTCTCAGGTCAAATTGTACGACACCTCACAGTCAATAGGGATGAGATCTGAGGCAAACAAAGTGCTAGCAGGGTTAGCGGTATTGGGCAGTGATGTTCAGACCCGGCACCGTACCTCCCACAATTACAGGAATTTAAGGATCCGTTCATTTAACCATGCTACATAATGCAATGTAAATCAAAAGTAACATCATCAGAAAAGCCATCATCCAATAATAAAATCCTGATGTCGATAGGTTCCTTCAAACTTCTATAAAACCTAACAGCCCTGTTCTCTTTGAAAATAGCTGAAGGACAATCTAGAAAAGCATGTTTAAATTCTGATATATTTTCAAAAGACATTGGTTAGTATTGAAGAATTGACCAAATCTAGTGCTCCCGACTACCTCTACCATCAAGTGCTGTTCAGCATCTACCCAAAACTGTAACTGACCCTGATTTTATACTCATTCTACTGTTTCCTATCCAGTCTGTGAAATATTATTTTTCTATTTCGGTAATTTTGTATATATGATTTTTGGCTAAATGCTTTTGTGGCTTGGGACCATAGTGTCCCTCGGTGTTTCATTCAGTGACCATTGTTAACTCTGACAGGTTCACAAGGTCACACTTGATTTTCATTACCTGGTGTTAACCCTCTCAGGCTCAAATTAAGTTGTAGTTGCAGGAAAAATCTGATATTTGGCTGTCGCAAATCTGCAACATCTGCCTGGAGAAGGTTAATTTGGATCTTTTGACATAATAACATTGATGATGATTATTATTATTATTATTATGTTTATTATCATTATTATTATACAAGGAAAAGGTGATGAAAGGAATGTTTTGCTTTATTATTTACATTTATATTTTGAATGTTTTAGCAACTATAGACAAATACAGTATAAGAAATCACCATTTGACAGTAGGTGGGGACTCAACTTATGCCTATTTTATTTCAATAACCTTGCAAGCAGCAAGATAATTATTCATCGTGACTATTTTCTCCCATTAAAAAGTTTTGTTGGACTTTATCGGAAGCAACGCTACTGCTGTGCCAGTTCACCAGACAGACCTTCACATAGTCGCTGCTCTAGAAAGACATGTGCCTTCATATTTTTCGTGGGTAAGCAGTTATCTTTTAGTGTGACCACCACTTTGAAAAAAAACATGCAAACATTATGTCTGTCTGATACACCAAACTTTATGTCAATGCTTCACCATGCAAAGGAGAACCCAGTGCTCTGACACTTGAGTAGGCCGTCTGCTTACCACCGTCAGGTGCAAGGCTCTGGATTGGAGAGTGAGTGAGAGAAAGATACGGACACACACAAAGAGGTAGTGCTGGGGTGGAGGCATTGGGGGGGCGCTGAAGTTGAAGCCTGTTCTTTTGTGGCACCCTGCCTTCTCATCATTTACATCAAGTTGACATTCGGAGAGTTTACTCTGGGGTCTGTAATTGTATTCTTTCGCCAGTTCTGCATTGCCAACCGTGAAAATGGAATCTTATCAACCCTGACCAATTTTTAATGTACAAAATGAATTGGCAGTGGTTCAAAAAAGGGGGGAGCTACAATTCAAATCAGGTGAATGATACACAGTGGTTTTTTTTCAGTGAATGATTGAGCTGCCCCTAACACACACACATACATACTCATAAGCCACCATCTTGTCATTCTCCCTGCTTTCAACTGTAATATTACATAGATTCTTATTATTATTAGTTTGAGCTTCAACATGCCAACTAAAAGTAAGACACATGTATGTATACATTTCTCTTATATAGATAGGTCATATATGTGTGTATATAAGGTGGTATATAGACAAGGGTTGGATCTAATTGCTTTTCTGTATGTATTGTGTAGGGCAGGAGTGTCAAACTCATTTTAGCTCAGGGGCAACATGGAGTAAAATCTGCTATCAATTGGGATGGATGGGTAAAATGAATTAACAACTGTTAATGTACCTATTGTTCAAGTCACCCCTGAAATCTGGTGTCTTTTAGCTTTGCGAGCCGCATTCACGGGCCTCATCCAACCTTCGGGCCTTGAGTTTGACGCCCCAGTTTTTGTTTTTTTTGTTATATTTTATTTATCCCTTGAGGGGAAATTCATTCTCTGCAATTAACTCATCATAGCTGCAGTCCATCAGCGCCAGGGGAGCAGTTAGGGGTTTAGTGTCTTGCTCAACAACGCTTTGACTCACTGGGAGGGCGCCGGGAATCGAACCAGGAATGTTTGGTTCGCCACGCTGCCCCGGTTGGTGTCAACTGACACAGACTGGACTCCTAGGAAGGAGGTACCCACAGGGGAAGGGAACCTTGTAGGGTATACCACAGGCTAAAATTGGCCATACTGTTCAGACCAAACGGGCACCATGTATTTCCCAAGTGGGCAACATTCCCCAAACCATTACCCATATGGGCTCTGGATTGAGCCCAACGAGGGTCCGTCACCAACCCATCTGGGCAGCCCACATGGGGCCCTTTATGGAAACAAAAATGACTATTCCCCAGTCGGTTACCCAAGATGGGCCCCACATGCTGCTCATCAAAGGTAAGCAAATAATTCGACTTCTGACCCTAGAACAAAAAAAGTGCAGCTGCAGGGAGTGCTAATGACAAGGGAGCAATGGCAAAAGACCAACCTTTGTATCCGTCAGAGTTTTAAAAATTTAATTCTATTCTCCATATGGGTTTATTAACAGTCAAGAATAGGGAGGAATGTTGGAGAGAATTTCCTCGGAATTTGGAAGATTCTGATGGCCTGGTTTATTGCCTTTCATGACGGCTCTGCCAACATTGGTGTGTCTGAGTGGGTGAATGGCTGAAGGTTCGGAAGAGCTATATGAGCGGAGACCATTTACGTGACTTTGCAACAAAAAACAAAACACCACCATCACCACCACAACAACCACAAAAACAAAAACAAAAACAACAGCAATAACAATAACAGTAATAATAACAGCAATGGATAAATAAACTATCAAGAAACTATCGAGTAACTAACAAGTATTTTTGTTGCGTACCGGTTATGTTATGTTATGGTGTCTGCCTCCCCTTGAAGTAATACACAATCTGTCTAATTACCCATGCACATTTGCAACATTTGCACACTGAAAACAATAATGTCTTTCTTACTATGTAAACCACAGGCTATGTATCCTTTGAAACTGAGATATTTTTTTCAAATAACGGAAGACCTGAATGGAGTAGAAGTTCTCCCATTAAAATGTTTGCAATTACTATTATAATGATCAAAAAACAATTGCTGAAGAAAATATATTTCATTAACGTTTGGTAAAATCTCTGCTTTGATATGCTACGTTTTCTTTAATGATACTTTTGGAACAGAGTTGGACATCTTCTGTATGACAAGGTATATATGTTAAAAGCCCAAATCTCTCAGCCACCGGGCCTTTAATCACAAAACACTCAGTATTTCCATGCATATCATATAGGTTTAGGTGAAGTAATGATGTCACAAAGCATGCTTTAGAAAGACAGATTCCTCATCACCAGCACAACTCACTCTCCTTAAATCATTTTCCATTGCATGAGTAATGCTGTCACCCTTTGAGCCACGCAGATTCGGGGCTCCTTTATTCCAGTTCTAAATGACAGGTCCACCAGATTAAAGAACATTAAAAAAAAGGCAGTGAAACAAAAGCCATACATATGTTCAAATCACAGCAGTAATAAAGATTAAGTAGAAGTTAATGGCATCCTCAGTCATGCTTGTGGAGGTAATCTCTCTTTTTTAAATCAAAATTAGATTTGGACGGGATGAACAAACAGTGGGTGAGACTTTGGCGTAATATTTTAATCAAATTTTCATGAATGAGTGGATACAATTAGGGAGGCTGTCAGTCAGCAAGGCAGAGACCCAGTTGTTGTTCGGATAGCACTGAGAGAAAGAAGTGGGTGAGGTTCAAGACAGGAATATGGTTAGGCTATGCTGACCACTCCAAAGGGCTGTAAAAACATCTCGAGTCCTTAACAGTGAAACGTCCTGAGAGCAATGATGCATAGCAATGAGTGCCATGTGTGAGTGTGGAAATGTGTTTGTGGGTTCGGGCTCATAACTCATTCATTTATACCAGTTATAATGATGGACGGGATAAATGTGTAACAGCTAGAGAACAGTGCAGGCTCTCTTTCTGGCTCTTAATGCGTAGATTGATAAGAAGCATTAAACATTGCAAATGTCATTCTTTGGAAATTCTTAAAATAAACAAATATGTACAGAAAGTACAATTTTGTGATCAGTCCACCTATTGTGAGCTTTTATCTCAAATGAATAGATGAATCAATGAATAAACAAACAAACAAACAAAAAAATAAATAAAACACCCATCGACAGAATCATCCATGACTTGCTCTGAATCCATTCACTTTTTTTTTTGCCATTATTCTGAACACTTACAAAATACCATGTTTGATGAAGAAGATGCAACAAATCTTATATCATGGATAATAGGATGAGAAATTGGAGAGGTTATATGCACATATGGTGAAAAACAAAAGACTGGGATAAAAGAGATACATCACCAAGATGTTCCTCTTTCTCGATCTGACCTCCTCCTCATTTCTCTCTCAATTCTTCTTCTGCATGAACTCTCTAAAGCATAAACAAGCACCAGGAAAGCACTTAGTTATGGCCCACTTTGGGCAACGGCTGACATTCTACTTGTTAACAAACACCATCTCTGTGATGTGGAAGCATTCGGTCGGCTGTCTACTCATGGTGTGATAATCAATTTGTGACATACCTAAAGAGGGCCAGGGTTGGTTTCCCTTAATTGGGCCATTACTGGAGCAAGAGGCCTTGACTAATGAGAAAGGGCTATGTTACCATCACATAGACACTGCATTATGTTCCCCTCCACTAACTTCTTGGCTTTTGAAGCATAAACATTCAGAAGGAGATGTAATCTGAAATGGCAGCAACTTTGACTGTCATAAAAAAATCATCAAACTTTCCAACAGATCCAGATGCCCCCTTCAAACAAATATCACCACTTTATTTGCAAAACCTGTTACATGCTCATACATGTAGAACCATCCTTTCAACTATCCCGCTGCATATATAGTTATTATGATTTATCAAATTAATTTGTCAGAGACTGTTCAAAACTCCATCAGACATGCTTAAGAGTACATTGACATGTAAGCAAACACAGTGAAGACAAGTATCTTATCCAACATTTGGTACAACTAATTAAATGCAATGGTTGCCAGATGGAGTGACTGACAATAGGTGTGATGGTGCATGTCGTGAAAAAAAAAAATTTACTCAAGCAAAACTGAGAAGAAAACATTTTTTGATAATGAAGGAGCCCCATTCCATTGACCAGGCACATCCAACTTTCGTCCCTTTCACTAAGCTGCCACTAAAATTGTAAAATATACCAGAACAAGGTTGATGCAGTGTGCTGTTGTGCCTCAGCAGTTTTTTGACATTATTAAACTTCACTGGAAAAGTTGTCAGGAAGAAAATAACATTCTTGTCTTGAAAACAAGCATAAGAGACAGTTGAAAGCTGGTTTATTTCAGCCGCTATTGTCTAGCTTTTATTCTTAAAGTTGCCACTTAAAAAAAAGAATCAAATCTTGCGAAGCTTTGTCTGTGGTTATATTACATTTCAAAATAATCCGAAAAATAGTGACACATTTAAAAGAATGTTGGTGGTTTACTTTAGTTTCAGTGTGAAATCTATCACAAATGGTTCCTGATTCATTTATATCTAAAAAACCTACCGGGACTCATAGATGCAGATCTTCCAACATTAAACACCAAACAACTGAGATGCTAGATGTCTTGGACCAATCACCAAGACGGAGATGTTCAATACAATGGAGTTCTTGTTCCATTAACACTTACAGTCATTAGATGCTAAGGAAGCAAATGCATCTTATAGATGCAGATGACCTCTTGTCCATGCCTGTAATAAATCTTTCCCGTGCACAGATAAGGAATGCCTGTCTTCCCTAACTTTTTTTCTCTTCCTGTCCCTGGTAAGTTTCAACACAAACTACTCTTGAGGTTATTCCTTCAAAGTCTTGACTCTTTACTACCCGTAAACGTCTACCTTGAACTTGCCAGTCTTGGGCCAACAAGAGCACATCCGGCATGTCTGATTCCTTCCTCCCGTGACCCACCAGCCACACTCGTCACTAGCCGGTAGACTGTACATGCGTGTTCAAGATCTGTCGGCTTTTCAGTTACTTCCTGAGCTGTTAGCTATCCCCCCAACTGCCAAACCAAATCCAGATGGTGTCTAGTTGTCTGGTGTCTGGAAACTTCCAGGTGGTGTCCAGCCTTCCATCTTTGTTTCATCTGACCAGACTCTGGAGGCAGGTGTAGTCCAGGGAAAACAGCGGACTACTGGGTCACTAGAGTTATAGCTACAACACAAATCCAAGTTCCCAAAAGTGCTACGGTCAATGCTGCATTCCAAGCTGTCAGAGCCAGATGTCACCTTCACCAGACAGCTACAGACAATCTGCATTCCCTGCCTGCCTAGTTCCTTGGACTGTGGTTGCAGATCAGACCACTTTTTTTCGATAAATTAACAATCAGCTTCTTGGTAAAATGTTTAATATTTAAAATATAAAATATTTAATTTTCATTATGATTGTTTAAAAGTAATATTTGCCATTCAGTAAAAGCTGACAGCAGTATCTGTCTTATACAACTGAATAAATTGGAAGGCAATATAATAACAATACATTTCATAAAACTATAGTACAATGCCACTTATAAGTACTAATACTAATTTCTCTTAAATTCTCTTAAAGTATTTATATAGCAGTCCTGCATTGACCACAGTGATGTTGAGTGTATTTATTGCTGTATACACTTTTCAGCACTTCCCATACCACATGACGCTGTTGTTCTGTTGATGTTTCCTTTTAATGGTTCAAAACTGTGTGCTGTGACTAGTTCTCTGTGGAAAAACCAGAGCACCAAAAATAAACAAATAAATAAAAAAAATGGCGAAGCTGCCATAATCATTAAAAACACTTTTCTATAAAATCACAAAGTGCCTCTCTCATCCATGCTGGCATTTTACATTATGCACAGCATTATCAATAATCATCAGCAGACTAAATCTCTTTTTCTGATGTTTAGTGCCTGAGGCCTGAGCCGGGGGCTGCCTGACTGAGAGCCCTGTTTGTGCCAGTGTGATTTTTACTCATTTGTCTACGTCGGGGATTCCAGCCAAGCTCCACCACTTAATCAGCAGGTTAATGCCAGCCTCTAAGGGAGATGGAGGAAGAGGTATCGAACCATAAAGGGATTCCAGCTCGGTTACAAAGGGTGCCTTGGGAAACTACCTTATTCCTGTGTGTGGATCGGCTCCCAGTGCCCACAGCATGCAGTTAAAAGCCAGCAGGGCATGGTGGGAAAAAAAGCAAATGGACGCCATTTTCTCTCCCCCTGTGTCCCTCCACTGGTCCTTCTCTTTTCTGACTCCAGTCTTCATCTTTCTGTCTTGTCATTCCCCCTTACTCCCGCTATATCCAATACCACTCCGTGTCTTTGTTTATTTCTCTGTTTTTCTCTTTTTTTTTGTCCTTTCCCCCTCTGTCTGCCACCCCTCTTCCAGGGGAACATGGCATCCCAGAGCCCCTGTGAAATATAACTGCCGGTATGTGTGTGTATGTATACTCACAGACACCTGCCTGCTTGCCTGCTCATGCTCTGGCAATATGCTCACACTCAATCAGATTTGCATAAGTAACCTCTCAGCAGGCCTGCTCCACTGGCCAGGTGCGTTGCTCTATTTGCATATAGAACTGTGAGGCTCCCCAGAGTCACTTTAGACTCCAGTGACTGCTGAGCGAGCCCACATGAAATCTGAATTAAAAACCTTGCCTGTCTGACACCCTCCTTCATCCCTGCCTATCTGTACTTTAGACATCCCATCTCTTTCCTGCTTCTACCATCTCAGCCTGTCAGTGGCCAGTTCTATCCCTTGTACTGCTCCCCTTACCAGACCTAAGAGGTGAGTAACATTTTATACCAAAAATCTGCTACTCTGTGTATTTGGTCATTTTAATGTGGTCATGGTAAAGCTGAAACTACATTTACATTGGACAATTTGGATTATTTGATGGGTTCGACACAATAACTCACTTTCATAGCCCCAAGTACAATATTAAAAGCAACTTCACAAGAAATTGAATTCTGGACACTTCCAGATGCACTTTGTAGAAAATAAATATTTTCATGGTCACCCATGTGGTCCATGTGAGCATCACTAGGAGTCCAACAGTTTACCAGAGTTTCTTATGTTTTGCATCTTCATACTTATCTTTGTCTAACATAAAAATTACAAATTGGCAGAGACTGTCATTGATGACACTGGTAAACGGGAAACCTTTAGCCCTGAAAAAGTCAAGAGAGACTTTTATTGTACACCTGTTTATAGGATACCCTGGGAAGGAATGTGTACAAACAATTGTAGTCAAAACCCACTGAGGATATCATAAAGCTCCAGAGATAAAAGTCAAATTATACCGTCAGTCCCTACAATTCAAATGCCCTGAGGAAAATATTAAAATATATATTCACGTCCATACAGAAATTGGCTGACTGATGTGGTGTCCCATTTCTGGTAGACTTAACTTGTATAAAAACCGTTCGTTGTAATACATGGAGAACGCACAGTTTGCCTCGGACCTGGCAAGAATGAATAATTTTTCCAGCACTGAGCTTGACCTCAACTTAAGGGTGTCCTTAACTAAGAGATATTTGCTGAAACACCACTGGTTCTATACATTGTCATTTGGACTGTCTTGTATGTTAATGCACCCAGGAATTTATTCTAAGACCCTTGGAGGAAAAGGGGGGCGGGGGTGCACATGGGAATACCGATGGCTGAGCAATATCCTTTTTCCATGAACAGAGGAAATTGTTCAGTGACCCTTAGAGGTCTAGCCAATTTGAATATGTGTGTTGTCCCTGTCTGTAGCCTAATCAGAACAGATTGAGTCATGGCCACAACACAACAGGGGAGGTTCAATAAAATGAAATGCATTTGTTCTTGTGATAGATATTCACATTCAAAAAGCTCTGTCCGCCTACTAGTTAGCATATGAGCATATATCAGTGTTTTCAGTCATATGGGTTGAAAAATAAAGGAGAATGTGTGAAGTGGGAATGTTGTATCGTGGTACTGGACAGATAAAGAGGTAACGGTAGAGATAGGAATGATTTCATAATGAATTTGGAGGTTAGGAATGACTTGGAGGGTATTTTCAAATTGTTTCCTCACAAACCTTCTAAAAATATGTGCCATCCATTCCTATTACCTCATATCATATTATATCACCAAGTAGGGGCTTCTCATAATTAAATAAATTGCTAATGTATTACTATTACAGAAAGCATGTCATCAGAACCTCAGCTATGCCCTAAAAAAAAGTTCTCTATCACCCGATGGGTTGAATAAGTGGTGTCATGCTCTTGAAAAGTTGTCGAATTGCTGTAATTGGATCCTAAATTAATTTGTTGGTGCAGTGTATGAAAGGGAACCAAAGTGGTTGGGGTTTGGGAAATACTGTGGCGTTGAGTGAAGTCCTGAAACACTGTACATTAGTAAAAAAATGGCATAAATGTTTCTTCCTCTTCTTTTACTATTGTCTAACCTCTGTCTCTTTCTTTATTTCCTCCTCAGTTTATCTCAATCTCCCCTTCTGATGAGGTGCTGTGTGAGATTCTGCTGTTTAGAGGTAGCAGTAGGTCAGCTGGCCTTCTGCACGCACATGAAAGGACACTTGTAATATACAGAGAGGGCAGTGTTAGGGGCCGGGCAAAAATATAATAACATAAAGAAAAAGAGAGTTGAAGGCGGGCAGAAGCGCAAGGTCTTCATTTCTCATGTATAGAAATTGGAAATGTCTGACCAGCTGGGGGTTGCTTATCTCACAGGGAAGATAGCATCACGAAACAGGCCTGTAATGGCCACATGCTCCACTTGATAATCCTCTCCTTCCCCTCCCTGCTGCCGTCCGTCCGGAGATACGAAGCCCCCGGTTGCAGGGCTTAGAGGCTTTGAGAGCAGGGGAGCATTACCAATACAAAAGAAATGCATTTGGGCTCTTCCAGTGCTCTGGTGGACTGGGTTAACATAATAGCTTCCCTCCCTGGCCCTTGCCTTGTTTTTGATTGATACTTTTCAATTACAGTCCACTCCAGTCCGAGTCTGCCCCACTGCGGCCCCTATGCTCCCCCCCTCCCCAAACATTCAAAATGCTATTTTTCCACTGTGTGATAACTTCAAACATTTAGGGGGTACAAGAGCACTGGTAACCCTGTTTAGCTGGCGCAGTAAATTGGTTCCATGTTCAACATAATAGCACTGACAGGCTTTTGCTAGGGAAATCAGTCCAGCAAAGGGACATGCCAACGATAAGACATCCAGCTTTGAAATTCTATTTCTCCATATCAGAATTAAATCTGGACTTTATATTTCTTTTTGCCCAGGCACAGGCTCTCTCTGGTCGCTTCCTGGCCTGTACTATTTGATCATGGGGTGACAACTAATACTTACCCCTGAGATCCTTTGCTCTCTCCATTTTCTGGGACTTTGGACCCTATTTTTTCTTTTAGCTTGTTATTTTTCCTCTTCTTTTTTTTTCTATATTGCTTGTCAAAATCTCAGATGATTTGTCCATCCGCAAGATGTAATGCATCAGGACACGCTGTGCCTCAACAGCATTTCAAAGATACTGCCATACACCTAAGGGCACCCTGCATACAACATACACCACAACAGTATTATTATCTTCTTGAAAATGTAGATTGTATAATAATAATTTCTTTTTTTATAAATCAAAAGCATTTTATGACATTCCGCCTGATGCAGCTCAGTGTTTTTATAACCTTCCTAAACCACATCAGCTACATGCATATGAGCCCGCTTGTGCGCCGTGAATCTCTGAGTAAACATATTTGTTAGCAGAAGCACTGGTGTAATCATTAGCAGAAGGAATGCTTTCCAGCGGTATCTGGGCTCATCTGATATCCATGTGCCTCCCAATGACAGCACAAGGCCCTACAGATAATTAATCTATTTAGCTGAGGGGGTGGAAAGCCACCCGTTGCTAGGTCAGATAAGTTTGTGGATTTACACATTTTAAAGTCATCTAGTCCCTCAATGGCACCAAACTGTGAGATATTCTAATGCCATTAATTACTATTTCCGATTGGATGGTCTCGGCTGTGTCTGGACCAGCTGTTTCATCAGGCGTGTGTGTGTGTGTGTGTGTGTGTGTGTGTGTGTGTGTGTGTGTGTGTGTGTGTGTGTGTGTGTGTGTGTGTGTGCGTATTGTGGAGAGATTGCATTTGTGTGTAAGTGAAACGCCCACTCCCGGTGCACCCCACAGGCATCCTTTCGTCATGGGGTGACATTCTAAAAGGGTCCCGCTGTAATTTATCCTTCTATCTCATAGTTGTGTCCGCATGTGACTATATATGCAATCTAATGTATGTGAAATCTAAGAAAAAATGCTATCACTTAAATTAAATACTCAATGGGTGACGCCTGCAGATGATACAATCATAACCACAGGAATTCACCAAACAATCGACAACATTCCGTTGCAGATGATCACCACATTACTTTGGTACTTTAGTTATTTAATGTAAACAAATATATATGGTCACTGGCTATAAGATAGGAATTGTTTTGCTTTGTGGTGCAATGAAATAGACCACACCTCATAAAGTTTAGTTTTTTTTAATGTAACCCATCTAAACGAAGTTCCTATAGCCGAGTACTTGTTATTTCACTCTCAGCATCCAAAGGAGCAGATTACCAAAAGGTTGGGTGTCAACCCCATTTGAAAAATGAATATATGAAATGAATAACCAGCACAAAAATAAGTCTTCTAACAATTACTTATGCTCACAAATGTAGCTAAAGTGACTGAAAGAATAAGGTCATCCTTTTCTGAATGGATGCTGATCTTGCAGATTACGCCTCCATAGGGCAGACTACAATACAGGTAACACATTGCCCCAATTTTCTCTCTGTGCTTGACAAAACTCTCCAGAGATGTCGGAAATTCCATCAGTGTGGCCACAGACTTCTGTTTGAAACACATTACCTTTTTCTCTGTAGAAATAGAGTACTTTTAAGAGACAGGAGAGACCGAATCTACCTTTTTAGGCTTATCATTTGTCATCCCCTCACATGTCATAAACCACAACCAAAAACAATATTTTAAAGTTTATAAATTATTTTCTAATGGTGTTATACATACTCTGTTATATCCTGATCCAGGTGAAGCATACCCCCTGATCTGAATCCCTTACTGTAAGGACCAGTGTATAAAGTTTAAAGTTTAAATGAGAAGTATTGATAACTGGAACACATGCGATAGTGTTGAGATCCAAAGTCGAATGCATGCACAGTTTCTGATCCGACACAGTGCTCTTACATTGCTCTTTTTCCTTTTATATTAATATCTAAACAACTCCAAAACTGACCATCTGTATTCCAGTCAGTTTTTTTTTTTAGCTGGAATCAATTGAACATGGTAGTCTAGTGGTATACAAACCAAATGAGACGATGTGTATGAGCACAAAAAGATACAGCAAGAAATGACAATGCAACAACTGAGCCTCATGAATGTACATAGACAACAGGAAAATGAGAGACCAAAAACACTCCAGTAGTCACATTTGTTCGGATTATTCACTTCAAGTTCAGCTCGAACAAACCTTGAGAGCCTTTTTTGATGGCTGGTCAAATTTTGTTCAGTTGGATTTGTGTCATGCATGGAAGAAATGTGGACTCCAAATTGTGTCTGTGTTGTGTTTCTAAAATCCTGGCTACAGCTCTGTGAATAAATGATTTTCTACACAGTCAAATGTCATTATGTGACAAATGAATGACATTTCATCTGCTCATTTTTCTTCCACCACAAAATAAAGCTATTTAGATTTAGTTGTTTCTCGGCATGTGTGATTTTGTGACGGCGACTGTGCTGTCAGATCCTAGAATCCTGGTCACAGCAGCATTTCCATAACTGATAGAAATGAAACAATATACTCTTGATTAAATTGTAATTGTCTTATAGATGTTTAGTTTCTGTGATAGTAATGACTTCAATGTAAGTGCGGCCTGAACTTCTCCAGTATTTCAAACCCGATGCTTATATATACCAAACATAAGGATTGCATAAATAGACATAGAGATGGAGGAAGAATGACAGAGACAGAGAGAGGAGAGGGGGGAGCTATGGTGCTCCCGGGTTCTCTGCTCTGACATTGTGAGTGTCAGACTCCGATCACTTTAATCAGAGCGAGGATATGCATGATAAAACGGATAAGGGACTTTAATCAAAAAAATTCGCTGGTCTGGAAACGTGACACACTCCGACAAGCACGCCTCAACCCCACCCCTCCTCCACCCCCTGCCACCTCCGACACTCACATCTCCCCAACCCCCAAGTGTCACCGTCACCACTGTGCGGTCTGGGCTTACCATTAATATGCATAGACCAGGCAAAAGTTTGGTTCTGTGTAAAAAACGACCACTGGTAGAAAAATATAAAATCTTATGTTTACCTTAGTATATCCATTCACATACCAACTACCTTGGGGCTACAAGATCATATAAGTCAATACGAAATCAACATTTCAAACATTTAATGATTAAAAAAAATAAAAAAATAAATAAAAGAGAAAAAAAGATCGGACAATATTTATGTGCTTGTCTTGTTTTACGGAACCGGGTTCACCTGATTCTTATTGACGTATTAACCCTCCAAAGAACGATATTTACCTTCCCGCTGCTATTTAATACATTGTGTGTTTATTAATGTGTGTTTCTTGCTATGCTAGTGTTTACTATAACTTTAACTATAACTTTTTGAATATATTTAAGTATTCAATACATTTAATGTATTTATGTAATTATGTGTATTATAACTCAATATTTACATATTAAGTTTAACATGTTGTCTACAAAAGTCAGTGGTTTTGTTTTGAAAAAAAAAACAAACAACGAAAAACAAAACTTTAATATTCACTGTTCATGAATATGCACCTGAAGGTCAAATTCAAGAAACATCCAAAAAGATGCCTAAGATATTTTCTGGGGCCTATTGTAAGTATCAAAACTGGGTATTCACATATAATTTCCTGTTTCAGTCATTACCAAAAAATGATCTCACCTCTGTTTGAAATAAATGGTCATTGGCAAATTCCCGGTGTAGTGCTATCTTGAGCACAAGTAATACCTGATGGGTGCCTGTCATTAGCTTAAGAGATGGTGATAAAGTTGAAATAGTGCCAAGTCATACGCTTTTTTTTCTCACGCTGATGCATCTTAAAGAGCATGAAAGCTAAACTTGAATTGCTTTATTATGTAACTTTCAAAAAAATTATTTTGGATAATTTCTTAAGAATATGTGATATCAAGCATAAATCAAGCAGTATTTTTTGCTGTCACAATTGGAGCTCTGAGTTGCTTGCGCATATAGAAACATTAGGAGTAGTTTAATCCAGCTCATTTATTCTGAATATGATATAGAGACTTCATTTTACATCACATTACTGAGTGCCTGTCAGTAGTTTGCTAACACTTACTCTATGTCTGAGGAGCTCTAATTAGAAGGAAACACCGGGCAATAAAGAAATTAGGAAAAATGTGAAAAAATAGATAGAATATGTTGTCAAAAAGTGAATAATGTTTTACGCTATGTGACAGAATATCCCTGTGTGTGTGAGTGTGTGTGTGTTCTTACTATACGATCTCCTAAATTCAACTGTTTGCTAAAAATGATTTTGAATAATGAATTTATTGCATTTACTGGTCAATATTGCGGATTAGTCAGATGGTGACACCTAGATTAAGTGAGTAAAAACAATAAATAAATTAACATTTAAAAAGTGGGAAAGGAAATTGAAGCTTGGCAATAGTGTGACAAGCAAACTAAGTCAGTTCAGAATAACATCCAATATAAAAAAAGTGTTATACAGTGATTGCAATGATATAAGAAAGGAATCCTTTTCAGCTGGGTCTATCTTCATCCATGTTTGAGCATTCAAGATTTAATGGAATTCATTTTCCAAGTCATAGATTCATAGTAGTGCACTGCTATTGAATGCTCCGCTGCCAGCTAATGATAGATTAGATAAGTTGGAAATGACATGCAGACACCTGGCCTGACATGATATATAACTATTCTGATTTGGATAACTTTATATATTCATATGTAATCACTGCTGACACTCCTGAGGTATATGAAAAGGAAACAGATTGGAGTACCTTCAGTATGGCAGTCTTACACACATATTGAACAGTTCAGTCAGCAGAACTGACACGGCCACAGACCAAAACTGAAGCAAGTTTATAAATGCAAAGCTGCATTCAAGAATTTCCTATCTTTATGCATGTTATATATTAAATTGTGTGCTGGTCTGCTGGATTTGCACCAGAAGATATGCCAATCTAGTTGTAGTTTGATGACAGAGTTGTAAACTGAGAAGGCTCACCAATGTGAAATTAAGACACTTTATTGCGTTTTTTTTTTTTTTTAATTCCTAGCAATCCTCATAAAATATGGAGACTATACAATATTTCTACAAAGGCTATTGTAACTCAAAAAGTTAATGTACATACCAACATCATGTCGTGGATACAGCACCTGAGCCATACCATCCTATTAGTCCAACCCCAAATGAAGAATCCCAAACTTTGTGAAAAAGTAGCTGTTTTTTGACAATTGTTTTATGCCAAATGAAAAACAGGTGCAAAGCAGTTTGAGGCAGAGGTATTTGTGTTTTGGTCCAAATACTCGGAAAATATGGCTTGAAAGTAAATGAATATGAAAAATGAAATTCAGTGGAACTAGAGGTGGTGGCCGAAGAACAAAATAAACATACTTATAAGAAAAATTCAGGGGGGAAAAATCCATCCATCTAGCATTCCATTCAGTAATTCGTCTGTTTCCCTTCTGATCAATTATTTGCACTACTTGCATGATGTGATAAGACAGGTAAAATATGTAGTGGTTATTGGGGTTTTGTGATCTAATAGCTGAAGAAAACAAAATGTACCTGAGCCGTCTGGATCGTGCTTTGGATGACCAGCAATATCTACCAGATTGAAAGGGGATACACTCTATGGGAGGAGTTTTTTTGAAGTTTCTTGGTTCTTTTAGCTGCAGCTATCCTCCATAGATAGCAAGGGGCTGCCAGAGATCATCTGTGAAGAATTAATAATCATCTGGAGAGCTTTGCTTCCAATGCCTTCTCTACTAGGTTACTGTAGGACCACAAGAACTGTTTGGGATCTGGGTTCACAAATTGAGGTTTGAAGTCATTTCCAGAAAATCTCTGCTGATGAGTCCATGTTCTATTTCTGGATGAATGGGGAGTTCTTTTGTGTTATTGTGCTCAGTCTAAGGTTTTATCGGCACACCAGATTATTAGTTACTGAACCTTGTTTCTGTGTTGCCATCTCCTCCCAAAATGAATCCAGTCTCAGAAGTATCACAATTCCAATGACATGCATTCAGTACAGGGCATTAAAGAGCACTGGTTCTGTCTGAAAAGGCTGTTGATATAGGGGAAGCAAGTCTTGTAACTGGGGAAATTTACCCTAAGCCCCCAATTTATTGCCTCTGATTAGTTTTTTTTCTCTCCAAAAAGGATGCATGTCAGAAGTACAGTAGGATGGCTAGACAGCCTATGTTGTGGACACGGTGGCAGCTTGGTATGCCTTCTTTTGTGTCTAGGTAGATACCATCCAGGGCATATTTTGCCCTGGTATAGTGATTCACATATCAAATGGATTGTATGCCTGCTTTCTTAATGTTACCATCGATGATGAAAGCTCTATTGGGAAGACCATGCTGCTCTTTTTCACTGGTGTTAAGCAAGTGATGAGGGGTCATTTGCATGTGATGAGTTGTAGACAGCCATGACAATGACCAATAGGAAACATGACTATTCTATCAGAGAACATAATATATAATTCAACTAACGCATTGGATGGTGTAGCCTTTCTGCAGAGATTTTGCACCTGTATTTGGAGCATAAACCAGACTTGCAGCGTAACAAGTTTTACCAGGTATTCATACATGCCAGAGTAGAACAAGTGATTAATGATTAAATATACACTGGCAATAATATGGTAAGGTTCTTACAAGTAATTTGCTGTGTTGTAAATAAAGTTAAATATTTGCAATACAGTCAAATCATGCCATTTAAATCCACCTCAGATGAAGATAACCCATATTTTTCAATAGGGGTTGGTTACTGACAATATTTGATTGTCCAAAGGCACACACTCCTTTCATTAATAAGTACATTAAACTACGTACTCACATAAACCTTGGTTTCTCTCCCATTCATATACTTTTTAAGAGCCCCCCTGACACACACACACACACACACACACACACACACACACACACACACACAAAGTGTCTGAGTTCATATGCAAATTTGTATGTACTGTATATATAACTATATGAGTGTGTGTGTTTGCATGCTTGTGTGTGTGCAAGGGAGGAGGTTGAGGGGTACAGTACATCACCATCTAATTGCTTCCTTAGTTATGCTAATTAATTAGCACATACATACTTTTCCGAGCTGGTCATACATGCTGAGCCAGATGGTCTGCATGCAAACGTGTGTATGTGTTGCATAGTATCAGGCAGAGAAGTAAAACATAATAGGTGTACCTATTGACATTGACATAATTTATTAGTTGTGTATTGGTTAGTATTTGTTTATTTGCTTTAACTGCTACATAAACCCCGTTCAAGGTCACGGAGAGCTGAAAATGTACAATAGATAACTGTAAACAGCCTCTGCTATGTTAATCAAGCTGAGGTGCAAATACAGTCCAGTGCGAACTTAAGTTGTACTTAGATTGGCAGCTTTAGACTGCTGTAATATTAATGCTAGTACTTCTTTGTCTGGCTGTAAATTCCAAACTGAATTCTACAGTTTTCTAGAGATGACAAGTTTTTTTTTCTTCACCAACAGTCCAATTGTGGCTTCATGTATAGTTTTACCATGAGACTAAAATATACGTATATGGGGAAATGGGCTGTATGCTATTAGGGCAGTAAACAGTTTTCAAATCAAAGCCTTTATGTAACTGTTAACTGTTCGGCAAAGGATTTCACTTTTGGCTTGTTAGTTTATTTAGAAGAATCAGAATCAGAATCAGAACATTCTCATTATCATTGAAACATTGCTGTTTCATTAAACTTGTTAGTGCTTCTCCTGTGGTATAACACATAGGTAAAACTGTAAAATAAAATAAAATAAAATAAAATAATGGAAAATATAAAAGATATAATAAGATAAAAAAGTTTATACATATTATATTTGTGTGGAAAATACTGTGGTGATTATATTGCACTTGAGAGAGATATTGCACATCCAGTTATTAAGAAAAGTGGCTTCAAATAAAATGCATTATCCATCCATCCATTCATCCATCGTCCGCCGCTTATCCTGCACTTAGGGTCACAGGGGATGTTGGAGCCTATCCTGGCTGTCATTGGGCGAGAGGCTGAGTACACCCTGGACCGGTAGCCAATCAATCGCAGGGCCACATATACAGACAGACAACCGCTCACTCACTCACTCACTCACTCACTCACTCACTCACTCACTCACTCACTCACTCATTTGGGTCAATTTTCCAAAATTCATAATTATTATTATTATTAGTAGTAGTCGTATTTGTCTATTTATTGTGTTTATTGAGATTGCTGTCCGGCCCCTAATAGCACAAGGGTAGAAGCTTTTCAGGAATCTTGAAGTGTGGGTCTTAAATGCCTGTAGTTGAAAAACAAGCGAGCAGAAACTTTATAGCTTTCTATTCTTGAGTCCCCAACTCATTTTAAAGGGCTTGGGTGTCACAGGGTAGGTGGAAACTGATTTCAGGAGTGAAAAATTATCTCCTGGAAAGAAGGCCTGGGTCAGGGGCAAGGCAATTGTCTTGCTGTACTTTCCTCTCTGAGTTTGTTTACCTCCCTTCTCTGTGTTCTCAGGGGTGATTTACTCTCTTGGAGACTAGTAACTGAAATATTTGTGGCACACTAAATTGACAGACAATCTGAATTGCCACTCTGTAAAAAAACTGAATGTGATATCTTCATGAGAAAGGAAAGGTGAATGTTGTATAGCTTTTTTATAATGAATGACTTTGTGTTACATATTGTGGTGATTCAACAAGAATGTATTACATTCAAGGTTTTGGGCAAACATCTAAATATATTATTATTAGTATTATTACTATTCCTCTGATGGGAAAAATCTTTGACTGTGACACGGGTTACTTAGTTTCATCAGCATATACCATTTGTTGATTGGATGCTATCTTTTGAAATAGAATACAAGGAGAATGCTATTAATTTTCCTCACTGGAATTCACTGTTTTATTTCTATTGATGACAAAAAAGTACAAACAGGATAAGAGGGAGGTCATACCTCAGTGTGGGTTTACTGGTAATCAACCATCCAAATGACCTTGGATTTATGAGGATCATGGCTATTAGAGACATTTAAATTCAAAGGCAACAGGAGGAAACTATGGTAAACTCCAAGAAAAACCCATAAGGCTTGAATTTATTCAACTGAAAGTTAACACGACGGTGGCTCGATTTATCGACGTGGCCAGATCATTGTCTGCCTGAAGTACTGAATCTGAAAGCTGGAAAAGAGACTGGTATACAACATCTCAAGTATATAGGAAGGATACAGTGAGTAGCACAGAGAGGGTAAAGACAGCAAAGGAACTTAAGGACTAGATAAAGATAATGTCCACCCACCGTCTCCCAAGTAAACAGTGTATACAATCACAATGTGCGTGTGGGTGCCCTTTCTTCTGTGTTCACACCATCAGGACTGAATGTGTTTTGCTATTCATATGTCACTAGAGCAAAATACAACACCTGCTGCTGAAGGCAGATAATTTAAATTGCAATAATGTCTTAATCAAGAGAAAACAAGCTTTGGGAACCTCAGTCAAGCAAGACCAAGTTAAAAAAAAAAAATCACAAAACAGATTTGGGTCACATCCTACCACCTGCGTGCTCTACTCAAGCAGCTTCACCTTAATCAAATGTATATATCAAAAGAATATTTTGAGGATATGTAAACACATCAGACTTCCTCATGCTGTGTATTCCAAGTGAGAAAGGGTAATTCTGGATAATGCCCGTGAACAACACACTACACACAGTCTGGAGTTTATAATTAAATAGGGGAAATAATGCAGGTTTAGGATATTGTAGTCCTTTTACATTTTTTTTCATGATCACTTCAGCCTCATCTCAGTTTAAACATTATTATCTTAAATTACTTTGTGCACTGCATACTACCAAACACAGATCTTCTCAATTGGTTTTCTACATACTCTAATCGGGTATGATTATTTCAACTATGTCGGTAATATCCCAGAGATTTGTTAATTCAAATGTGATTTTGTCAATTTTGTTCACAAAGTCTAACAACAGGTACCCAGTGTCTTTTATGCCTTTCATCCCAGTTCCACTTTCACCTTCCTGAACACCTTCCTTTTAATTCTATGGATGATCATTTGGGGGGCAAGGAGCTTGTTAGCCTAATGATTAGGTTTAACCAGCCCTCTACGAATATAAAGACATGCTTCAGCTGAGCAGAACAGTGTAATGGTCCAGAAATTAGATAAAGGGAAAGGTGGGGGAGGGTTAAACAGATAGAGGGGGCAAGAACAATATGTGGAGCCTGTATATGCCCATGGTTGCTTGTTAGTAAGCTTGAGTGTGTTATATTATTATTATTGTTATTTTTAGTAGTGGCAATCTTGGCATTTGTCATAATAATCGTGATAATTCATATCATTATCATATTATAATAGTAACAATTATTATTACAATTAAAATGAATATATTATCATCGATGCGGTTTTACACACACACACACACACACACACACACACACACACACACACACACACACACAAATGTATTATTATTATTATTATTATTATTATTATTATTATTATTATTATTATTATTATTATTATCATTATCATTAAATCAAACTTTTAGACATCTGCTCTGGCTTATGTAATATGTCATTCATCTCTTACCCCTTATAGACCTGTTGCATCTAGTTTTGGACCAAAAGTCTAGTCAAAGTCATACAGAGTTTACGCTCCTGATCCAGGTTCCTGTGAGCTGTGCTCCAGGCTTCTGTTTGCCTGTAGATCTGTGTTGTTTGTTGTATTCAAGATGGTAAGATAATGAAATTGTTGTTTGGCAAAGGTCTTTGCAATATCATTTCACATCAGTACGCCTTTCCCGGGAGATTTATGAAGAGAAGATATGGGATATTTCTCTTTCCATGAGACACACCATTAAAATTAATGAGGAAAGGTCGGAGGGGATTTTGTAGGCCTCTTAATTCCTTTGAGCTGTTATGACAAAGAAATATATGGAGGAGAACAGAGAAAAAAAAATATACTATTGATGTTATCAGAATATATAGTCACTGGTTACACAGACACCATTTATTTGTTTTTAAATGAGTCTGATCAAATCCTTTATTTTAAATGGGGTATCAGATGGAATGTCAGATAAAAAAGAATGCTAAATTATCAATTAATAGACTCTGTGATTTCATTTTATGCAAATATTGATTGTTGGAATGGCTTATCTGCATACATATGTGTATATTATTTTCCATTGCTACAAATAGAAAGCTTGTTTTTCCTGGTTGATGGCATAGAAGAAGATCATCTTGCTTCTGCATTTATATGAGGACAGACAGACAGGGAAGAGGTTGATCAGCAATCACACAGATCTGGAGAATGGCGAGTGAAAGCCCCCCGCCTCAACAATCACAGCTAAAAGTCGGGAGGACACAGACATCTCTTTGACTAATATTTCAATTCAGATAATCAAATCATACCGTAAAAAGACTGGAGTCAAGATGTTTTTTTCCCTGATGATAATAGTACTATAATGATGCAGATGGTTGTTTTAGCTATTTAATTATTCTTAATAACAATAGTAATAATAATTTATTTGAAGGTCAGTGTAACTCAGCTTCCTTATTTCATGAACATCAGTAAACCCTGGGCTTATTTACAGTAGGGTGTGAAGAGGCCTGCAGCATTCTCCACCAGAAAAGTTCTATTATGCTTCCTCCTCGTGAAGCAAATTTCATGGCCCGCTGGATGAATTAAAGGATATCCTAATCTTGATCATGAGGGTTTGAGTGCATGTGAGTAAGACAAATAGATCATTCCAGGTTTAGGAA
This sequence comes from Fistularia commersonii, assembly GCF_037954325.1. Classification (NCBI taxonomy): domain Eukaryota; kingdom Metazoa; phylum Chordata; class Actinopteri; order Syngnathiformes; family Fistulariidae; genus Fistularia; species Fistularia commersonii. The sequence goes on along the minus strand of NC_141298.1, from coordinate 4,617,798 downwards.
TTATATACTGGCATGCGTCGATGAAGAAGAGGTTGAGCTAAGAAAGCGCTCATAATATGAATCTATGTTAATCTATGTTTTTGACTTTCCTTAATCATGTTTAAGAATTAACCAAACGAATAAAGTTGTGGATAAATCCATCAAAATGACTGTCATTTACAGGTTGGTTTGCAACTCTCTTGCTCTCTCTCTCTTTTTCTGTCTCTCAGGGTCAATGTGTTCAGTGCAGTTCTCTGAAGTGCACAGAACTGATCAGATTAGATTGTCTCTAAAAGCTCCTCTCTAATGGCAGAGCGGAGGCTACAGTAAGGTCAAGAGCATGGAATTGAATGGCCAAAAATGTATCTTCCGATCGCGTACAACTCTTCACACACTTTTACAGAAGTGCAAAGGAATGAAATGTACAAACCATTACATAGGCCTACACATACTGCAACACTGCTTTCATAACAGTATTTCTACAACAGCAACAATTTTCATTCAAATTGATGAATATTAACAATCTTGATACTATATTGTTAGGAAAATTGTAGTAACATTCCACCACAAACCGCAAATGATATATAAGAAAGAAAGAAAAAAAAGAAAAAAAAAGGAAAAGGAAAGGTAATAATTTCACACACACACACACACACACACACACACACACACACACACACACACACACACACACACATGCGCATGCAGGTTAAGCTATATTTCATTTCTGTTTGTGCAGACATGGCTGTTATCAGTCGTGTGTTTCCTGATGATGGGCAAGTTAATGATGAAAAATCAATTCAATTGCTATACTTTCCTCTCTGAGTGCCTTACATATTAAGACAGCAAACAGTTGGTAACTTAAACAAAATATTTTGAGGGTGGTGTCATAACTCTAAAATATAATCCCTATTCCACCTTCACCTTCTGCAATGGGTAATCTGGGTCTCTGTGATACTTTTTCTTCCACTTATGAAAGCAGGAGCACTAAGGCTCATATCAGTGGCCAGCAGGCAATTTAGACTAACATGCCAGCAATGGAACATCACTCACAAAATACAATTAACTGAAATCCTCATCACACAATTTCAAAATGGCAGTTTAATTTACCCTCATCATTTCTCTTCCTTTTCTTCCCATATATTTCCCCCTCTGCAGTCCCTGGCGCCAAACTAACTTTGAAGGAGTAAAGATATCAATACTTTATTAGGAGTGAGTATTAATTTAATTATACTGACAGATAGAACTAGGGTTTATCCTTTTTAGAGCAAAAGTTGCAAAGGGCTTAAAGAGAACTTCACTATGACTCAGTAACTACCCTAGAGAATTCTATCTTTTAATATGGCATTTTGAGAGAGTATTGCAGCTTAAAAGTGACTTCTGTTGGTTTTCATGTAGCCTATATATTAGGCTGCAACATGGAGGGCCTTCAGTGCTTTAAGGAAGTAAAAAAAAAATAAACAAAACACTGAACCATCTCTGTTGTTTGCCATTGAAATAATTCATTTTCATTTACCAAGTAGAATCTCAGTGTTTTTCAATAATTGGATTTTTTTTTTTTTAACTCAGTTTGGCCCCTCACTGGAAATACAGATTTGTTTGGTTTGACTCTTACTTTACTTACCTTACGTTTGTCTTAAACACACATACTGTAGCTTTGATAGTACTCACTGTGATTTGTCTTTTCTTATCTCAGTTTGCATAAATAATATCAGACTGAAAAGATTGAAAACCATACTGTTGGAGACCAGAAACACAAGTTCGATCAAAAAGGAATGCCTCACACAGGCTTTGCCAAAAAAGAAAAAAAAAAAAACCCTTCAGTGACAGCCATCCTTTGCCCCTGAGATGTTTGAGATGTACTACAAGATGTACATGTACTACAAGGCTCTTGCCTGTCCCTCCAATCCATTGCCTTCACCCCTCTTTCTCGCTGGCACCGTAACCAGTAAAGCAGAAGGCACCTGAAGACTCACTGACCGAGAGCCCTGAAAGCCTCGAAGCCCATCCAGTGACCCGTACCACACTCACCCCTTGAACCGAGAATTGGCACCAGAGGCAAGGGGAGTGCTCGCGGTGGTTGTTAGCGACGGTGTGGGGCAAGTACTGGATTGTGAGCCAGAGGGCTTGGCACTGGCTGAAGTGCCCAGCCTTCAGCATGTAGGCCTGGGTGAGCACGTCAAGTTGATTTATGTAAGGCCTGGCCCTGCAACCAACCCCAGGCTGGACCCCACCTGTCCTTCATCAAATCAGACCCACCAAACACTTGAGTAGGACGGATTGTAAAGTGAGGAGAGATGAAGGGGCTGGAGGTGAAAGCAGAAAAGCAGCTCCAGGTCATTGATCATTACTGGGATGAGCGAGGGATGGACATGGCGAGCAATGAAGGTAGAGAGCAGCAATTCACTGCAAGAGGGGGAATATTTAGCCAGCCGTGATGACTTGGTCACCCACACTTTCTCTTATCTAGCAAGCTAAACCAGCAGCCAGGAACTGTCAGAAGGTATTCCTTCTCCTAATGTGAGGGCATCTTAAAACATGTTCTAACTTCACTCTTTGCAGAGGAAACTGTAGTGAGATGAATTTCACTGTCAAATGTAATCAAATATGAGCAGTAAATGAAAATGTTCCAAGAGTTGACAATGTCATTAAAATAAATTGAATGACATTACAAGAAAAAAACAAAAAAACAAAGACGAAAAACAAACTAGAGTAGTAACTAAAATTTGCTTTACCTTCAATTAGATACAAACTTAAGGGGATCTTTTAATTGAAATCAATCTCTCTCTGTCTCTTTATATATATACATATGAGGGTTAAAGTATGACAAGATGTAAATCTTGATTTTAAAAAGGTATATTTTTTATTTTCATCAATGTAATGAAACACTTAACTCATTGAAAACAGAGGAAGACCAGATTGTTAGTAATGACATAAACATTTCTACTCAAAAATAGCATTCATTCAGAATTCAGGCCTTGCAACTTAATTCAGTATAAAACTTCTTGATGGTGTGTGTGTGTGTTTTCTTCTTCGTTGGGTATATCATTGAATCATAAGACATGCAAATACCGGCCAAAACCCTAAAAATGAGAGTGAAAATAAAAAAAAAAATGTTGTTGGCTTTACTCAAACACTCTTTTTCTTTTTCCAACACTCTATCCTGGAAATTTACCCAATTAATCCAGGATGAGACGAAGCAGTCTATGCTAGTTCTCTCAGGAGCGCTCCCAGTGGGGGGTTTGATTGGGTTGTCTGGGAGGTCCAGCGGCGCGGCCAAGTGGAAAGGGAAGAAATGGAGGGAATCATTGGCCATCGATACCCAATTATATGACTGGAAGGGGGGGGGCACTCGCTCTCAATGATCTCTCAGCCTGGGATATGTGGTCCTGACTTTGCTTTGTGTTTGATGATAAATTGTTTTGCTGGGGGATTATGGCCAACACAATCATGTCCAATGATGGAGACCCACAGAATGATTCTCAGAGTCAAGCTGTGAAGTTCATATTGAAGTGCTGGATTCAATATTTGGTCTTGATACCTACACATTTATGCCATGATTTCAATTTTAAGGGGTTGTACCATGAAGACTTTGGAGCATCAGGCTTTAATATGAGTAACAGAGCACCCATCTAAACTCACAATAATATACCACTACCTGACTCCATGCTAACTAGCCCAGTGACCTCCTCTGACAGTCTCAGGTGAGTAAGGCATGACCGCAACTGCTCATGAGAGCACTTTGGTTGTCCTCTTCCACTGTGTTTGAGTATTCACTGTGTGTTGCAAGTTCATATTTATGCTTGTAATATGGACTCAAAAAGCAAGGTTGATTTTGCTACTCAGCCATTCCCATGTATTCAGTTTCCCTTTCACAGTTCTGAAAAAAAAATGACAACTGGTATAAAGTCAGATTAAATCAATTATTTATGTCCCTTCTTCACAAACCTGTTAATGGTGTTTAATGTTTAATGATGTTCATGCATGCTGTCTACTGCTGAAACTTATTGCACAAACAAGATTGTATAATGATGGTCATGACCATTCTTTATGGATTGTAAAGGATCTTGAGATCTTCAGGAAGGGGTAAATCATTTGTTCTGCATTTGCTTGCCAAGTTTGACCTCAGATCTCCCGCTAAGTTTGCCAGACTAGCTGGACTGGTTTTATGTTCAGAATCGCAACTGTAATGCATGCATAAGACAAAAGGCCTTCTTGTCACATAAGTGAATTCTTGTCAAAATCCTCTTGTCATGGCAACTGGACTTGAAGATTTCTTTAGTGAAGACCCTTCTCCGAGAGGCCACCAAGTTTCCATTGTCACAGAATCTAAGTGGTTCCACTCACAAAGCACTTTTTATTACGTTGCGGTTTCAAACTGCTTTACATTGAATTGCATTAAACCATTTACAAACACCAAGGGTGACAGATTTGCCCTGCAAAATGCTAACCAGAGTATTGAGTGCAGTTGAGGGTACAATGCCCTGCCCAAAGACCCTTCAACAGGATCAGGGGATCGAACCGGCAACCTTCCGATTGGAGGGAAGCCTGTTCAACCATCAGACAGCCATACCGTGATGTTATAGTTTATGGGGTTCAGGCCTATGCATATAAGTAGCAAAGGTACATATCTGCGTAAATCAAAATGAGCAAGTTAAAATACTTGAAGAAGGCAACATTTGGGTGCTGCTGATAGTGATCACATAACATTCTCAATGAAGAGCTTAATGAAGCAGCTTGCTCTCAGTGTGTACACGTAGTTACACTTTCTGACCTTTTCTTGTACACTTCTCTGATCTGCTATATACATTATTAACGAACACATAGATTACTATTGCGGGATGGTGAAGGTAAACTTCATTAGAAGTGGGAGTGACAATTTTGGCCTCCAGGCTTCCACTGCAGTAATTAACTGAGGGATTTTTCCCTTGCACCAGCCTCTCTGATCCAGGTCGGCACTGACAACCTTACAAACCCCCTGCCCCTCCTTTGTCTATCATATACAGGTCACAGACGGCGGCCTGGCATCCTGAGGTGTCCTGCAAATGTGCCTGTGGAGTGATGGGCGGGCATCCCTTGATGCCACATTCATTTGCACATCAAGAAGGCAGAGAAGGAAGCTATGACCCAATTAATGCTGAAGAAAACAGATTAGATAAAGTCTGCTGCTTTACTCCGGGACGTCCAGAGAAAAAGACTGTGCGTTTGTTTCAGTGGATGATGAGGTGGTACAAGGTCCGTCGGAGGAAAGTGACACCAAACTCAACCAATCACTGGAGACAAGGCGAGAGTATGTGTCTGTGGCTGCTTGGCTCTCATGTACTGACAGCAGGTGACACTCTCACTGACAGGAAGAGAAGAGATGAAACATTGAGTTTTAACAGCAATTTAAAAACCAGACCCATGTACATGTGTTTAATGCCTGATGAGTGAATCCTACCTTCTTTGGAGATTCCCTCTTAGACACAATGTGCTTGCATTGGACTCAAAGCAAAACACAAAAAGAAATTAAAAAAAAAAAAAAAAAGCTTTTCAGGCATGTGATCCTGGTAACCTGCCTGCCTTAAAATGGTCCATGAAAGCTTAACTCAAGTGAGATTAATTTTTATTTTTAAAGCAGTACTAATCAGGTCGATGATTAAAATTAAATGCTGCAAAGCAAAATAGGAAGCAACTGAAAATACTATTGGATAGCATGGTCCTTGGTCACGGTGGGAAAAAAAAAAACTGGTCAAAGGTGAAAGAACAGAAAAAGCAAGAGAGAAGTTGACAAGGATGAAGAAGGGTAGGGAGAAGAGAGTTGGAGTAATTTCTCTGGGCTCCATGCCTTGTTAGATCTATCATCCCTTTAATTAATAGTGTTTTTAGGAAGACGTCTGAACTGTGTCATTTCCATTATTGGAAAACCCAACGCGATTAATGAATCATTTTCATTTTTGATCCATTATATCACGCTAGTTGATCTCCTCTTTTCCACGCTGCTGGGTGATTGTATCGTTTTCTGCCCCCCGATCAAATTTAATTTGGTCCCCTATTATATTACACTGTTGCGACTGAAGTGTCAATTTTTGTCAGGCAATTAGAAGCTATAACCTGTGAAGCTAAGTTTGATAGGCATTGTAATTGGATTGTTTCAGCAATAGCTTGAAACACTTTCAGCTTTTCTTCAGTCTCCCACTACCTGCCCCCCTTTACCCCAAAGTTCCCATCTGATTTTTAACCTGTAGCAGAGATTTGAAACAAGAGGTTTGTTGCAGACAGAAATACAGGGAAATTAGGTGGCAGTGACATGATGGTACAACGCTCCTCTTTCGGAGCAAACAGATTCCTGCTTCCATTTCATCGGAGAACTGGCTCCTTTCTATGTGCCGTTTCCATTTACTCCCAATGTGTATGTAGGTTTTTTTTTTTTTTTAATTTTATTTTGTTTAACTTTTTTCACCTTAAATGTTCCCGTTTCTGCACACATCATGAAAACAAACAGTTAGTTATATTATAAATTTTATATCAGTATGAATGAGGACATGAAGCGTTGCATGAGTCTGTATGTTACAACTGGTAACCAGTCCATGGGGAACCCCTTGGTTCTGCCTGATCCTGAACTTCATGTGCAGGATAAGCTGTATAAATAATGACTTAATGAACTAAGGAATTGTCATTGTCAACATAGCAGGGTTACTCAAAAATGTTTTTTTTTTCTGTTTTCTAGGGTCGCTTTATTTCTTTTGTGGTAGCAATATATAGCAACACCTTAAGAATCTCAGCTAAAGACGGCTAAAACAGCATGATCTCTGATTACAATAAACAATTACACACTTATTACCCACATGATTATTAACAGGCCTGAAAACAGTGATGAGATCCTACATCAAGACTATTTTCCTCCCAGTGGTGTATCCAGGTAATTCGACACTGATATTTGGTGAAGTGTAAGCTATTATGTTGGGTGGCCAAACTGTGTGTACAAAGTCTAATTTTTTAATGCCATCATCAGTTTAACATAGAAAATGTATTCTTGTTGAAATCTTCCTGTTTTGGCAATTGGACTTGAATTTCTTCCAGTTGCCAAGACATGAGGATTTCGACAAGAATTTACCATGACCTGGATGACTGAGAACCTCCACAGACATAGAAAATGTATAACTGGTAACATTTCATCAGTTTTAAAATATTGCATCATCAAACCACCATCTCTGACAATGTAAGATCCCAAATTAGATAATAACAATAATTAAGATATACTGTCTTATGAATCTACATGCAGAGCTTTATCACTTTTGCCTCTGACAAAAATCCATGACAGTGAGAGGAGATTGAGAGAGAGAGAAGGAGAGAAAGCGATAGAAAGAGAGAGAGGTGCCCCAGTTAACTTTTGAATTTATCTGCCAGTGATCAGATCCCATTGAAACTATTTAGTGCTTTCCACATTTGATCAGATCACTCAAGACTCATTTGAATGTCAGAACTCATCAGGTTGACAACTTTCTGGAAGCCCAGCAGAATGTAGCTTCACATTTGATTTGGCGGGTTCCATTGAGATTCAGCAAAGTTTCCGTTTTCAGAGCTAAGTGCATCACGCTGCAAACAAGTCATTAGAAACCACCTCCCAATTGGCAACTCCCAGAGACAAGGAAACTTAGAGGCTTTGCATGATTAGTGAATATATAGAAGTTCATTGAGCCTAGTTTTCTTTTTAATTCTGGATTGAGTTATGCTTGGGCAATACTACATTTTTATTTATACATAAAAAAAACAACAATTAATTTATAATTTTTTTTATCTCACATAGAACAATTTGTTACTTATCGATATCATTCATTTGTGTTTGTGTCTGTAAAGTGATTTAGGGTCAGGCCTTTCATATGCATGAAACACACAGAGCAAAACACATTCTTAACTGTTTTGTTGCAAATGCTAAAGCCGGAGCGTATTAGTATTACCGTCTTATAATTTCCAGAAAGCTTAAAGGTAACTGTATTTGATAGGATATATTTTGTTGCTGATGAACCGGGGTTAGCATGTAATTATCCACCATATTCTGGTAGAGTCTTAATGAGTTTTCTGCAGGTAGTCCTCCATAAGGGATAATCCCATCAGCAGTGGGAGCTACTGGAATGGATCATGTTTGGCGTGAAAAGTACAGGAGGTGTGTGTTCTCTACGTGTATAGCTTATTTTCTTACATGACCATATAATGGAGACTACATGTTTATTTGTTGCAAATGTACCAGGTACCATGGCCAGGCTGGTGTGTGTTCCATTCAGTGTATAAAACATGTGGAAATATACTTTAGTTGGCTGATTCAAATTCAGCTACTACATGCAAATAAATCAGTTTAAATTTTTATCTTTGGCAAAAATAAGTTGACTAAATTAATACTATTACTCTTCTACTGAACTTTAATGTTTGTATGCACATAAGAAAGAAGTAGGTTTGGAAATGGGTGGTCTCATTCATATTGAAAGTACAATTTCGGCTTCCTATAAAGAAATATATTTACCACTCCAAAACAAGAGGAGCAATATTTTATCTGATTGTTGGACCGTCTTCACCGATTTTGAAACATCTGTCCATTGAGGATAAGTGATATCCATTTCAGGTACTTAAAATTTCATGTATCCCAACTTTCCACATAAGAAAAAAAATACAATATTATAAACACACAGCTGCATTTCCATCACAAAGGCGAGTCACAATCAATCTGCACTCCTCCCTTTTTACCAAACATACATCTCCTTATGCCAGACAAACAATAGACCTGTACTGTCTGGTCCTGTCCAAGTTCATTGGTGACTTTTCCTTGTCCAGAAGCAATTCAGTTTCTCTTTTCTCTTTGTTGGTCTGACCTTGGCTCTTTATAACTTCAATAAGTATGTAAAGTAATATAAAGACCTTCTTATTCTAATTTAAATAGTCGTACATTTGAGTAACAAAAAATATATAAACATCATTAAAAACATTGAAAAGAAAAAAAGAAAAAATAATATATATATATATATATAAACCCAATAAAAACAAGAAGAAAACAAAAACACAAGTTTTGGTCCTTTAGATGGGGTACAGTGGTGAAATCCCAAACAGGATGTACAAAATGTGCTCCCCATGACTCTCCCATACTTCACCTCTACTGCTGCTGCCGTCACCTGCAGTGAGAAAGATTCTGTTGGCACCCGAAGATGGTGGTGTGTATAGGTGCAAGCAGCATTGGAGTGTGTCAATCCTGTGCGTTCACTGACTTCTGTCTCTCTCTGGGGGAAAAAACAAATATGCAGGGGTTTCTGTGCCTGTGTGTGTGATCTCCCTCTCTCTCTTTCTATCTGTCTCTCTCGCTCTGTCTTATTTATCCTGCCAAAAAACTGACGAGGATGTCTGGTTCCAATAAGTTTAGTGTTTATATCACAATATTATAATGAAGCCCGAGAGGAAACTTAAATGTACACATGTGCATACACATATATACAAACACTTTCAAAAATCATTTTTTAACAACAGAAGTCAAGGAGCAACTTTGAGGTGCTGCTTTGCTACACAGCAAAATAAATAGGTCGGAGGAGACAACCGAATTAGAAGATGAGGTGTGCCCTGGTGAGAAGCAGTTACTAAAAAGTTCCATAACAAAGTAATTGAGAGGAAACCCTCCCTACTACTGTTTGTCAAGATGGAATAAGATGATGATTGAAGAAATTGTACAAATTCACAATGTACTGTACTCAATTCCATCCATGAAGAAGCAGCAGATTCAATAAAGTAGTTGTAATAATAATAACAACAACAATAATAATAATAATAATAATACTAATAATAATAATAATGATAATGATAATGATAATGATAATAATAAAATGATAAAAATAATACATACACATGAATGAAAAAAAATGTTTGTTTAAATTATATTGCCTATTTGTGTTTATTTTATAAAAGTTACAGCACACATTAAAGCAATTTAATTAAACTTATGAGGAGGAAAATAGTATTTTGGTACAGTTATAATTCTAAGTAGGCCTAGGATAAAAAAATAATAAAATAAATCCCGTACTTTTCTGTCATACGCTCTTGGAGCAGACACACACACATTCTTGTCAAATATGCGCTCCCGAGTTAATGTGTGTTTGTATGCATGCACCTTTTTCATACCAGTGGAGGGCAGGATTACATTTCATAAATTAGAAGCAGCGAGTGTTGATTGGAATGCTGGAGGAAGGAAGAAGGGAGGATGTGAAGAAAAAGGAGGGTTGGGGGGCCTTTAACATCTTTTGTTTCTATTCTTGGGGTAAGAAAAAAAAACAAGTAGAATATTCACTTCAATGTGCTACATTCTTTTTTTAAAGTGCGGTAACTGTTAATTCTTACTGGTCTTTAAGTTAGTTTAAGAACAATCGCTCAAATTCAAGACTCTACACCGATTTTATGATTTTAATTAGCTGTATTCAAATACTCTTTGAAAAAAGAGATGAAACCACTTCTCTATGTGAGAAGAAATGTCTTTCCCTCACTCACTCACACACACACATTACCTATCTATAATTCTATTTTAATATATCTATTGAAAATGAGAATAAGTTTGTCATTTGAAATATAAAAAAGAAGAAACATACATTTACATACATTATTCTAAATTATCTCAGTTAGATGCTTCAAAGTAATTCGAACTAACACTAGCACACACACACACACACACACACACACACACACACACACACACACGCAAGATACACTTTTTTCATTTAAAAAAAAAATAGCATAGAATCCACAAAATGTGGAAAAATCATGTTTTTTTCCTCTTAAATTTGAAGTCCCTTTTCCAAAAATTGACATCTCAGTGGAGTCGAAGCGTAAAAATCTCTCTGCGACTTCCCCTTTACTCCCCGCCTTTGTGATTGATATAGAAAATCAGGGAAAATCAGTGAGGAATAATTCGTCTTCATGGATTTTTATCTTTTATTTTGTCTCGATAAATGCTCTTACTGGAATATTTTCTTCACCCCTGAACAAACAAGGATCAGGGGCCTATAACAGACAGAGTCAAATGCAGCATGCAGGAAGATGCAGCCAATATGTGTCAATATGTAAAGCAGAATAGTGAAATCTCTACAGTAGCTCAGGGTGCAGCTAAATGAGGGGCTGTGAAAATACATAAGAAATAAGGTCATGGCACACACAGGATCTCCTGTGTGCGCAGCCTTCTGGGTGAATGTGTGATTAGCCTAATCCCAGTAGTCACAGGTCCGCTTCCCTGATGTGGATGGAAAGATTCAGATGGCAATACGCTGCCGGGAGAGGAACCATGTCAGAGCCGCTGGTGACAGAAAAAAAACTAGACAGCGGGGATACAAGCGGCGGAAGGCTTTCATTCTAAAATGCTGCGAATCAATTTGGAGCTACCTGAGATTCATCCCTATGTCACATGCCTTGATTCAGTAAATACAAAGGAAATCTTTCCTGATTTTTTCTATGTGATTTGTGCTCTAAACTTGTCAATATTCTGTCTGCTGATCGGTCCTCATAATTCCGAACCCTGCAAATTACCCATACTAATATTTTCTTTTTGCAATATAAATAAATGTGACTTCCAAGTGCTCATGTCTTTTGTGGTCTCTGTGCACCTGTCCAGGGTTGTGGTAGAAACTAAATAAATTAATTCTAGGACTAAACAAAAAGGCCCTGCCAAATTGAAAAGTCAGTCTTGAAATTGTGTCCCCAGATTTCCTGGGTCTTTTTCCACCTTAACATAACACATTTTGGGTATTCAATCTGCTTCAGTGACATCACCACAGCTGCAGGGTGAGGGTGGAGTTGGAGGTGGGGGTTGGGGCTCTCGTCTGCATTCTGTTAAATAATCTGAGAGCAAACAGCTAAGGAACACTTGACTGCATAGTGCTAAATAGAATATGCCAATCAAATTAAGTGAGATGTGTCACTTTGGACAGTGGGGAGAGTGATGTGCTTCGGGTTGAGAGTGGCAGCTGGCCCTACCTAATTTGATAGGTCAGCAGGCTCATTCTGAGGCAGTTTGCCTGTGTGTTAAAAAACAACAAACAAACAAATGAAAAAAAAAGGCTATGAATATTCAGCTAGAAACTGAAATCTATTTCAGGTTGTTATGGGAAACATGTCAATATAAAATTTGATGGTAGGATTACAACTCCCATTGGGTCATGTTGATGAACAGGCAAATCACTGGGGCCATCACAACATTGAAAACAGAGATGATCTTCCATCAGCATTGCTTTTTGTGTGCTTGTACTAAAACACTGTTTAAGTTTATATTTTTCTATGAAATGAGGATTTTAAGATTGCTAATGCAAGTGAATCAAATATTACAGATTAATCAAGCAAATGGTTACGATGTGAATACATTTATTTCCCATGATAAGTGAAATATCTTTTAGGTTACAAGATTAAAAAGGCCAGAGACTAATTTTTTTCTCCACATATTTCATAATTATGTACCTGTTTAAACTTTTGTTAAACTCAAACTTTTTCTTCTTTTCAAATGTTATTAAGCATAATAATGAGTAATTTATTCAATTCTGTTATATATTCTTAATCAAATGCTTAATGAATTCTTTCAAAGTGTGTTTTATTCATATTATACAGAGATCTTCATAGGTTACCAAGTTATTTGTCAAGCTGGAACAATACATTGATATAAATTAAAGCAGAAATGAAAAAAACAAACAAAGCAATAGACACAGACGTGAATGGTGGTTCTGTTTTAAGTTGAGTAAAAAGTGATACATTAGTAAATAATTAAATACATATACTTTTCATAGAAATAGAGAGCCAATGGAGCGAGAAAAGAATTATATGTGAGAATTAGTTTCATTTCAAAGGTATTGATTGAAAATACACATGCAGCATGGTTAGTAAATTAAAAATGTTAATCTTTTTCACAAATCATTGAATTATAATATAACCTGCATACATCGTTGTCCCTGTTGCGAAAAGACTGGAATGACATTTTTTTTTTTTTTCAGGAAAAGGGCAGCCTAATAGCTCTGATGTTGGAGCGAGTGATAAGGTGTTGGAGAAATGTGCTTTAATAGCTTTGCCGCAGGGTTAGAAATTAGCAGCAGTAAAGACATACTTCCACATCCTCACTCAAGCCACTTTCATCTCCACTAATCAGATTATGTAATCAGCTGCAAGCCAGGAGGGATGCCTCGCCCATTAACTGGAAGCAAGCTGACCTCTCCGTGGACATTGCGGTTCTTTAGATCAAAACTACCTGCTAATGATACGGCAAAGAGGAGAAGAACAATAGAGTGAAGATCTGGTCTGTATTCAACAGTGACTTAGAAAGGCCTTCTTAGCACCTGCCAGGCACTTTGTGTTACTCTCTTATCTGTCACTAGTGAGTAGACAATGCCATTGAGGCTTATTTATATGAATATGACAGCATATCTAAAGACAATGCCATCTGTCAAGGAGTAATTGAAGAATTGCCTCCTCAGACGAGACGAGATTCCCCGCTAAATCCTTTGAAGCGCTTCTTTATGAATCCAGCAGTCAAACAAACAGATTTTTATATTTTTATGACATCAGCAAAACTAAGTTAATCATCCAGAATATAGGAGCTTTTTCATTTAGGATCTTCTGCAGAGACAATGATGGGAGGAAGTAGATGATACACGGTGGAGCCCAGTACCGTGGCTTGATGACTAATCTACGGCATCTCCATACTCCAACCGGCATGGGCTCATTAGAAATGTGTAAAGCTTACCAGTTTGGTTTACTCCTTCAAAGGCACGGGGAGGGAGGTGCCGTTGTTGCTCGAAGACACGTGAAAAATAGCAAGAGTGACAGATGAGTCGTGCAACATGGATGGAAGGAGACAGGCAGCAAAATGGAAAGGGAGGATCTGTAGTCCGGCTATTTTAATGGAGAACAGAGAGATGATTCTTCAGACTGACACTTCAAGTTGCTTTCCTAATTTATCTGTGCTCCTCAAACATGCAGACATCAATAGAAATATTCATTTGACACCAGAATGGGAGAAAAGCAGCCGCAATTTCATTTTGACTGCTGGAAAATTACGAAACAAACCAATAAAATAAAACCAGGGTTCAGTTAAACCGAGGTTTCTTTCAATGGTGTTCAATTGCAGCGTGCAGGTTGTATGTTTTCAATGTGCGGTGTGGAGTGCGCTCCCTTTACCGAGGACCAATGAAAGACCAATGCACCAGGACACTGTGAGAAACAAATTTTTTAAACATATTTGGTGGTACATTTATAAATCAGAATTGACAAACAAAGTTAGTTTGCAAACAGAGTGCATTTCACACTGTAGAAAATTTCGCCAAGTGTAGCTGATGTGTTTAGAATAGAATTACAGTTACATATAAGACAAAGTCATGTCACAGGGGGGCATTTTGGCCCAATAGCACACTTGTTGGGACAATATATTGTGAATTTTCCTCTCATATGCTTGCTGAGAAATAATTTCACTACCAACAGTGTTACACTCGCCCTTCAAAATTCTGTGTTTCCCAGTTGTTATGTAGGCGATCACCTTGATCACCTTATTTAAACCCAGACAGAACCATTCGCTGAGGTGGCAGGACGTGGAGCATGCTAGGGGAGAATTCTGTTTCCTAACTGTGTGATTATTGAGCCTAACTATGGTGTGGGTGTTGCTGACTTGGACGTGTTTAATTTCCCTTTGTTGTACTACCTGCAGACACCAAGGCAGTGTGTCATTGTCCTTATGAGGACTCTGTTTTATTCCGTTCCGTGATTTGAGCAGCAACCAACATGCCCCTTTTTACTTTAATTGTAACTCTTGCACCTTCAGTTTCCAGATTTATTAAATACCTATTTTGTTGCATTGGTTTTATGTTGCCTCCCCTACCCTCTCCATGCCAGGACATCTCAACAGTAACTAGTTATACAGCATTTACTTTTATTGAATTCTGATTCACCCCACTGTTTCTTTTAGTCATTTAATTTATTTGAATCTTGTTTTTTAATTTTCATTCATGTCAATTTTTGGGGGGTTTCTTTAATGTTTACATTTCTTAATATGTAAGTTTATTTTTTGGACAAGTATACCTAACAAGGCTTAGTTTTTTTTTTTTTTTTTGACTGAATCCTTAATGAACAATTCTAGACGTTTGCAATGTAAATTTGAGGTATAAAATTGTATCTCATTGATACAAGATGTATTTAGGTCATTGTGGTGTAAACAATGTTAGTTCACAGTGATGTGATTTCAACACAGTGATGGTATAACTTCTCTAATTCTGTGAACTTATTCTACTTTACAAGACAGTAGTATTTTTTTGCAATTTATCCTGGTTTTCAGGGCTGTGGGAAAAAATTATAAAAAGTTATATTTGTTCAGACATTTTATCTGGACATGTTTCCTGGACTATACTTTAACACTACTCTTTACGCTGGAGGCTCAATTCGATAATTTGACAATTAACGACGACAAGTCAGTTTCATCGCCAATTCATTCTTGCTATATTTCTATATCAGATGTCTCTGGGATCCCCTACCTTTGTGTTTGTTTAGGTTTTCTGTTGTATAATATTCTAAATGCATATATACACACTTGTACTGTAATAAGACTTTGTGCAGTGTTGTTTGACAAACACGACAGAAAAGCCACTATCAGTTGCTGAGTCCGGACAGTTGTTTAAGTATGTTTACATTACTGGCTCAGTTGTCAATAAACACAAACAACAATGCTGTTGCATCCCTTTTCTTGTTTCCTCTGTAGTAAAGACCTTAACTTTAAATACAACTAAAGGATACAAATTTGTAACATCCTTTGGACTAATCACAAGCTAAATTGACCCCGAGCCACACGCTGTTCCTTGCTGCACATACTTTCTAAACTTTCAGGGAGATGTGCGAGTGGATTGAAGCTGCTCAGACGCTCTGTAAGGGCCTTGAAGGAGCAGGCAGTCACAGCTTCAAACAAATAAGAAGACAAGAGGAGGCAGGGAGACAAGAAGCAGGGCTTGCATGTGAACCCGAGTTCTGCCGACCTTTCATCAACGTGAGCGTATTCAGTGGGGACGCCACGTTTCAGAAGTGACACCTTGTGCTATCATAGTAGGGCTGTGGCGCGTTTGAACGCCTCATATCTGATGGCAAAAGACGAGGAGAAGAAGGCGAAGAGGGTGTTGGCAGAGGAGGTGGAGAGGAAGATGTGCCCCCGATGTGGAAAAACTTCCTCCTTTGTTTACAGGGAGGTAAGTGGGACACTAAGCCCGCCAGCTGAAACCATCTAAGCTTCCCATTCTCTCTTTGTCATTCTACAAGAGTATCTGTGGCAGCTTTGACACATCATAGCTGCTGCCACTGCCCCCCTCCCACCCCCCGCCACTTCCTCCCTCACTTTCTCTCTCATGATTTCCTGTTTCCTGTGCGGCTCCCAGACTTGCCACCCACCGGCTCCTGTGGCCTGGCAGTGTTGGGAGGCGTGGCCACCAGAGGGGAGATGGTTGAAACGAAAAAGAAGGGTGCTGACAGGAACGATGGCAGGCTGCCCCCCCCCCCCTCTGGCCCCTACCTTCAACCCGCTTCCTCCTCCTCCTCTCACCTCAGCTTTACTCAAAAGAAAAAGGTTTCTCTTGCCCCCATCTGGGAGTATTTCCTCCATCCAGCAACTTTACTTCAAAACTGAAATACAGGTCACCGAATGAAAACTATTCTGCTTAGACGTTCTACAGCCCCTCCTCACACTGATGGAAACTCGTCAAACAAAGGCCATATTTGAATAACAGTGTTCCTGCATCCAGAATGCAGCCAATTATTTGGGCATTGAGCGTTTGCATTGAGCGCCACCTTATTTAAAAACAGAGGGAGGGGTTGAATGAAAGACGCACACGCACACACATGCACACGACTACTTCCAGCTAACTTAAATAATTCAGCAACTATGAATATGCCTTAGAAAAAGGAAAAAAAAAACTCTCCTTCTTCAGATGATTTGTGAATTATTTATGATATAATGAAAGGTGAACAAAGTTAAGAAAAAAAATCATTGTTCTAATATATTATTCCAATACATTACCTATAATAAAGCATAATTTAAATGTTGAAGTAACACACATAGGTTTACCTTTATAAAGTGGTAGGAGAGACATAACGTTCATACTTTTTCAGAACGGACAATAATTCGAAATAGTCTTAATTTAAATTTATACTCACACAGACACACAACCACAAGGATTCATACAATTGCAGACACACAAACACACACTGGCACGCACGCACATGCATTCTCTCTATTTCTCTCTCTCTTTCTCTCACACAAACACACACTGACACACGCAGAGTCTGCAGCTCTTTTCTTCAGTCATGTCTGCAGCTGATTGATTTAATTAGTTTAACATACATGTGCATAATTAATGCAACATTTTAACAGCTCTAAATATATCTCAGCACATCTTAAGCGAACAATCACTTTGCGGGCGCTCTGATATGAATCACATAACGGGGGCATGTGTTCCTTTTTTTCCTCTTTTCATTTTAAGCATAACATTTCTTCATTACTTATCAAAACACTTCATTAAATATTGAATAACATAGAGGATTGCGTCTCAGGCTAATCACAGAGATATTTAAAATATAATATTCTAATTAATAAGAATATAACAACCAATGAAAATCAAAACACAGATGATCTGAAAATGTGTGTGTGTGTTGTGTGTAAATATTTTTATATTTTTCCATTTTAACAAGTTACTTATCAAACGTATTTTGCTCCTATATCTTTAATTTCCATCACCATTTTTGTAACAGAGGCTTTTTAAAAATGTTACTTTAATTTAAGGATA
This sequence comes from Fistularia commersonii, assembly GCF_037954325.1. Taxonomy (NCBI): domain Eukaryota; kingdom Metazoa; phylum Chordata; class Actinopteri; order Syngnathiformes; family Fistulariidae; genus Fistularia; species Fistularia commersonii. Next base: position 4,600,024 of record NC_141298.1, on the reverse strand, counting down.
TATCTGAGGTGTGTCCAGGCAAGGCGCAAACTACGTGCAGATGGTTTGCTCTTCTCACAAGAATTTGTCGTTTGCAGGATCCCTTGCAGCAATCCTCGAAACACACTGTGAAGTGTGAATACACCACTCCCTGTCGGGTTAAACTGTTCAACCTCTACATTTGACTTATTTCTCCAACATTCTGTCATCCTTGTTGCAGAGCAGCTACCTTACTAGTAGTATCAACACAAATCACAAGTGTGCTTTCAACATGCAAAGACAATTGTTAATTAAAAAAATAAATACAGAACAAAACAAAACAAAACATGTATTTGGGAAGTTAACCTCTTTGTTGACTCCCCTCAGCTTCGGAAATCAGGGAGAATTCAGACGGTGTGTTTCATGGTAAGGAGAGGCACCGCGGTTAAGGTTCTGCTGATTTTCATGTAATGACTGGCAGCCGTAACACCTGGTAGTGTGAAATCAAGAAATTAGCACACTCCAGGGAAACAAATTGCTTTGTTGATGCAAAACCTTATAGAGTAGAGAAAAAAAGCATCACCGGCTTAGTACTGATTTCGGATGGTCTTTTCGATTTTTTAAAACTTCAACTCTTTTTAAACACTTTTCTTTTTTTTTTTGACAGGACTTAGAACAAAATACTTGTAAAACTTATATGTTTTTGACTAATGCCTGTCTGGCCCTTTTCAAAACATGAATCACTTTAAGTCTGGTTTTATTTTCGTGCTGGAAATTAATTAGATGGTCACCGTTGAATGGGAGAACAAACAGTTGATATTATACAAACACAGCATAATTATCAAAGACCTGTCGGGAGTACACGTTTTTTCAATTACTAAAATTAAAGGATATACAGATTATCTAGTGGAATTCTAAAAGCTGAAAATGTCTTACAAGGGAAGATTCATAGATAGAACTGCACAGTACGGTAGCCAAAAACTCAATTCATGGTGAGACTTTTTTTGATTTTCTCAAAGTAGTGAATAAGAAAATATTACAGTCACACAAGATACGTCTTTTGTCATATGACCTTTCTTTCAAGCAGAAAAAGGAAAAGGGTATTTGTTTGAACTTTTATCGAAATTAAAGAAAGACTTATGGAAGTATTGAAACATGTAAAATTTTAATTTTACCTTTAATTTAAGAACTTTTAAATAACGCTTGAATAACCATTAGATTAAGAAATCTTGGACAAAAAAAAAACGTTTTAAAATAGACAAAGGGTTTTTACTTTTTGTGTGTGTGTGTGTGTGTGTGTGTGTGTGTGTGTGTGTATGTGTGTGTGCACGCATGTGTGTGTGTTTGTGTGTATGTGTATATACATGCATCCTAACTCACACACACATATACATATATATCTATAGAAAATATAGCTAACTAGAAAGATAGATAAATAGAGAGATAGAAGGCCTAGTAATATGTTTGAGAGGGTTTGGTTTTTATAACATATTTTCAATTAAGCAAAGTAACTGTAATCTTTGCCAATTCATACTCTGTATAAGTATAAGAGGAGCCATCAAATACGATGTGCTATTTATTATTTAATAGCATATTGAAAAAGCAAAAATGCACTGAAAAGAAAATGTGATTGCTTTCCTTTACTTCAACCAAAATACAGGATTTATATTGTATATATGAAAAGGCTTTTCCTGCACGAATGTTAAATTAAAAAAGTAAAGCTATAAAAAAGCCTATGTGATAAAACATCTCACTTGGAGTCAGTATCCTGGTATAATTATATCTTTTTTGAAATAATAAAATAGTGTTGACTGCTTTTTTCATCCTTCCCCGATGAATATATGAATTAACCTTAAATGTATTTGTTAATTCAGGATTGCCTGTTTTCATCAAGACAGTTCAGCTATTCTAATTAAGAAGATCAACTGAACACAGCAGAGTGTGTGTCTGAAAAATCGACATTTGCTGTGTTTGTTATGAGTATTCTAAATTGTTGTTCTACATTTCGATGTTAAAACATTAAATTATGTGAAATTACCTGGCAGGTAAGCATGCACGGGTACGAAAGTTTGTAAATCAGTGTACATCTTGGTCTGTCTTTCTTGACGTCCAAAGTCAGGAGATGTTGGTGTCCCTCCCAGAAGTCCTTTCAATTCCAAACTGAGCAGCAACGGAGGCACATTTTAGATGAGGATAGAGATCTCCCCTCTCCGCTGAGGCAGCTTCTTATCCTGTCAATCAGCAGCCCGCCTCCGCCCCGGCTCTGCACAGGGCTGAGCAGCTTGGCGGAGATGCAGAGTGATGATGAGAAGTCGTTGCAGCCTAGCAGGGCTTCCTCCTCATCAAGCTTGGAACAAAGGGGGTCCCAGTTAGCTCTGCTGCTCTAAATACAGCCTGCAATGTTCCCCAGCCAACTGCTACACGCACTGCTTTTAGATGGCAAAAAAAAAAAAAAAAAAAAAAAAAAAAACAGTGTAGATACTGATGTTATCACTGGGGTAAGGTCATGCAGGAGTTAAGCAGTTAGTTGAATTCAACCTTTCTCAGATACCATGTATCATTTGTGTAATACTTTAATATAGATATAAAATACAATAATACATGTTGTTAAGTGGACTGGTGAGGTCAACAGGCTCAACAACAGGCTAGTGAGGAAAGCTCGCTTGGTGTTGGGACTGAACCTGGACCATCTCAAATCGGTGGCAGTGGGGAGTGAAGGACAAACTGGGAGCTATCCTGGCTGATGGGCAGCTCCTTCAGCCAACGGTTCATCCCATCCCGAGAACTGAACGCTTTAGACGCTCCTTTAGACGCACACGGCCATCAGACTGTATATCAGCAGTGTGGACGGCACAAAACTCTGTCCGGCCAGACGTGCATCTGTGCAACCACGACCTCACTACCTCACCCATTCATTCATGTGTCATGCCGCAACTCTATTGTCATTTTTATCTTGTTGGTCTCAGCCCACTCGCTTGCTGCCTATTTTTGTTTATTTATTTTATTATTATCATTGCTACTGTCACTGTTTATTTCGTTGTTTTGTTTTTGCTGTCTACTTTCAACCTTATTGTCATCCTTAATGTTGTTGCTGTCTATTTATTTGTGGATGTCTTGGTTTTTCTAATTGTCTCCTATTTATCTATCTATTGATCCTCAAAGGGGAAATGGTTTTGTCACAGCAAAGAAACAGATTATAAGTGTCAAATAAATATAAATATAAATATAAATATAAATATAAATATAAATATAAATATAAATATATGTATAAATGAGGAGTATCTTATCTTATTATATTTGTATATATTTCTTTTTTTATGGTTAGCAGAGCACTGGGAGAAGTGCATCTAAACCTGAGTCAAACATGGGAGATCCCTGTCCAGAAGTGCAAATGCTTCAGGACAGCTAAAATCCCACAAACTCAACTTAGTAGTTAGACACAATTCAAAACTGGAAAAGAATTAAACAATCAAACAGTTTGAGTAAAGCTTATACCAGCTTCTCTTCCATTCTAGATAAAATGTAATTATGCATAACCTTGACTTCCTGGGCGAACATAAAAATTCAGGGGCATCACTAAATGACCTGGTTGTACAAATCAATTTGAAATGAAATCATCGCGATGTAGATGGAAACAAGAGTTGCATTCTGCAGGCCATATTTCAAACCATCAGCACAGTCGATGTGACAAGTGTTTGTTAGTCTGTGCCCTGGTCGTATTCAAACTTGCATTTGTAACTGTTATTAGCGTGCAACACTTGATATGTCTTTCTACTAGAGCTGCTCAGACAGCTTTAAACAGTGATGACATGCTACCCCAGAGAGACAAAGATGAATACAGCTAGAGATGGAAGAGGTGAAGTCTGTCCCAGGCATGGTGGCTTCACTTCCTCTCCAGCCCAGAGCAAAACAGACAGGCCTGGAACACAGCGAAGCAGCAATTAGTGTGCTGGAGGGGAGAGGGAGGTGTGTACGTGTGTGTTTGCGCTGAATGTTTTCTGACAGTCTAACAGATGTGATGTCCAACGCTGGGCTGTGCCCGTTTAGCGACGCCCTCTCATATTAGTAGTAGGTCAGTTAGAATGAGATGATTTCCTTTAACATGTTGTTTTGCTCATTTGATGGTGGAAATGACTATTTAGTGTAAAGGGTTCGCATCTAGTGAATGTTTTGCAACATGTTTAACCCTTGTGGGACATTTTTTTTTAAGTTTATGAGCTGGATTTGGTTTGTTTTCAAATGAAAACTCCAATTCAACTATATACCTTTTTTGAAAGTATGTCAAGGATTCAAAGTGTTTATTGGCATATGCACAAATAGGAAACACATTTCCCTGTACAATGAATTTTTTACTTTGCTGTCTCCAGGGAGTGCCAGACAGTTTGAGAAGGTACGAGCGACAGAGAAGAGTATAGGTAACTTGGAAAGGACATAGTACAAATAAATACATAGCAGCACATTAAGGTTAGTGAGTGAAAGATGTGGCAGAAATGTAAACTTTGCAATTTAATATATGCTTATTAAGAGTGAAGGTAAACAATAAAGTGCAGACAATCCATGAATAGTCTGAGGTAGGTGGCGGTAGTTTTTACAAGTTTGACACCAAGCAACGGCAGCGATGAGTGTAAAAATTAAACATGAGCAAATTGAAACGTTAGCAGTCCAGTGCTGGTGATTATACTGAGGTAGTCCTTGAATGTAAACTCCAGGAGTCTGAAGGTTCTACATTTCACATTTCCTTCCCTCGGGCCTTAGGGTAGAAGTATGAACAGCATTTAGTAGATGTTGAGTTTTGGTCACAACACCGCAACGATAAGATGACTTTAGTGTAATCAATAATCACATGGAAGAAAGCGAAGCAGCAGCCATCCATTTTGACAATGAAGTTGTCAAGGGAAGGTTTCAGGTACTTAGGCAGTCGTGCCATCAATCAGAGTGACTTCCTCCACGACCCCCTCGCTTAACAAAACGTTTCCCAAATCTCCACTCTGCTGCTAACAGCAGACAGAAATAATAGTTGTGTGTGTCTAGTACCACTGTTGTCCTAGGCATGTGCACCGTGTACATAACTTCCAATTGATGTTGGATGATCATGACAGTGAGCTGAGAAGGCATGATGGCTCATTCCACATATCCGATGTGCCAGGAACTAAATGATATCGCCGCTGTTTTGTTCAGACTCAGTCACTCTCTAAACGTACCTCACCAAACTCCTATGGCTTTTAATGTTGCATCCTGGAGAGGCTCATCAGATATACTAAAAGCAGAATAAACATCCCCTTCACCAGCTGCTACACTGTTGTGTTCGAGAGCCTCGGCACCAAATCAGCCACTTTGTCAAGTAACTACAAAAAATAAAGATCATCTGTCAGAGTCAGTGGTGAGGTAGCCCCCACTGGGTACTTCTGTGTAGGAATGCTGCCTTGATCCCTTTCAACATAGCTGTTTACATTTTCCATTTTCCAAACAATATTTGTTTAAGATTTTTTGTATTTTTTATTTTTACTTTCAAGAAGAATCAGCAGCCAACAAAATCAAGTGTAGCCCAGGACTCCTATATGTTCCTTGTCAGTGTAGATGCGGATAGTGTCATTAGGAGGTTTTGTTTTGCAGTTTGTACATATTATCAATTAATAAACATGCAAATTTCACACAAACACATTTTCATCAGCTCCGGGCTTGAAGAAAAAAAAGCTTCAACTGAGCATTTTGGGGTTTGAACAAGCGGCCATTTTAATTTTTATAGATTGATAAGGTATTAAATATTCAATTATAATGTTTGCAGTTACCACTGATTCACAACACAAATGTTTTTTGCTCTTTTCCAGATTAAGCAAATGGTTGTTTAATAGTGAACAAGTCTGGTACATATTAAAATAGTTTGCTAAACTATTTTAATATGTACCAGGCTTGTTCACTGCCCTGAAGAGCAATTCTCACACAGCTCCTCTATCACAAAGCAATGAACCACCATGAGTGGAACTTGTTTTCTTTAAAAAGAAAGTGTTGCAATAAGGGGAAAAAATAGAAAGGGTGGATGGGTGGAGCTGGCTGGTGAAACGAGACGAGTAGCAGGAGTAAATCTTATTTATAATGCTTTATTGGAGTTTTGTCAAGGTGCTGGCAGAATGAAGAATCTAGTGGGTGGGAGTACCACATAACAAATGACCTTACGGCCATCTGCACTAACTCAATGGCTCTCCATATAGATTTCATTCTATTCTGCCTCAAAATAAATAAATACATGAATAAATAAATAAGATTGATGAAAAAAAAATCTACTAGCCCACACAGAAACACTGGCCTGGCCAATGATGAACCCCTTGTTCCCTGACAATCAGGTGGGGCAAATCTATTTCTATTTCATCTGTCCATCTATTCCTATTATTAACACAGAGCATTACCATACACACAACTCTCTTGTGACTGTAGCTTTACGAAATTTACTGCCTTTCATTCTCTCGTCTTGACAAGCCACTGTATATATTCTGGATAAATGGAGTGTATGCTCATTAAGGTTTTTGGTAATCAGATGGCTGCTGGATTTTCCCTGTTTTGGAACTGTGTAGAAGTGTCCTTGATAAAGATACTGACCCTTAATGGCTCCTAATGCTGCCCCATCGTTCCCCACCTCTCCCCAACAGGAACTGAATGGTTAAATGTGACAGGCTCCTGCTTTGAAAATTGGTTTGTAAGTGCAGTCCATTTACTTTTTCTGGATTCTGTCACAATGGACTTGGAAATACCATCGTCTGAGTTTTAAAATGCCATTGAAAAAATTACATGGAATTTGAATATAGATGTATCCATTAAGGGCGGCACGGTAGCACAGTGGTTAGCTGCAGCCTCAGAGCGTGAAGGACCCTGGTTCAATGCCGACAAGCGGATCTCTCTGTGTTGAGTTTACATGTCGTCTGTGTGGGTTTTCTCTGGTTTCTTCCCACAGTCTAAAAACATACAGCAGGTTAATTGGAAAAATTGGGAAAATTACCCCGATGTGTGAATGACAGAGTGAATGGTTGTCTGTTTATGTGGCCTGGCAATTGACAGACGAGCAGTCCAGTGCGTACCCCGCCTCTTGCCCGATGGCAGCTTGGATAGGGTCAAGCATCCCACGCAACCCTGTGTAGGATAATCTATCCCTTTATCTATCTCTTTGTTTAATTTAACTTGTATGTATATGTGTGTTTAGATGTCATGAAAGTTTGTTTGCACGCCTGTGTGATACTGATGGTACTCTCATCAATACTTGGGTACCATCCTGAGAGCTAGCTATCACAATTTACTAATGTTGCATCACTGTTTTAAAAGAGATACATTTTTTCAAATTTAATACAAAAGTTAATTGCTGTATTTTACCTTGGCAAGTGCCAAAGTTATTTTTTTGATTATTTATTTATTTTTAACCTACCTATGCCCATATATTGCAATGATGCCTGAATATTCCTGGTTTCATCCTTTGCCATGTTTGGCATTGAAACGCAGGCATCTACAGTGAAAGAGAATTTCACAATCAAAATAAAGTGTGCATCCATCCATCTCTTCTATATCGTCTGTATCTGTGACACTCCTATCTCACTAAGAAACCCATTACTCTCAGTTCACAGTAACCCCTGCACAAGATGTACAATTAAAACCTTATTTCTGCTGAAGGAAATTAGATTTAATGAACGTCAGGATGGGCAACAACAGATGGTTCGTCTTATTGGAAGTACAAAGATAGACTGGGTGTTTGAACGCTCTCAGATCAAATGCCAGCGGTTATCAATTAGGAGTGGAGGTGTGCTCCTGACAACATGAAACAGAGTGGAGGCCTCGCCGTTGTGGCCCTCACCTTTACTGCTGGGATGGAGATGTTAAACTCACACAGTTTCTTGGAATACATAGAGCCTTTCCATATGTTGGTGCCTGAAACACTGCACACCCAGATGCTGCATTACGTCAAATGAGACTTGTTAATGCAACGTGAGTTTGTGATGAACACTAACACCCAGCTAATTGCAGTGCAGCAGGCAGGTATGTTGAGGGGGAACATTTGTTTCCCTCCTTAGAAAGACTCAATGTTTTTTTGCAGAGTATCTTAAATATTTTCTCAATCATATAAAATCAAGAAAATAATAATAATAAAAAAAGAAACGGAAAAAAAAAAACTAATTTTTGGTACTTTGGGAGTGGCTACTTCTGTGCTGTCATTCTGCTTCAAAGAAAAAGATAAATGATGATGCCATTAAAAGTGAACTAATTAAGGAAGGCTTCCTTTAAGAACTCATTAACTGCAACCTCATTTACATAATGATGCATATTAATTAAGTTTTAATGAATCTGAATTTCCAGCAAGCCGCATTTCTTTGGCTTTGGAACAAATTGAACAAATTATTTAAAAGTGTTCTTGAATCTACTTTTCACACCAAAGGGGAGAGAGAACGTAATCATTTGTAGAAAATAATTTTTTTCTCCCTCCCAGCCTGTGCCCATCTGTTAATTATTTTTAAATGTAATCATTTACCCTTTTGTTTCTGAACCCGTGGAGATTTCACTACTTATATACTGAATTGAGGGGGATGGGACTGTAGTTTAACAAGAGTGTCTGTATGCGTGTGTGTGTGTGTGTGTGTGTGTGTGTGTGTGTGTGATTATGAATCAAAAAAGATTGTATTGCTGTCATATGGGACTTAAATCTCTGTATCTTTCTGCATCTCAAAATTACACTACTACTAATAAAATACATACTAAATTAAATTATGAATCCAATTCATTAATTAATGTAAAAAATAAATGAATAATAATGACAATTACAATAGTAATAATAAAAATAATAATAATGCTCTAATCACTTAACCAGACAATTCAGAATCACTGTGGATTAATTAATTAATAAGCAGAAAATAAATAGATAAATACATATATTAATAAATATTAATCTGACCAGCAAATCTATTTTGCATACAGAAGTTAGAGTGAAGGATGTAATTTTCACTTACATTTATAATTTGGCCAAGTGACACATTTTAGGTGAGTTGAAGGTCTGAGTTGTTTGGCTTTTTTTTATCTTTAAAACAACATGCAACACCGTGATACAGGCTATTTGTAAGATGTCAGCTGAAGTTGGAATAGCCATCCCAAAGTTGCTGATGAGAGCCATCATTCTAAATTGAATATTTCCCTTGGGTCCGTCTGCCGAATTTTTTTTTATTCAGAATTCATATTTGGTTAATTTTGTTTTTTAGCTTTTATTTTCAATTAACCAAGACGATGTATTCATCTATGAATGTATTCAATTTCTTCCCATACGTTGAATATTTACTTGTATAATGCAATTGATATTACAGTTCTGAACCGTTTCCATGTCCATTCTACTTTTGATCTCACCAACAAACAATCTTTATAATACTACTTTTTGATCAATGTGGGTTTAAAAACTGATGAAACAAATGGATCAAGATGAATAATGAGTTTCTGTTATGAACTGGTATTCTTCTTTTTAGGGAAGAAAAACTTTTACTGATGCATCTCAATTTAGAAAATATACGTGCGGGATAAGAATATTTTCATCCATATTATTCACTGACGTACAAACACTCCCATCCTTGGAGTTTGGAAAAGATGATTTTATTTTTATGCGTGTTTATGCAGTTTTCTACTGCAGAGTGATCAAAAATAAATAAACAAACAAATAAGCCAAAAAATGCTAAAAAAAACAAAAAAAACAACAAAACAAAATAATAGAGCAAGAGATAGACAGTGCCTCCCATTTTACATTTTGCTGAAGATGAAGCACAAGTATCATTATTTGTTTTTATTCATGGAGTTGCAGCAGAAATGACCAAATTAACTTCTGCTCCTTTTTGAACTTATATCTGAGTTACTCCGCCATATTCCAGATGCGTTACTGCCTTCCAGAGAGCTAATTGCACAAAAAAGTATTTGTATTTGAAATAATAAGAGCAAAGCTGCTATTAGGCAGATCATCAACGCAATTTGTGCTGTTCCAAATATGACTCTATGACCTCAGAACATTTGAGATTTTTACATTTTACATTTTAAGCAATGGTGATTCAGAAGCAAAGTGAAAGAAAACCGACAGCTGTTATTTGTTAGTGTTGGATGTTCTCATGCAGAAAAAGCACAGAAACTTGCAAGCCCAGCCTTGTATTCCAGAGAGAAACAGACAAACATACCCCCCCCCCCCCCACACACACACGGACGCATGCATGCACACACACACACACACACACACACACACACACACACACACACACACACACACACACACACCTGTACTGCTGGTTAGTTTGGGAATTGGTTTAGATGCTCTGGAGATGGAGGGATACAAGGTCCCTACAAGGATTCTTGAACCAATAGCAGCACAGCATAAACATCATACTTCCTGTGTCAGCTGTCCCAGTGGATGTCTGGTGTAGAAATCTCTGAGGCTTTGGATCCCGCCAACCCACTTGTATCAAACATCCCCTCATGCTCCCTACCGTGAACTGAAGAACATTGTCAGCGATGCTGGCCGAGTACTTTTGACAGCGAGTGCCTATCTCAGGGGAGGTCAGGAGTCATCGATTCATACGAGACAAGCTGGCAATAAAATGTAACTGAAAATGGAAAACAGATGTTCGCTAATTAGGGGAAATGTGACTGACAAGACTTGAGCGTCGAGGTACACAAGCTCGCCCACCATCCAGCAGCTGTTGTTACCTTCATTTCCAGCCTTTCACAAAAAGTCACAGCTTCCCTGCTGAGCCAGTCCTGGACGCCCAGCACCCACAATTATCAAAAACAGAATTAAGCTTGATTGAATCGAGCAGATTTTCCCCGGAATACAGTCTTTTTTTGTCGTGGTGTATTTGTGTGAATACACAGCTTTACTTGCACAATGTTGTGGAATCTGTTTCTCCTTCCTCCTCCTACTTGTCTCTTTTCCTTCCATCATCCAGTTTTAGCTGTGAAACAATGCTGAAAAATAAAGTCCAATTGAAAAAAAGAACAAAAAGGAAAAAAAAAAAAATCTCTCAATTGAAAAGTACATTTTAACCTATGGGAAAATGAATTGCATTCAACCCTTTAGATAGGACAGATCATCTGCATTTTATTGCTGTCACTTCACTCAGAGACATGTTCTTATGATTTTTTTTTTTTAAACGCACTGCATACAAATCTTTTAAACATATTTTATTCCACACTTAATGTTCACTGACTTAGGAATAATTGTATCAAGTTCCTCAAAGTCTATTTCCTGAGAGCCCTTCAACCTGAAGTTTTCATTGATACGTAGCACATTGAAACTCTAAGGAACTGTTTCCTTCTTACATTACAAAAATATCCGATACATAATTTGCTCTGAGTGCAACTAATATGCTGGAAAATGTACCCAGGATACACATTCTTAATTGTGTTACCATCACCTCAGAAATCAATACATATTAAATCATACATCTGTAGGCAAAACAGGATGGCCATTTGCACGGTTGTTGGCATATCCACCTCAAATCCAGATGAATGCCGGTTGGAATCCAATAACAGAAAGGGGGTCTTTTGTTGAGTTTGCATGGTCTCCAAACACCTGCTTTTATTTCACCTGCTCTCTTCAGCTCTCTCTGCAAGGCCAAAACCTTTTTACCTTGAGTAATTGTTTGGTTCGGATTCTTTATGTTCATTTGTGTGCTCCTGTGACTGGCTGGACAACAGATAATGACAATCAAAGCCATACACTTATATATTACACTTATGTAACCAATGCTACACTAAACAATGTAATTTAATTTGATTTAATTTAATTTAATTTAATTTAATTTAATGTTTTATATGCTTTTAAAAGTAATATGTTTTCACAGCATATAAGCAGAAGGATTGCATATGCCAAGGAAGAGTTGAATTTTTTTATAATGTGCCTTTGGTTCAAGTAACATCAAGCCGTAAGTCTGCCTTGTAGGTCGGCTTATGAATCTGGAGCCTGCCATGCTTCTCTGATGCTGATAAATTCACTTTTTCACTTGTTGCCTTTCCAAAAAAACAATAAATTTACCAGAAAGTACATCTAGCATCTGCCTTTGCTCTCCTGTTGCCACAATTACCTGCTACTTAGATTTGAAGTCGCCAGATGTGATGTGTGCTGACAGATTAGATTGTTGATACAATTTTAGGTAACACTGCCTGCTTTATTTATGTAACACCTGTATATACATTTGTAGTTATAAATAGTCACAGATTATTTTGATTGGGAGGGAGGTTTATTGGTGTTTGTAAATATTCAGTATGTGACGATGCACATACATACTGATTTACATACTGATTTAGTTTTATTTCACATTGATGTAACAGATGTGTTTATTTATTTATCTATTCTATTTTTTAGTTGTTGCTGACCAATCTGCATTAAGGGACTGTACATTCATTTTCAAAGCAATCTTTTTCAATCTAACAGCTGAATTTTGAAGATTGTTTTTCGAAGTCTGGACACACACACACACACACACTTACAGGCGTGCGTACAAACATGCACACACACACACACACATGCACACACATACACACGTGCACAGACATACACACATGCACAGACATACACCTTTGATAAACAAAATGATGCAGTGAAATTGATGAATGGCAAGACATTAGGCCCATTTAAACAACAGATGTTAATTTGCTTCACATGTGCATTATCAGATCATTTGTGTCAGGCAACTGAATATGAATGACACAGATTATCCCAGATTTTGGGCCTCTTGTGGCAGAACTCCAGTGCTATGCATGATTCCTGATTATTGTGAGGATGTGAGGGGATGCCATTATGTCTACATATGTGAATGATGACGTCCCTGCAGAAGGACACGAAGCCTCTTTGGACTGAGGAAAAAGACTGGAGTCTACTGGAAAACATTTGCGGTCCTTTAACTCTGCTTATTGGATCCTGCTCAGAGGTTTGAAGGTGAGAAGGGTCACCTTCTGGGAGCTGAATTTGCGGGCCTTCTTTGGCAACAGTGGCTGCAAACAGCAGTTGCGTTTCTAACATTCATCTTCACTGCCTTCTCACTTTTAAATGTCATAAGTACATTCCTGAAATGTTTGCGATGCTAAAGCCTTACTTTTTGAGAATCAATAAACTTCTCAGTTGTTGGCCGATTTAAATGATGTGTCAATTTGAGAACTATTTGATTTCAGTAACTGTGTAAAACAGAATTTAGTGGACTTGCTCCTCGTTAAATCTTGGATTTTTTTAAATTTTATTATCCTTTGTGTATTTTTATTCTCATATTCATTATCATATTTTCTTGGAATAGGGAAGAAAACATATTAAGCCCTATTAAAATAATCAAAGTGTCTTATAATCTATCTATTCATTAAACATTAACATTTAAATACCATTTCAACTATAAATCTGTTACACGACGGGTCCTTCACTTTTGCCTCAGCCGATCTCATCTTATTTATTCCAGACATTGCAGGCTTTCCCAGGACTCAGACGTGTACTCCTCAGTTAAATCATGTCTTCGCAGCTGCAGTGAATGAAAGCCTGGCAGGAGTTATTTTTATTCTTTTTACCAAACCAGAGTGAGAGAGGAACAACCCTCTCCTGACTGCTACAACAAGCAGCGTCCCCGGAGGGCTACAACCCAGGCAGCAAAACAAAGAAGAATATTTCAAAAAAAAAAAAAAAAAAAAAAAAAAAAGGGTTGAGAATAACTCAGAAATTTTAAAGCGAGTTGGACTCCAAAGGTAGTGTTGCACTAGCTACCGAGGTACTGTAATTAGGTCAGGTTAGAGGAAGGGAAAAAAAAGTTTAACTTCGTCGACCTCTTTATTTTCTTTAGTCTCCTTCAACTTGTGCTTCTCCTGTACTACTCTGCTAACACATACACTTCAAGGCCTTACTTACATGACTAATGCAGGAGACACAATATACACAGTCAGAAGCTCTTTACAGAATAACCAGGATCCCCTTACCCAATAAAAAAAAAAAACACTTCACTTGAAGAAGATATCTTTTTATAGTCGTTCACTATCCTGATCTCACTGTCTCAATGCATCCTGATAGTTTCCCTTCCAGCTTAAAGTTTATTTTGTACATTATTAATCTCTATTATTTATAATTATATATTATTATTGTCATTATTGTCATATTCATCATATTGTCATTTTTTTCTTCTTCTTTTCCTTTTGGCTTTTCCCTTCAGGGGTTTGCACAGCGAATCAACCTTCTTCATCTAACCCTATTCTCTGTATCCTCCTCTCTCACACCAACGGACTTCATATCCTCTCACACTACGTCTATAAATCCTCAATATTGTCAATTTTTTCATTGTACATGGATTATATACAAGTCTTTCCTCTTTCTATACTTTATTGTATAGAAAACAGCCTCACTTGTAATCACGGAAAGAAAGAAATGCAAAATGAAAAGATAAATTAAATGGTTACATTTATTCCGTGATTTGTACTACAAAGTTATTTTCTACGTAGCTTCATCATTTTTAGTTATTTTCTTTCAAAATCGTTAAAAAAATTCACATTTACCGTTTAAATATGAAGAAAAGATGTGCGGTGATGACGTCAGTGCCTCACCAGCCATGAACATCACCACACGTCACTGGTCTACAGTATATATTTCTTGTTATGTAGAATAATCAAAAATTACATTTAAAATAATAGGTTTTAAATGAATTTGAAATAAAATATAAGGAATAAATAAATGTTAGCTTTCGCTCATGACCCTCTGACTGTCCTTCCAAATACCCTCTGAGACTATGAGCACAATCAGGCATGTACTTGACCGCATTTTACCCACATGCAGTTTGGACGAGACCACGGAGCAGTGGGGATGCGCATCAATGGAATCTCCACCAACGATCATCTCTTTAGCCAATACAGTGCTCCACAAAGCATCAGTCTACCACTGGTCATTTGAGAAGATGTGTCAGCAGCAGGAAAGGGCATCAAACTGAGGGAGGATATCCTCTCCTTACAGCCAGACAGCTGGACAGAACATGATCGCCGTCATTATACTATGTGTGAATGCATGCGCTTCCCTCTGACAGTGACTGTGTGCCTGGGCTTTCATTGACCACCTTCAGGCGATTTGCCCCCCACCCCCGACTCCAGACAGGCCTGGCTGTAATGGCACTAATTGGGCTGGACACCACAGAGAAACAGCAACGTATTCTCAATGACAGTGCCCCTTTACCCACTCAACATTTACAAAATATGATTTTGAAATGCTGGCATTTAATTAGCAATTTCAGAACAATCTCAACCACTCATTTGTAAATTGTACAATAATGGTGTCATTTCTGAGGCATTTCTGAGATAATGACTGCTTCTGTGTGTTTGTGTGGACAATGATCTTATCTCTTCTGACCACCCCTCAGCAGCACGGTAGCTGACCTTAATTGCAATAATTTAGTTAGTGGCCATACTGCATGACTCGCCAACCGGACTGTGGCCATACGTCACCCGTGTTGTCTGTTCTCTGATCATAATGCCACTTTTGTTATGGCTCCCAGGGCCAAGAAGAGAAGAAGTAATGAACATGGCCAGATGAATGCTTTCATTAAGTAATCGAAACCGACTCAAAGAACAAGCGTCCATGTTCTGATCAGATAATCAGGGATTGTGACTGAACTGGACTTGATATTTGACCCTGATCTCTCTCTCTCTCTCTGTATATAGATCAACTGGCAATATTAAAATGAATTAAAGGCTCAGCAAAGTGATACTGGACATTTCTTTTGAATTCAGCTATAAAACTTGATGGTGACTTGAATTCAAAAACACTATTTTCATTCTGGCGCATTCCCAAGTGCAATCCAAAACGCAGTGCCACCCCTAACTGTAGCCAATCAGATGAACAAACAAACAGGTCCTGCACAAACACCAATAACAAGTTATCCAATCTCAATTGTTACTGCCCCCCTTTCATGAAAGTCTTTATTCTGCTCTTTTCTTTTCCTCCGGGCAATCTCCTACTCCTCATATACATCCGTACAAATTGATTTCCTCTTTACAAGGAAAGATAATGACTGTGGCAAGAGAAATACCTGTAAGTGAGGGATAATTACACTGCTAGACATCACCTGCTGGGTCCTTTTTTGTGAGCCCCCCAACAACATGAATTTTAAGCTTCAATAGCCCCTCACCACATTCACAGCAATGATTAAAATTATGGCTCCTTTTGCTCCTACTTCATATATTAAGATAAGCACATAAATATAAAGAGAGGTGACAATTTCATACATTCACCATGCTTTTTGACATGAAAAGCACCATAGATATGTCCACTGTGTATACAAAAGCACTGACAACTCTGAAGTTTGCAGTTACACATCTCTCTCTCTATATTGAACATTCTTTTTCTCTCTTCTCAAATTCTCCCCTTTTCCAACAAAGGTAAGGAAGAAAGGACAAAAGAAGTTTTGTTTACATTCCCAAACCATCAAGTTCAACACAGTGAATTGAAGGAATTTGAATGCCCAGGCCTCTCTTATTTGCTTTACAAAAAAAGTGGATTTAGTTGTTTATATTACAATGCTTGCAACTTGTACTGTATGTAGCTCTGTAATATATTGCAATCTCCATACTGTATGTTAGAAGGCCTGTAATCTCTAAAAGCGATTCTTTTCTTTTTTACTAAATCCACACTTTGAAAAATCCAGATCATCTACCGTTATTCTTACTGTTTGATCATTGATTTTCACTGTCACTTATTAAGTTCAATTTGTTATTGTGAAAAAGATGAAATACCTTTGTTCAAACAACATTTGAATCTGTGACAAAAGCTCAGACTCTTACCATGATTATCCCTTCTCATTAGTTACTACTGCTTAAACCAAAATCAAAGGCATTTGCTGGCTTTTGCTTTTCTTTCTTTTCCCTGAAAGTCATCATCGTCTGACATCAAGAGAACGCTGAGCCCCAAACTTCCAAACAACCACCTAGTGAGTGCAGGGGAGAAGCATAAATGGAAAAAAAAAAAAAAAAAAACACGGCTGGTGAAAATAAACGAGAAAGGACAAGTTTCTGTATTCCGAAGTAAGAACTAAAAGGTATGCAGATGTCATCTCATCCCACCCCCTCCCAGGTGACAGGTATGTCAGGGCCCTAAAAGCCCCTGCAGTATAATTACATGCCATCATATCTCCCCCCAGCAAAAGAGGTGTTGCTTGAACAGAAGCGTTGTGTTATCAGATTGCTGCAGCACAAGGCGGGGAACCCAAGGGAATCGCATCTTTAACAAAGCCCATATCTTTCACTTTTAAATATCTGTAAGTGTAACTCCCCACCCCCCAACCTCAATCCTCAGAGCCCATCTTCTCTCTGATTCTCCAGCCAAAGATTTCTGAAGTTGTATTGTTTTTTTTCGTTTTTTTTCCTCTTCCTTTCCTAGGCGGTGATTGTAAGTCAGGTGAATGGCACCAAAGTTTAATGATAAACATCCCAAGTGTCCCTGGAGTACCATTTTTTGTTTCTGAGTGACTGGTCTGATGTCTGTGAGGTCTCTTTAAAGGGACATCAAACCAAAAGCATGAAGAAAGAAGGAGAATGATGCATAAATTGAGAAATGTGGTACAGGTCCTCGTGTGCTAACAATCCGGGCAAAGACTTTTATTTTACATTTTGTAATGAAATTAGGCTAGTGCAATATAGCAACATTTCCAAATGTGCAAACTTCCAAAAGTAATTCTCAAAAGAAGAAATTCAGCCAGTCACATATTCAGCCACACCTGAAGTTTATAAATGTGTGTATGTTGCATCATGAATTCAATATTTATCTACATATCTATATAAATTTTTATATAATACATAATTTATCATATATTCATTTTTTATAATATAATTCGAAGAGGACAAATTCAATTAAACCACTTTAGAACAATATGCAATATGAAAAGTCATATAAAAGTTGCAAAAAAAATGAGGAATCCAATATGCATCACGACGATACATTAGCATCTAAAACATATATTTGTAAAGCACTTTATATGATCTTTTTGACTTTCGTCTACCTATGAAAATCTCATTGGAATCGTCCTCGAAGACGCGGCAACGAGAAATGTTGAAGTGACTCTGCCAGGTGTACAAGGGTAATCTAAGTAGGTCAAACTATCTGCAAAGAACGCTACTCCACCCAACTTTCCATCTCTGCTATCGCACTAAGGGCGGGGATGCAGTGAGAAAGAAAAAAAAAAAAGAAAATCACTTGTCACAAACTTGACACCTTTCTCCTCTTTCCAGGGGAGGGGGGGCATGAATGAGAAAAGACAGAGGAAGAAGAAGAAGAAAAAAAAAGAACTCCAAAGGGGTGTTTCATTGTTCTGAAGTTTCCCTCCCTTTTGGCTTTGCCGATCGCAACTACTGAAATCAACACTTAGCTTGTCAAGGACAGCCTGGCAAATTGCCAGACATTAAGGGTCTACTGTGTGTATACGGATGCAGAGCTTCTGTTTGTGTGTGTGTGTGTGTGTGTGGCAGGGGCGATGGGGTAATGCCTGGTCCCAGGGGCAGCAGGCAGGGTGCTAAAATAGCGTCTTGCTCCGGTGCAGAAAAAGGGGTTTTGGTTTAAAGGTTTTACAGCCCCGTGAAAACCTGTGAATACAGAAGCAGATTTTGTCTTCAGGGACCCCATTACATGGCTTTGTGACATTATCTGAGCTTGATTAAACCTGCTGTGCTCTTACACAAGCCTCTCCCTATAATCACAGCTGGAGAGACAAAAACTTACCCTTTGTGGAATAAAAACACTTCTCCTCTTGTGTTTTCCCCCCCAAAAAAAGACGTAAAAACAGGGCGTATTATTTTTGAGACTCTTTCACAATGTAAAAGTGTATTCTATTGACAGGACAGCTGAAGCTTGTTCTAAAAGTAACACCAACAAGAAAAAGAAAATCACATGCCTATAATAAAGTGTGAGATTCAGATGCAGGCTTGAGGCTGAGGACACTTTTTGTCATCTTTGGGGACTCCTCTCATGCTTTTCCACCAACGGAATAGGGAGTTACCTGATTGCACCGACGCTTGGCGGAGGAATAATCACCACCAGAACAAATTCATCTGTTTTGTGATAACACTACATTTCATAGTTGTCCAACAGCTCAGCTCTGAATTGCTCTCTTATATACTGATAACCGCAATGCTGTGGCCATTTGTCTGTTTGCTCAAAAAAAAAAATCTTTCTCCTATATGTATGGAAATGTAGCAAGGCTCCATGCTCTTGTAGAAAAGCCCAACAGACATGGAAGAAAATAACTGAATAGAAAAGATGACCTAAATTTTTATTCACTGCTAAATCTTGAACTGCTTTAGGTTTGTGGACACAGTGAATGATGTCTGAATAAGGGGACAGTTATTGATTAATGTTTAATAAGCAGCCATTCATATCTCAATTTTAATATTTCACAGGACCTGTAGCTGTCATAATGCAACCAAGTTAATGCTAGAAATGTACGTATTTATCATTCAAAACAAGCCATTTAAACATTGTCACATGTTATGTTGTCATGCAAATCAACACAGAAGGTGGAAATGACAGAGCGGCAGAGCCAGACCAAGGTATTAATTACTTAAAACATCCATCCGAGATGGATGAATAGTTAAAAAATAAGAAATAAGCATATCCTCAGCTTGGTCTTCAAGCACTGTACAGGGCTGATAAGTTAGAGTGGAAGCACCTTCTCAGATCAGGAGGAAATCCCGATCCGTGAGAGACCTAAGCTTGTTGAGTTAAGTCTTCAAAAGGGTCAGAGAACATTTAGGAATCACCTAACGGAATGCACTACAGACAGTTATCAGTATTGACTGCGGTGTTTTACAGTCAATTAAATATCATTTATTCATAATTCATACAACCCATTCTCCACTCAGGGTCACAGCGAGGCTGTGAAAAGAAAAACAAAAAAAGGAAAAAGACAAACAAGCAATAGATTACCTGAATTTTTATCAGGTAGATAAGATATACCACTATCACTACTACTAATAATAATGATAATAATTATAATAATCATCATCATCATCATCATATGTTTTAAAAGGCGAATTGGTCAAAGGACCGAAAATTCATATTAAGTCACCATCATAATACAGTGTGCATTTCCCCATACCTACCTATACATAATGCAAACACAGAGATCACAAATGCTTCATCCAGCTTCTTTTGTTAGTTCTGCAGAGCTTAGTCCTTATCAACAAACATGACAAATCCTCCATCAGTTGCCCCAAAAGGGCCAAATTCTATACTTCCTCCACTGCCACCCCCTGCATCACTCTGCATTAATTTCCATTCTGCTCTACTTTGCTCTAAAAATCCTCACTCTTTTGCATTTGGCCCTATCTGCTACTGACCCCTCCACCATCACCACCACCACTATACCACCATCCAGTCTTAGTTAAGGAGGTGTTGCTGTCCATGCGCTTATTCAGAGAGAAATGGCCTTTTGTCTCTGCCGCTCCCCGTCACAGAAGGTCACGCAGGCTTACCTTTGACGAATAAAGCCCTGGCCACTGTTATAATTTGCATTGATGCATAGAGAGGAGAGATGGGGATAGCAGAGGGCTGGCTCTAAGTGTATGTATGTGTGTGTGTGTGTGTGCGTGCGTGCGTGCGTGCGTGCATGTGTGTGTGCGTGTGTGTGTGTGTGTGTGTGTGTGCGTGTGTGTGTGGTAGTGGTATCATGGTGGTGGTGGGGTAGAGTGAGGGAGTCTTTGCATGGAACGTGAGCAATGGACACATGCAGTTTTTTTTTCCAACTCCTTCTCTCACCCTACCCACCCTATGAGATTGGCCTACTCCTTCCAAGGTCTGTGTCAAGGACAGTGTAAGGCCAATTAGTATGCAGATCAGGGTTGTGATGTCATTTTAGGGTATTGCTCTGATGCAATCAGATTAGTCAGGCCAGGGAACAAGCCTCCATACTAATGGGAAGGGAACCTGACCTGTGCTCACATTCTGTTTTCTTGAACATTCAAAGACATGTGCAACTGTAATAGTTCCACTTAAATAGGGTAGAAACAACCAGGGTGATTTAAAGGTTTAATGCTGTCAAATCTGCTTCCACTCTTTGTACTAGTAAATAAACAGTAAAGAAAAAAATATACTATTTACTCACACAGAGCCAGCAAGCGTTTCCACCAATAGTTCATATTATGCATTGTCATCCAAAGTTGCTAAGTGGACATCCACTTGGTCAGGAAAAACTCCCCCATTAACTCTGGTCTCAGAGGGAGGAATATAATTTGCCCTTTGCCTTTCCTCTCTGTTTCCTTTTTTTTGAGAAATCTATGTCTGGGTTGTAAATTTCTTCCACTTCTTCCTGTTTCACTCCCTCTATCTTTCTCCCCCTTGTCTGAATTAATGAGATGGGGTTTGATCAGGGCAGCCAAGTGTTCAGTGGGAAATCTCACAGCCCGCCTTGTGTCCCGTAATAGAATTTGCATCTAATGCATACATAAATCAAACATCTTTCTGGACATTTTCATATGCATAATGTCATTTCATTCTATTTCTTTCCAAGTGGGGAGCTGTGCTGGGCTAAGGGTGGGGCGGGGCTGGAGAAAGGGGGTGATGGATAAATGTAGGTGGCAGTGGGGGGGAGGGTTTGCAGAAGTTTTATATATGTTTTAGTCTCTGTTTCTTTTCCTATCACTTTTTTTTTTTTTATTCGACTCTTTCAATTAATTTTGCTGACTTTGCAGCTGTAGTGTGAAACCATGCATTGGAGATCTTTGGGGGTTTAGGTTGTCAGATACTTGTGTTGAGAGTTGAAAAAATGGAAAGAGAGACAAAAAGAGCGAGAGAAAGAAAGTGGGGGTGCACGGATACATACTCCTCCACCTCGAAAGAGTGTGTCTGAGGCATGTTGATGGGTGTTCAGAGGCAGTGGTGGAGGCTGCTTCATCACATCTCTACCTTATTCTTGGGGGGCTTTGTTATGTAAATGCAGGAGAAAACCAGCACATTCAAAGTGCTTTCTCTTCAGAAGGAGGTAGGAGATAAAAAAATAAAGAAAAGAAAAAAAGCAAGTGACAAGGTGTCTTGATTGTCCTTACTACTTTGCTGCTCGTGCACTAACAAGGCTTGATATTGTAGAAATTCCATTTGCAACCATCTCAATTTGCATGCCTCAGACAGTGCTTAGGTGCACTAATAAGTCTTCCTCCTCCTTGCTTCCCTTCTTGCATAGGAAGGAAAACACATTTTAATGTGCAACAATTAAATTTAAAGGATAGCGTGTGTATGTAGGTGGTACAGTATAGTTGGATGTAAAATATATCTGATAATGATAATTACCCGGCACCTGGCTAGGATATTTGATTCCCATCAAAAGTTTTTTCTGCTTCAAGAATATGCACTGTGTCCCGGAGATTTAAATGCTAGTTTTAAACACAAGTTTACCAGCATTTGATGCTGAGATGAGTGTTAAATCACTACAGTTACTGCCAGAAACCCACATGCTTTCTTGATATATTTTATTTGGACTTTGAGAATGATGAATACAATATAAACAAAATGTAAATAAGCAAAACATAAGTAAGTTAAACAAATAACAAAACTAAACTAAACTAAACTAAACTAAACTAAACCACACAACACAACACACAAAGCTATGTCTAAATATGTGGACCACATCTCTATTTCACAGCTTAACAAGGGCATTGATCATCTGCGTTGTGATGTTAATGCTAAATGGACTAAATAGCAAATTGTTGAAACTGGTCAGGATGCCACTTGTATTTTGCATGTCACATGATGAAGGCTCTTTAGTCTGATGATGGCACCACAAGCCTCTACTCTATGTAATTTAATGTGACGAGGGGGTGTCCACTCTTATAAGCACTGAAGAGAGCTAGCAGCATTTAAGGGACTATTAGGTGTCATTTCTTTTTGTTTTATGTTAATTAAAGTGTAATGTGTTTTAATTTATTTTGCTCTTCTAAGTGACTACCACACATTAAATTGCTCTTGTTGAATGATTTCCTTTACAACCCCCCCACTCCCTCTCTCTTCCTCTTTCTCTGTCCCTTTCTCTGCCTTATCTACTATGTCTACTATACATATACACGTGTCTAAATAATCTACTGTATGTTTCCAATAGGTTAATTCATGAACATCATAGATAGATAGATAGATAGATAGATAGACAGACAGACAGACAGACAGACAGACAGACAGACAGACAGACAGACAGACAGACAGACAGACAGACAGACAGACAGACAGATAGATAGATAGATAGATAGATAGATAGATAGATAGATAGATAGATAGATAGATAGATCATCCAAGTCCACTCCGAAATGCAAATTTGATAGGGCTTGTCTTCAATTAGACAAAAAAAATGAAACAACAGGTTTTTTTTGGTAATTAATATCATGTTTTTTGATGTCTTAGTGGCAATAAATTCAGTAAAGTGTTAACATGAGGGTTATTGAGACTTGTAACTTCTAGTGGCATCTGCTGTATGTACCCAGCCTATCTGCATTTTCACACTATTATTCAACCCCTCCTTGGTGCTTGCAAGTGAAACAATAAAATGCTATGGTGCATGAAATCCATCAGTGCGAGATATTATAGATTTTTTCATTGTAAATGAGTCTCTTTTTTTTCCTTTCTTTTTCTAAAACATGTAGCAAATCCATCAAAGCATGTATGCATATTTCAGATTAAAACTCATTTTTTGGCTGCCAGAGGAATTGGGATCCATAAAATTTTGTGATACCACCATGCTGAAAGCATACATAATGATATAGTGTTCAAATTATCATCCTGAGGGCATATGGAAAATGTGTTGACAGACAATACTAAAAAAAACAAAATTATATACATCTATCTATCTATCTATCTATCTATAGATAGATAGATAGATAGATAGATAGATAGATAGATAGATAGATAGATAGATATCTCTCTCTCTATATATATATATATAGAGAGAGAGATATAGATAGATAGATAGATATCTATATATAGATAGATAGATAGATAGATAGATAGATAGATAGATAGATAGATAGATAGATAGATAGATAGATAGATAGATAGATAGATAGATAGATAGATAGATAGATAGATAGATAGATAGATAGATAGATAGATAGATAGATAATTAAATAGAGTATACTCTAGTAGTCATCTTACTTTAAGATAACCTGCTGTGAAGGCTGAACAGGCCATTTTCCTGTCTCATTTACTTATGTTTTTATTTTTCACTGAACAATCAAATTAAGATGTTGATTTCTTTTTTTTTTATTTTATTTTCCAGTTGCATTCTTAAATCTAGGTTCAGTGTTTTTCAAGTACCTGGGCCCTGTCTGCAGATTTGTGAGCTTGTCTTTTTATTGTATTCTGGTGTATGTTTGATCTTGTTTTAGAACTGCTGAATATAACTGAAAACAGAAATGTACACTCTTCAGGGATTCCAAGTGACTTGTTGTTTTTAATGGTACTAAACAAATGCCTAAATTGTGTGAAATCAAATAACTTGAGCTTGATGAACCCATCAGACACTGCCCAAGCATTTACACATTGCTTAAACAGTCAGACATGTTCACCTTAAAATACAACTCAACATCGACAAGTTTGCTTTGTAATAATTGATAGTCTACATGCACGCCTTTCTCCTACAGTTCTTTTCATTTTGGCACAATTGTTCACACCCTTCATTTAACAAAACAAGCACACGGAATAAGTGTGGATTAAAATGTATTATTACAAAAAGCTTTGAGATCACACAAAAAATAATGTGTTATTTGCTCAACTGTGACCTGAAACCAAAACAGCCTGCGCCAGTATCCTCCAGCTTCTAACTTAGGTTTATCTGACCTCTTAGCAAAGGGAGCAGCACCAAAATATCCATGTCTTCATACCATTTCCTAATAGTTCAGGTGTCCAGCTACTTCCAGCTACTTGTTGTTTTTTTTTTTGACCAGAGCGGCATGAATGTAGTGAGATGGAACCCGATGCATGGCAGATGTAAAGGCAGGTGTTGGCCAACATGGAGAATGAAGCTTCTTTGACTTGACATGCTCAGAATTATACTCAGCTGCTGAAGAACATCTGGATCTGAATGGTTCTTGGTCTGGAATGACATGAGCAGTGTGTGCTGGACCTCTGTGGCATGCTGGATGGGTGAGTTTTGTCAGACAAACAGCTGGATGATTACAAGAACCACAAGCCCCATTTAAGACCCTGTATTCAATTAAGCAACGCATATTTTTGCATGTTTACAATGAAAGGTTTACACTGTGGTTGTAGATTGTTTATAGAGGGCTCTTTTTTGGGCCTGTTGCAAGTTGCTCAATTTATACTGCATATTGCATATTGTTTGTTGCAATAGGTGATTTTTTTTTTTCTTCTGTTGTGCCAAATCTGCAAAATATTGGAAGTATGGCTTTTGACTTTGCTACAAATACAAGATGTACGAGGACGTCCGGAGTGGCAGAGAAGTATGGTAGACTGGTGCAGGACATGTATGCTAGCTGTGAGACAGTGGTGCGGTGTGCTGTAGGGGTAACAGAGAAGTTCAAGGTGGAGGTGGGACTCCATCAGGGATCAGCTCTGAGCCCCTTCTTCTTTGCAGTGGTGATGGACAGGCTGACAGATGAGCATAGACAGGAATCTCCATGGACTATGATGTTTTCAGATGACATTGTGATCTGTACTGAGAGCAGAGAACAGGTTGTGGAAAATCTAGAGATGTGGAGCTATATGCTGGAAAGGAGAGGAATAAAGGTTAGTCACAGCAAGAGAGAGCATATGTGTATGAATAAGAGGAGCCCGGGTAGAACGGTGAGGCTATTGGAAGTCCAGATCAGGAAGTTGGACGATTTCAGGTACTTGGGGTCAACAGTCCAGAGCAGCGGAGAGCGTGAAAAAGAGGTAATGAGACGGGTTCAGTTAGGTTGGAATGGGTGGAGAAAAGTGTCAAGGGTACTATGCGATAAAAGACTATCAGCCAGAATGAAAGGAAAGGTGAACAAGATAGTGGTGAGACCGGTATGGCCTAGAAACAGTTACAATGACAAAAAGACAGGGGACAGAGCTAGAGGTCGCAGAGATGAAGATGCTAAGATTCTCAAGGATGGATGGGATCAGGAATTGGTCTATCAGAGGAACAGCACATGTCAGATGTCTTTGAGAGACGGTTAGAGAGGCCAGACGGAAATGGTTCAGACATGCACAGAAGAGGGATAGTGAATATATTGGTAGATGGATAGTGGAATTGGAGCTGCCAGGCAAGAGGTCTTGAGGAAGACCAAAGAGAAGATTTATGGATGTAGTGAGAAAGGATATAAAGGTAGTTTGTGTGAGGGAGGAGGATACAGAGAATAAAGTTAGATGGAGAAGGTTGATTCCCTGTGGCGACCCCTGAAGGGAAAATCCGAAAGGGGAAGCGAAAAGTAGAAGAAGACACTGGTGTATGGCGGACACTATACTTCTGATATTCAAAAGATAACAGTTTTTTGTTGTTGTTGTTGTTGTTGTTGTTGTTTATTTTGGTTTGTTTTTATCACCCCACTCCACCCTGTTTCTTTCCTTGACATCCCTTGTTTCAAAATAAAAGATGAGAGCACAAATAAATAAATAAATAAAGTTTTTGATCAAGTTTCTAAACAAATTAATCAAATTAATAATGGAAGTATTCTTGAGTAAAATGGGAGCTGTGAGCCATTGTCAGCTAACTGATATTGACATTGTCTCTTTTATATTTGCACAAGAAACATGAATCCAAGTGAAAAAGAAAATGAAGCAAGAGACAACAAATAACTCTATTTACCTTTTAGCAAGATTTGCTATTTTTAGATAAAGACTGTCCACATTATTCTGTTTTGTTTCTCCTTGCTTAAATATAAGTCACCGCAGAAGCTTATAGCACCCATTCATTAAAGTTTTTAATCCAAAAAAATTAAACACGTTTGTTTTCCTGTGATTTCCTATATCAGTATAATTTTAAAACAATCATATGCTATTTTCATACATAAAGGTTACTGGAGAATCATTGTTTAATAAAAAAATAATAATTAATTTTGCGGTATTTATTTATGTATGTACGTATGCATGGGTGTATGTATTTAATTATTGCAGCAAATTTAGTTAATAAAAAACAGCCATGGAACTACTTAATACATCTACTCTGAAACAGCTAATAAACAATAATTGCCAACTATTCCTAAAAAGGTACCATGGATAATCTGTGATAGCAATGAGCAATGCCTCATTACAAAAGATAATAAAGATGTTTGAGAAATGAAATAAATAATCATTTTTTATGCTGCACCTCCGACAATAAGAGATAAATTTCAAATGAACAGCCATCAGCAGAGGCAGCCAGCTGCACAGTCACTCTCCTAGTCATGTAATGAAGCAAATCCATAAGTCGAGTGGTCAGAGAGGCCGGGCGTGCTAATGACAGCCGATGTGTCTGAACACATCGGGAAAGGCTTGAAATATTTGCTGAGGATTCTCACTAGGGGTTTCAATCTAGCCACAAATCCATTTATATTTTTGCCAGCTGATTTATGTCCTTATTTTAACTGTCTTCTACATGCAAATTTGCAGTGGCCGCTAAACAAATATACATAATGTGATTCTCAGGGTCATCCCTCGTACCTGTCAAGCAAAGGGGGTAGACCAGGGGTGGGCAATTTTTTTGGATGGCAGGCCACATTTCTTATTTGATTTTTATGCGCAGGCCAACCAAGTATAATGTAAATTGAACAAAATGAAAATCGCAATTTCAATATTTAAAGTTTTTGGCATTTTATTTCAACTTTAAAATCATTAATGATCATATAAATGCACCGACATTATTTTGTATGAAATCAGCCATACAAAATGAAACAAAAGGGAAGAATCACGAGTTTCTAAATTCAAAATTGATTGTAAATACTTATTAAAATATTCAAAGAAAACAGTGTGGTGGGCCGGATAAAAAAGTATAAAAAGCGCCGAATGTGGCCCGCGGGGTGTAAAATGCCCAAGCCTGGGGTAGACCATATGAGTGTGAGTGTGTGTGGTTAGTGGGTAGGAGTAGGTGGGGTGGGGGTGGGGGGGTCAGGGTGGAAGATGGTCTTGGATGTGGTCCAGGTGCCAACTCGTCATCAGAAAAAGTCCCCATTTGCCCTAAGGCAGATATTTATCTCCCATCAACACTATCATTATCCACACACCTACGTTACTAAGTCATAAGGTGTATCATCAGGTGCTGATGTTTAATTGAGATTGCTGTGTCTTTAAAAAAAAAAATCTGGAGAAAGGGAATACTTTATGGATGCCATTGCAGCTAATAAGAAAATGTTCTCTGTCATTTTACTGGCTGTCATTCGTACTCTATCAAAGCATGTTTAAAATTCAATCGGTTGCAGATTAAACCTGGGATCCTCCTATTTCTCCCCTTCCCTGGTGTTCACCGGAGGTGTCCTTATTCTCTTGTCTAACACAGGAACCTCTGATTGGAAAATTATTTTGGGGCAAGCAATTATGAACATATATCTTGACACGTGAAGAACAACTTTATTAAAGATATCTGTCATGGCGTGTCTCTCTGCCAGTCTCCCTGCCTGGACATGACAAAGTAGATTCATCAAATAGAGCCCTACAACTGCATTAGCTGGGATATTGGACTCCCTTTACATTGTGTTTCACATTATTTCACACATTTTTCACCTGGCCGTGTATGTTAATCAGGACCCTCTGGCATGGCTACCATCAAGCTGATGAAAAGTTCTCAGTGAAGCACCAATGCAATGGGTCCTACTGCAGATTGTAGAAAGGGCCACTACCTTTAAGCATGGGTCATTTGGTATTATACCTAATGGAAAACATCCAACAATTATGAATTTCAAATTACATTTTTGTAATTTATTATCATGTAAATAATGATTTGTATAGGTAGAGTGCAGGAAGCGATGCATAATGTGTGGATGAATGGATAATGATTTGGTCTCAGATGTAAATTTATAAGTCATAAATCACATCGCCATTAAGTATATATCCTGTCTGGTCAAAATTAATGATGGTGTGTCTGTTGTTGATTTTTTCTAATGATGTATATACATTTTTTGCGATTGGCGTATTGCACACATTAACCTGGCATTGATTCAACACGAAGCTCTCCCTCAGTACTGCTAGATACATTAACTTATTTTTGTGAAGGTTATTGTTAGACTTACAAGTACAATCTCGGATGTCATCTACTGGTACTCATTTTGTACTATTATGGCTAATTATCAATGTAATATTTATTTATCCCTATGATCCCTGTAGCTGTGTTGTCAGGGGCATTACATCATGCTAGTTATCCCCAAGACAAATTGGTTTGAAGTGGGCATTCAGCCCAAGAACAGTTCAAAGCAACCTTGTTTACCAAAAATTTGAGTAGCAAGACAACTTCCTGGAACTGGGTTTGTGACGGTTGCTTGCAAAGCATGTGCTGGGTCATTGGGAATAAATATAATGGCGAATGCGGGGTGAGGTCCCTGACATCACAAATAGTTTCTGGTCATGTCTCTGTCAGGTAAGGATGCAACAGTACCAGCTTTACATTGTACTCTCCTGTCTCTCGACCCAAGATCCTTTAAAATACTTTCTTTGGTTATGTCAACCAGGATGAAACGTTTCACTCAGCTGTGAGGGTTTGCACAAGTCATCAGCTGATAAATTGTATCTTCTGGATTTAACCTTACATGTGGTGAGGAGAAAATACATGGGAATCTGTCTATCAAATAAGCATTCTAGGATGCGTTGTGAAGAAGGGGTACTGCGTTGTTTGCCAAGGTACTTCAATGCTCAAACTAGCTGCCTCGAGAGATATGGAGGGATTTGGGACAATCCTATACCTGCTCCAATTGCAAATTACTCTAAACTTCTAGATTTGTACAAGCCACAGTAGCCACTGTTTGAACACTCAGAAAAGAGGTTGGAGTTTGATTCTGGAGCTTACATATCTGTTGAGCAGTCAGAGCCGGGCCATTGCTCCTTGGACTACGCTTGAATATCCATGTGCCTCCTGCTAGTTTTTCCAGGAAAATTTAGCTGGCAAAAGGGCCCATAACTGACCCTCAGTACTTTTTTTTTATTACTACAAAATGAATTGAGAAAACATACTCAATCGGCATTGGTTATATTATAGGGCTATGACTACAAAACATAGATTAAAATAACATTTTTGACATATACTCAAAACCAAAATACATCATACATTAGTATGTATTGGGCTTTTATTGGTCAGATATATTGTACATTGTATATTATCATCTTTTGAAGTAAAAATGGATTTGTCTGTCTGTTGCTGTACCCAGTCAAGTAAACTGGATATGACTCATTTACATGCAGAATCAAAGTGAATCTCTGATTCTACCCCATTCCCTTTTCCCTTTGAGAAATTAACCATTCTATTCACTGCATAAATTTTCAGGTTTTACCAGTGTGACACTTGGGGGTGTTGAATTTTTTATGGCAAAAATAGTCTAATAATTGTTGAACAGATGTAAGTGCAGGCAAGTGGGCTCCGTCAGAGATCATAAAATGGAATTAGCATGTTAACCCTGGCTATGCCTGAAAATAGGGAAGGAAGGTCAGTGGCAGTGTGGTGGAAAAGCAAAGGGAGTTGTATTGACTGAAATTGAGTTCTTGGTTGGAATTGATAGGCTGGGCTGATACAGAGGTCCAGTGAATAAAGTCACGTGATTAGAGAATTAAAATAATATCTTTGCCATATCCCACCAGCACTGAATGAATGATAAAATTGATCCTTTCTTCCACCAAGTAATGGCAGTCACATTTCCTGTCACCCACACATGATGAAACTGGACTCTTAAATTAAAAGAGAAAGGGATACTTGTTATTGTAGGAAAAGACAAGAAAAGCTATACAAAAATGTCCATGCATTTAATGGG
The DNA here is from genome assembly GCF_037954325.1 of Fistularia commersonii. Classification (NCBI taxonomy): domain Eukaryota; kingdom Metazoa; phylum Chordata; class Actinopteri; order Syngnathiformes; family Fistulariidae; genus Fistularia; species Fistularia commersonii. Next base: position 4,569,178 of record NC_141298.1, on the reverse strand, counting down.
AACTGTGAGTTCAGCAAAAGAAGGACACTCATCAATATCATGTTAACATCAAAGTTTATTATGATAAATAAATTGAAGAAATGTTGTGTTACGTCATTGTAATGACTGTAAGACTTGCAATAATATATTTTAATTTCCTTCAGACTTTCATTTTTAAGTCTGCGACTGTGAAAATAATAAGGCGTAAGCCCAGCATAATTGTATTCTATAAAATGGTCCATGCTGTCTAAAACTGGTTGATTTTACTAATTCTTGAATTAATTGTGTTGACGTATGCTCTTGGAATTGCTTGTGACTTTGCAGGCATATGTCTGGGGTCTGATGCACAGTGGATTTGGGTTTCAAAGTTTCGGTCCTCAGAAAACAGTATGGAAGTCCAGCAATATTGTACACCCACATCCAAATTTCTTTCATTAAATGTTCCTCCACCCTTTATTTCTACCATAGGCATTATGTAATAATAGAGTATATGGTATGCAAAGAAATGGAAAGTAGTGCAATAATGTTGTGAGGTATAAACACTTTTGCATCCACTGATGACAAGTCATGAGCGACCAAGTAAAATATCCCTGTGGCACGTGTGATGAGGAGATTATTTTAGCGTTAATGGGTCCATCATCTCCTAAAAACTTATGCAGAACAAAGTACATATGCAAGCATAGAAAACAGCATTAAATTCAAACTGACTAAATGATCACTGAGATCAAAGTTGACTTCACACTCTAGGCATTTCTCTTTTCCCCCTCACTCTTGTGCTGCAATGTACTATGAGAATTTTGTTTTTTGTTTTTCTCAACATCTTTGCCGGTCGCTGGTATTTAAATAAACAAGTGTCGGTGACTGGAAAATGGATGGTGTTTACAGCCTTTTGGAGTGGAGCTGCTTGGTCTCTGGCGTGTAACTGGCATCTCTCGGCTTGTTTGATCTGGTTCGTCTTGGCAGTCCCCAGCTGGCTGAATAATTTAACACTGACACGCGCCTGAGCGGACGGGCCTGAAGTTTGACCTCAAGATTTGTTTTAACTGCTTGGGCTCAAAGTAAATGTTACACAGCTCGTGGCATGGCATGGAAACTTGTGTGTCCCTCATGTTTATGTAATGTTGTACATAACCCCCTTTCAACCCTTTTGCCTCTTCTCATTTGCCCCACATATTCAGATCCACTTATGTGCCAGCTTGTTTGGTGTATATTTTACATTTGCCCTCATTGTGGAATGTCTTTGTTGGAAGCTCTGGTCTATCAGTCGCTATACTCATGTTTTCAAGAGTTACTTTTTCTCTTAGCAGTTATAGAACCATTTATGTAAAGCTCCTGAGAGTGTTCTCGTACTTTGATGAAGTCTATCAATGTTTTGCATACTTGCATGATATAAATTCAGTGGTCGTTTATCACATGTGCCTTGGAATGCTTTGCAACATTAAAATACATTGGTGGTGAGGTGCACAGAGAGACAGGAGGTCGCTTTGATGCAAAGTGTGTGTGTGTGTGTGTGTGTGTGTGTGTGTGTGTGTGTGTGTTATTTTTGTGCCCAACACAGAATACACAATCACCCCTGATGAGGCTAATCATCCCCTTTGTGCTGCCATATTAAAAGAGGGCCATGGAGAGCTAACCGATCCACTGTAACCCGTGTATGCAGCTGCATAGTGACATCATATCAATATTTAAAATCTTTCTTATGCATGTATTCCGGCTTGTCCGGCTTCATTAAGACCATGCCTCATCCCTAGCCTGGGACACATTCCCTCTGGAGAACTCAGTCGAAGGCTGGGAAGTGATGTCAACATTGCTGGGAAGATTCTTGAGTATGTGCGCCCTGGCCTGTATCTGTAATCACTGAGCCACCATTGCAGTCTGATGCAAAACACATAATTTTAAACATTTTAGGTTGTGACTTTTTCTATCCACTGTTAATGTTCCCATTTGGCTAAGTCAAAAGATGTAAATAGACATACCAAGGTTCTTCATTGTAACTTCAACAGTGACCAACTTAATGAAATCAGGTTTTTGTGAAAATTTAAGTAAAATGTAAAACTGTCTCTAAAGGTACAAGTGCACCCTTTGGTCTGATCCGTGAACTCTCACTCATTTAGATTTTAACCCCCCCTCCGCCTCCCCAGACCTTGAGATTCACTCCATTGGTTGCAAAAAACATAACAAAGTCCTTTCAGTCTGATTTAGTGAAGAGTAAGTATTTTTGGTTGGGCACATGCTCTGAGAACTGTGTTGAGTTTTATGCAACACATACAATCTGCTTGTAGACAAACAGCTCCCATTATACAGCCAGGGCCCTCAATTCAGGTGCTAATTAATATCAAGGCCTGTTTTTTAAAGGTAGTTATTAGTATGCTCTTTCTTAGAAACTGAAACAGCAGGAAGATATTTCAATTATAAACACAGTTGACCAAAATAATTAAAAAACTAAGTGGAAAAAAACATCAATATCACAATTTATTATAGTACCTAAAATTACTATAATTGGCTCATCTTTAATTTGAAAAGCGTTCGTCATTTTTGTTTGGGTTCATAATTATCACTAGACACCATCATAAATCCACCACAACTTCAGGCTTCCATTCTCTAAATATCCTGGCTGTGGTTGCTTTAATACCTGAAAGTCATCATCTTTTATTTGGTTTCCTTCGTGGCTCTAAAAGGTAAAATAGATTCTTTTCACTTCATTATTTCAACTTTTCAAAAATAATATCTTGTGGAGATGAAAATAAATACATCAAAAATGGCAATTAAAAATTCTATTTGCATCTCATAGAGGAAACCATATGTGCAATATGGAGACTACCTTTGTTCTATTGCTTGGGTTCAAAGTCCAAGGTTCTTCAGTCTCAACTAAAAAAATGCCATCCATCCATTCATTATCTACCGCTTATCCTTTACTTAGGGCAGCTGGGATGCTGGAGCCTATCCCAGCTGTCACTGGGCAAGAGGCAGGGTACACCATGGACCAGTCGTTAAAAAAATGTATCCTTAGAATTCCAAGGTGGATTTTAATTTAAAAAAACATCTTTTGTAATTTCTATAAGGAAGTTGAAGATTGTAAATCTCATGTCATGAGCAGTTTTCCTGCCCCTGATCTTGGATTTTGCAACTCTTAGAATATATTCAACTAAAGGTGCAGTGAAGGTGCACTGCAATGATTCACTAGTTGTACTGCTTTGGCCACAAGAAATACTGCATCAGGTGGATTAACAGTCTGATATAATCTGTAACATGGTATTGAATCAGCCCATGTTGTTGTTGTTATTATTATTGGTGTTGCTGTTGTTGTTTCTAATAATTATTATTATTATGAGGTATTATGCTGTTGTTGGTATTGTTTGCAGTGGTATTACTGCTAAAGTTACAGTTAAAGTTAGTGCCAAGTAAGAGTGTCTCAATTGTTAATCCTGGTCCACAGAGACATTTCCTGATTTTGAATAGATCAGGCCAGATCAGACCTTGGTAAGACCTGACAGATTTGTTCCCTAATCTCAAAATATGCCTTGTCTTACTTTCAGATATACTTGGAATTACTTTCCTGCACTGTTATTTTAAGTAATGATTTTCATTTGTTGTTTATTTGCCTTGACTGAATGCATTGTGGCTTGGAACCATTTTTTCACCAGCAATTATATATTAATGTATGCCTGTATGTATGTATGTATCTATGCATTGAATGATTGTTTGTTTGATTTAAGTATTTATTATTTTGGAAGTTGTAGCATTCATAAAGCGTTACTCCATGGTTGTTTGGGGTAATTCATTCAGGCAGCCATTCCCCAATAAAGATTAAATTGTTTTTAGTTACGTATATTTTCTTTTTATTGAGCTTGCTGGAAGAATAGAAAGAAAGAGAGTGAGAGAAAACTAGCGATAGAGAACGAGAGGAAGAGAGACGGAGAGAGAGAGGGCGAGGGAGAGGGAGAGAAACAGTTTTTTCTGTGTAAAACACAGAGAGTGGGGGACAGAAATACTGATAACATCTAGAAGACTATTAATAAAGAGAAGAGCTGCGTATGTTGTCGATTCATGACTGGATTCTAAGCAAATGGTTTGCCTCACAAAGTAGCCTTTTACAAATTTCAGTCACATGATAAACAACCAAAGCTATTAGGAATGTGTTTTAGGGTTGTGCGAGGATAAAAAAAAAAAAATTACTTCAGACATGATTTCCGTGCTATGAAAACAAAATTTTGTAAAGCATTGATAATTTCAGTCTTGCCATGCATACACTACCAAGTACACAAAAAGGAAACATATGTGTATTTATCAAAGTAATGCAGGGTGACATGTGCCAGTGTCACCCAGAGGTAGCGTCAGGGGGGCACAGGCCAGTGTCTCCCTGAGCCAGTCCCAAGCCCAGATAAATGCAGAGGATTGCGTCAGGAAGATCATCCCGCGTAAAACTTTTGTCAAAACCGAACAAGCGAATCAAACCTAATAACCAGATCAGACCAGATGGGTTGAAGCCCAGGTCAACAACGACGGCCATGGCACCGATGATGGCACAGGGTACCGATGGAAACTAGGCAGCTGCAGGTCAAAGGAGAGGAGAAAGGCGTGTTCAGAAGCATAGAGAGGAGACAAAAAGTAAGAGTCTGGGACTGAGAGTTGGGACATTGAATTTCGGAAGTATGACAGGAAAAGGTAGTGAGTCGGTCAACATGATGTAGAGAATGAAGGTGGATAGTGTTTCCAGGAGACCAGGTGGATAGGTAGTAAGGCTAGAAGCTTAGGAGCAAGCTTTAAGTTGTCCTATAATGGGACTGAGAAGAAGAGAAATGGAGTAGGAGTTATCTTAAAGAAGGCGTTAGGAATGTTCTGGAGATGAAAAGAATGCCAGATAGACTTATGAGCCTGAAACTAGAAATTAAAGGTGTGATGAACAATGATCAATACTGTTAGTGGCTATGCCTCACAGGTGGGATGTGAGTTTGAGAAGGAGAAGTTCTGGAATGAGTTAGATGAAGTGATGCAGGATATCCCCAGAGACGTTAATTGGTGGAGGCATCAATGGGCATGTTGGTACAGGCGATAGAGGGGATGAAAAAGTGATGGCCAGATGTGGTATAAAGGATAGGAACGCAGGGATAGATGGTGGTAGACTTTGCAAAAAGGATGGAAATGGCACTTTTTTCCAGAACAGACAGGAAAATAGGGTAACTTACAAGAGCAGAGGTGGGGGAGCACGCAGGTAGACTACATCTTGTATAGATGAGGAAACCTGAACAAGATCTGTGACTGAAAAGTAGTTGTAGATGAGAGTGTGGTCAGGCAGCATGGGGTGGTGGCTTGGAGGATGATTCTGGTAACAAGGAAGCGAAAAAGGATAAAGTGGTGGAAGCTGAACAGGGAGGAATGTTGTATGGTTTTCAGGGAAGAATTGGAATAAGCTCTGGTTTGTCAGGGACAGCTTCCAGATGATTGGACAACTATAGCTAATGTGATCAGGGAGAAAGATAGGAGAGTACTTTGTATACTGTATCATCTGGAAGGAAAGTAGATAAGGAGACATGGTGGTGGAATGAGGAAGTGCAGGAGTATATATGGAGAAAGAGATGGAAGGATAGAAGAGATGACTATCGTAGTCCACAAATTAGCAGAGATTAGTTAAAGTGAAGTTAGGAAAGCATTGAAGATGATGAAGAGTGGAAAGGCAATTGGTCCTGATGATATATCTATGGAGGTGAGGAAGTGTTGAGGAGAGGCTGCAGGAGAGTTTCTGGCTGGATTATTCTACAGCATCTTCGAGAGTCAGACGATGCCTGGAGGCTGGAGAAGAAATTATGATGGTGCCTATTTTTAAGAATAAGGGAGATATGCAGAATTGTGGCAACTATAGAGTTGATGAGCCATACACTGAAGATATGGGAAAGAGTAATGGAAACAAGACTGAAATCAGAAGTCAGCATTTGTGAACAGCAGTATGGCCTCATGCCCAGAAAGAGTACTACAGATGCAGCATTTGCTTTGAGAATGCAAATAGAGAAGTACAGAGAAGGCCAGAGGGAGCTGCATTATGTTTCTGTAGGCCCAGAATAAGCATATGACAGGGTGCCAAGAGAGGAACTCTAGTATTGTATGAAGAAGTCTTGAGTAGCAGAGAAGTATGTTAGACTGGGGCAGGACATGCATGCTTGCCGTGAGACAGTTGTGCGGTGTGCTGTAGGGTTAACAGAGAAGTTCAAGGTGGAGGTGGGACTCCACCAGGGATCAATTCTGAGCCCCTTCTTCTTTGCAGTGGTGATGGACAGGCTGACAGATGAGGTTAGACAGGAATCTCCATGGACCATGATGATTGCAGATGACATTGTGATCTGTACTGAGAGCAGAGAACAGGTGGAGTAAAATCTAGAGATGTGGAGCTATACACTGGATAGGAAAGGAATGAAGATTAGTCACAGCAAGCAAGAGGTTATTGGTGTGAATAAGCGCAACAAGGGTGGAACGCTGCAGCTACAGGGAGTGGAGATCAAGATGTTGTAGGATTTCAGGTACTTTGGGTCAACAGTCCAGAGCAGCAGAGAATGTGGAAAAGAGGTGAAGAGAGGTTCAAGCAGGTTGGAATGGGTAGAGAATAGTGTCAGGGGTACTACGCGATAGAAGACTATCAGCCAGAATGAAGGGAAAGGTGTACAAGACAGTGTTGAGACCAGTGATGCTGTGTGGCCGAGAAACAGCAACAGTGACGACATGACAGGAGGCAGAGCTTGAGGTCGCAGAAATGAAGATGCTAAGGTTCTCTTTGGTAGTGACAAGGATGCAATGAGTCTATCAGAGCAACACCACATGCTAGATATTTTGGAGAGAAGGTCAGAGAAGCCAGACTGAAATGGTTTGGTCATGCAAAGAGGAGGGTTAGTGAATATATTGGCAGATGGATACTGGCATTGGAGCTGCCAAGAAGGAGGTCTCGAGGAAGACCAAAGAGAGGATTTATGGACGTAGTGAGAAAGGATATGAAGGTAGTTGGTGTGAGAGAGGAGGATACAGAGAATAGAGTTGGATCAAGAGAGTTGATCTGCTCTGGCGACCCCTGAAGGGAAAAGACGAAAGCAGAAGAACAAGACTGGTATTTATGAAAGTACATTTACTATGCCTTTCAGTATTATGTAAATGATGAGTCAAGCTGTAAGTCTGCCTGCTCAGACTGTAACATAACCCAATATTTTATTGGAACAGAATGAAGTAACCAAGCAAGGAAAATGTCTCTGGCAATTAGTGTAGGCTAAAGCTCAACCATCAAAGTAACCTCTGTCAAATGACTCCAAATAATGTTTGTTTGTGATTCTTCTATGTTGTTGTTTTTTTTTTTTTTTCTATGGCGATGGCGAAGCATTTTCCTACATTAGAAACGGTCAAAAAAGTAATTTGAGCGAGAGAGGAGAAGTAGCATTGCTGCTTGGAATAGCGGTTGTTTTATAAGCCAACTGTTAGGGGAAGCAAGTCAATGGGTGATAGAAAGGTAAGAAGGGAGGGAGAGGGGGATAAGGACAGAGGATGATACCCAAATAAAATAGAGCAAAGCCCATCACAATGCGCTAAGAGGCGAGTCAGCACAGCTGCCAACCGCGTTTTGTTTGGGATTTGTTTTTTTTTTTTTTCTTTTTTTCTTTTTCTTTTTTTTGTTCACCACACACTATCTTTTTTTGCCTTTCACTTCCTGAAAGCACACTCCCACCTGGACCTCATTCACCAGCAAAAGGCATTTATCTATGTCTGAGTCTTCACACACATTTGCATCAGAATTACCTCCAGAGGTAGTGATGTTAAACTCTCAAACCACTGATTCTGCGGATCACTTAAGCCCTGAGCTTATCTGGGTTATTATAATTTTTTGGAAGGATTTATAAATTCATATTTTACAAGGGAATGTTGAACCACAGACCATTCCTAAGGTGTTATTTCCAACACACACACAAACGCACACACACACACACACACGTATATACACAAATATATACACACACACACACACACGCACACGCGCACACACACACATATATATATATATATATATATATATAGACACAAATATACACACACACACACATACACACAGCATACCTCTGTTTACCTATTTGGTGGATTGGCATTGTGGAATGAGGCACATACTGTATCTCTGTAAATCCTCTTTGGCTGCGTTTACGGATACTTCTGTGAATTGCCTCGTTGCAGATCAGGCTCAAAGTTTAGAAAGTTGATTAGTGATTTAAGTTTAATTGTCAATGTGAAATCTGCATGGAAGGAATGAAGTAAACCAGATTGCCAAAATTGTTTTGGCTGGAGATGTGTCAAATAATTTGATTTGTGAGATGTGATGTCAAAAAGTAAACAAATATATAAATAGATAAATGAATAAAAGTTCATCCTTCACTAAAAATGACCAATAACAGAATACATGTATATCTCCTTCCCCAAGAGCAGCGTTGTATGATTTTTTTTTTCAATCACATCTCCCTCAAAGGAATTGAAGGGGCAGGTGCCACATTATGTATTCAGGAAGTTCATATCAAGAACAGGAGCCATTGGCCTGCAATGACACTGCAAGAGGGAATAAAATAACATTTCTTGTCACTATGTTTTCACCTGCCATACTGGTCAAAATTACCTGCAAAAGTGTTTCCCTTTTCCACTCAGATGCAATGGATGAATGCTCACATTGTGAACAATCATCCAAGTCTACAACTGCAGCTTCCATTCAAAGCAGGGAAAGAGGCACTTAGAGTGGATGGCATCTCAAAAAGCACAAATTTCTTAATAGCCATTATATGTTTTTTGTGGCCTTTTGTGAGGATTCTTGTGTCATTTTCACCTAAGTGTGGATAGCTTATTTGTTTTCTTGGAGTATAGCAATTTATATAGCCTGCTTTTATGCAAACCAGCTTTTATGCAAACTCATAGACATTGGGCTTTTTCCATCAGAAATGGACATTTGTATGGTTATAATTTTTCCACTTTATATGATAGATGAGTTGAACCAGACAATTTGCAAGCATTTTCTCACTCTGTTTAAATGTCCAGGTGGGATGGGGTTCTTTTTTCTTTCTTTTTTCTGTATCTATTTTGTCATGTAAATGCGCTTTTTTAGGAGTTTCTACATTTGATTTTTACATGACAATTTTGATCAGAATTAGAATTTTTAGAACTAATTATTTGAAGTGAGAGAAATATCATGAAAACATATGGCCTAAAATAAAACAAAGTAAAAATGTCAATTACATTTTTCCACATTTTGAATTGTATTAATCCTTTAAGTCTTCAGTTTGTGGCATGATTTCATCACCAAGAGAGGACATTCCTTTCTCTGGCTAAGGTTTCGTGGCTTGAACATCCCAGTCCCTTCGGATTTTGGCTACAAATAGCTCCAGCAAGAGTCGGATGACGTTAACAGAACCACATAATCTGTCCCTCACCTCAGAATGTGTTTGAAGTACTGCTGGAGGTGGGAAGATCTTCTTGACACAGGATTCTGACAGACGTTCCAAACAGACCCTCACAATGCAGTTGGACCTACACAACCATTGGTGCCAACTCAGCAGGTGGCGATCAGTTGACATTTCTGTCCCTCTCTACATCTGTGTGTCCACGACATATTGTGGCAAGTTTGATTACCACAGTAATAGTGAATCATCTAACTGTGGTCAAGGGTGTCTTGGTGCCAACTGTAAATATGTAGACCCATGTGCTTGAACATAGTATTTCTTATGGCTCGTCCTTGGCAAGCACAGACCACATACCACACACACTCACAGACCCCAACTCACGACACACACACCTCTACCCCAATATGGCACACACACCGATAAGACCTACAATGTGCACTTTCTGTGACTGACACAAAACACTGAGGTCGATCACCTATTCTTGAAGGAGTTTTTCATGTGTATGTTTGCTGCTAATATTTTATGACCAACAACGATTCTTGATTATTGATTCTTTATCCGAGCAGGGGGAAACTGGGGCGGTGTGGCTCAAGGGGTTAGAGTGGCTGTTAATGAAACTGAACATTCCTAGTTCAGTACCCAGATTTCTCCAAACCAGTGACGAATACCCTGAACCCTGTAGCTACTAAGTGGCTGCCAACTGCTCTGGGTTCATCCATGATGGGTTAAATGCAGAGAAATAATTCCCCCAAAGAGATGAATAAAGTATATTAAAAAAAAGTATAAGAAAATGCAGCTTCAGGATGGCATGGGCCAGTGTCTCCCTGATCTGGTCCCATGCCCAAATAAATGTAGAGCGTTGTGTCAGGAAGGGCACCCAGAATAAAAGTTTTGGCAAATCCAAACATGCAAATCAAACCTAATAATCTGATTCCGGATCGGTTGAGGCCTGGATTAAGGCAAGAGACTTTGAATAGCGGGACTATAACAGGAAAAGGTAGAGAGTTGGTCGACATAATGCAGAGAAGGAAGGTGGATATACTGTGTGACCAGGAGAGCAGGTGGAAAGGTAGTAAGGCTAGAAGCTTAGCAGCAGGCTTTAAGTTGTGCTATTATGGTACTGACAGAAAGAGGAATGAAGTAGGTATTATCTTGATGGTCTTGAGTTTGATAGGAATGTTCTAGAGGTGAAAAGAATGTCAGATAGACTTATGAGTCTGAAACTGGAAATTGAAGGTGTGAGGATCAATATTGTTAGTGGCTATGTCCCAGAGCTGGGATGTGAGATTGAGGAGAGGGACAAGTTCTGGAATGAGTTCGATGAAGTGATGCAGAATATCTTCAGTGATGACAGAGTAGTAATTAGTGCAGACTTCAATGGGCATGTTGGTGCAGGCAATAGAAGGGATGAATAAGAGATGGGTAGATTTGGTATACAGGATAGGAACTCAGAGGGACAGATTGTCGTAGACTTTGCAAAAAGGATGAAAATGGCTTTTGAGCACACTTTTTCCAGTAAAGACAAGAACATAAGGTAACATAAAAGCGGCGGTGGGGGGGGCGCAGCTTGACTATATCATGTATAGACAAGGTAACCTGAACAAGATCAGTGGCTGCAAAGTAGTTGCGGTTGGGCATGTTGTCAGACAGCATAGGATGGTGGTTTGTAGGAGGATTCTGGTGACAAGGAAGATCAAGAGGACAAAGGCAGCACAGAGGACAAAGTGTTGGAAGCTGAACAGGGAGGAGTGTTGTATGGTTTTCAGGGAGGAATTGAGAAAGGGTGGTCAGGGAGAACTACCAGATGATTTGACAACTACAGCTAATGTTATCAAGGAGACAGGTAGGAGAGTACTTGGTGTATCATCTGGAAGGAAAGTAGACAAGTAGACTTGGTGGTGGATTTAGGAAGTGTAGGGGTATATACAGAGAAAGCGGTTAGCAAAGGAGAAGTGGGACACTGAGGGGATTGAAGAGGAACAGACAGGAGTACAGGGAGATACAGCGTAAGGTAAAGATAGAAGAAGAAAAGGCAAAATAAAGGGGGAACAATGACTTGTATGCTCGGTTAGACAGTAAGGAAGGAGAGAATGATCTAAACAGGATGGCAAAAAAAAAAGATGGAGACGGAAAGGATGCACAGCATAGTTCGGGTGATTAAGGAAAGAGAGGGAAATGTATTGACAGATGCTAGAAGAGTGATGGGAAGATGGAAAGAGAATTTTGAAGATCTGATGAATGAGGAAAAAGAAAGAGAAGGAAGGATAGAAATGATGACTATTGTAGACAACAAATTAGCGGAGATTAGTAAAAGTGAAGTTAGGAAGGCATTGAAGAGGAGGAAAAGTGGAAAGCTGATATATCTGTGATATACATATGATATATCTGTGGAGATGTGGAAGTGTCTCGGAGAGGCAGTGGCAGAGTTTCTGGATAGATTATTCAACAGCATCTCAGCGAGTCAGACGATGCCTGAAGAATGGAGAAGAAGTGTGATGGTGCCTATTTTTGAGAATAAGGGGGATGTGCAGAATTGTGGCAACTATGGAGCTGATGAGCCATACACTGAAGTTATGGCAAAGAGTAATGGAAACAAGACTGAGAGCAGAAGTCAGCATTTGTGAACAGCAGTATGGCTTCATGCCTAGAAAGAGTACTGCAGATGCAGCATTTGCTTTGAGAATGCAAATAGAGAAGTACAGAGAAGGCCAGAGGGAGCTCCATTATGTTTCTGTAGGCCTAGAAAAAGCATATGACAGGGTGCCAAGAGAGGAACTCTGGCATTATATTAAGAAGTCTGGAGTAGCAGAGAAGTATGTTAGACTGGGGCAGGACATGCATGCTAGCTGTGACAAGGTGGTGCGGTGTGCTGTAGTGTTAACAGAGAAGTTCAAGGTGGAGTTGGGACTCCACCAGGGATCAATTCTAAGCCCTTCTTCTTTGCAGTGGTGATGGACAGGCTGACAGATGAGGTTAGACAGGAATCTCATTGGACCATTAGGTTTGCAGATGACATTGTGATCTATACTGAGAACGGAGAGCAGGTTGAGTAACATCTAGGAGAGGAATGAAGGTTTATTCACAGCAAGCAAGAGCGTATGGGTGTGAATAAGCGGAACCTGGGTGGAACGCTGAGGCAACAGGGAGTGGAGATCAAGATGTTGTACAATTTCAGGTACTTGGGGTCTACCATCCAGACCAGCGGCAAGTGTAGAAAAGAGGTAAGGAGAGGTTCAAGCAGGTTGGAATGGATGGAGAAAAGGGTCAGGAGTACTATGCGATAGAAGACTATCGGCCAGAATGAAGGGAAAGGTGTACAAGACAGTGGTGAGACCAGTGATGCTGTATGGCCTAGAAACAGTAACAGTGACGTAAAGACAGGAGGCTGAGCTAGAGGTCGCAGAGATGAAGATGCTAAGGTTCTCTTTGGTAGTGACAAGGAAGGATAGGATCAAGAATGAGCCTATTAGAGGTACAGCACATGCTAGAATGCTTTGGAAAGAAGGTAAGAGAAGCCAGGCTGAGATCGTTTGGTCATTTAAAGAGGAGGGTTAGTGAATATACTGGTAGATGGATGCTTGAATTGGAGCTGCCAGGCAGGAGGTCTCGAGGAAAACCAAAGAGAGGATTTATGGACGTAGTGAGAGATGATATGAAGGCAGTTTGTGTGAGAAAGGAGGATACAGAGAATAGAGTTATATGTAGAGGGTTGATTTGCTGTGGCTAACCCTGAAGGGAAAAGTCAAAAGGAGAGAAAGAAGAAAAAAAGATCAGAAAATATAGGTCTGTAGTTTTTCTTCATAAGAGGTCTCCAGAGCTATACTAGGTTCCTCACCTTGGACCTGTTTGCTTTTACTGACTCTATCAGGGGAGTAATGACTCCAGCAACTGAGCTCCTAGGATCACTGGGACACACAAACATAAACATATATATATATATATATATATATATGTATGCTTACTTTTGAGCCACTTCCGTTGTAGGCAAATTTTTACAAAACTTAAAAGTGGGTTAATCAAAAGTACTGAAAGTTTAATGCAAATTTGCTTATACTGTCAATAAGTAATCAAACAATATGCACTTAAAGTCAGGAAGGTATATCAACATGAGTATAGAATCTTGGATTGATTTTTCTGTTCATTGACCTGCCTGATGGCGACTTGCTGTCCTGTCATCCAACTTAAAATACTTGAGCAAAAGATGTTTGCTTTGAGGACTCCGAGTTTTATAAGATCAAGGGACCACATGGAAATATGTGAAAAGCTGATAACCTCTTAACAGTGGTAGCCCAGCATCTATTGAAATAATGAGTCTGTACCAAGAAAACAATATCAAAAGGAAGTCACTGGGATGGGATAACATATTTCTCACACGCACCCCAACCATGTCACCTGTCACCTGAATCCAGATATTGCTCTCCAGGATTCTTGGTGCTTACAATTTAAAGGGGAGGCCATCCCTTATATTATAACATAACCTTAACACCAGGCGCCCTCCCATATCATCCTATTTGCTCTCCCACACAATTAAAAATGCATCAGGGAATGGATTAGAGGTCTGATCCCTGGCTCTACTGATCCAGACTGTGAAGCTGTCACAACAAGCGATAGAGCGGATTGTAGAGATAGACTCATGATGGAAGTAGGAATGGATTGATAAGTTTACCCCAACGCTGTCACGTCACCGCCATTTAGGAAGAGGCTTTTTACATACACCGCTGTGAGTGAAACTTACTTTTTCTTTAAGCCCGAATAGCCTTTAATATCTCATGTCATTCTAGTTGGCCTCTGGTCTGTTGGATTCTTCCTTGAATTCTTCCCCCTCTCCCATTGTACTCTTCATTCATTGCAATGCATTTTCAATGTGATTGTTTCGCTTCCAACAGAAAAACAGCAAACCAGCAGAACAATAATCTGGCGCCCTGGTGAAAGAACAACAATTAAAAGCAATGTTGGGACACAACACGAGTTTATCCCGAAAAAGTGTCATAGCAGAATCGACCAATGAAGGAGGAAATAACTCGACCGCTCCCCCAACCCTCACCCCACCCCCCAGCCCAGCACTTCCACCACTCTGCTCCTCCTCCCCCTTTGACATTCACTCTGTGCTCCAACTCCATCAGGTCCCAGCTCTGAGAGAATTTGCATCTCTTTGAATGTGACGCTTTGAGAGAGAGAAAGAGAGAGAGAGAGAGAGAGAGAGAGAGAGAGAGAGAGAGAGAGAGAGAGAGAGAGGGAAAACAGGAAGATGTGGAGGGCAGAAGAGGAAGGAGGGGAGAAGGAAGGAAGGGTGGGGGTACCTAGGCATTAGATTAAATTTTGCCGTCTAGAAAATGAGAAAAAAGGGCCCCGTCTATCTCGGGGAGTCTACTGGGGAGATCTTTATTCTGATTCTTGTTAGAATTGTTTATCACTGTGACAGAGCAGGCCGGGGTGGAGATAAAGGCAGTGCTCCATCACAGCGTTGACAGTGGTAGGACACGCGCTGGAATGAAAGGAGCCAGGGAAATATTATTAATAGATGCTGACTTGATTTGCCTCGATTGCACGTCAAGAAGTGGGGGCCAGGGCTTGATTGCAGCCCTATGAAGTTCTGTCCAAAAGGAAGCTATTTTTCATTAAGTGATAGAAGTCTCCCCTCTCTCTGTCTCTTTTTTTTTTCCTACTGCCGCTCGCCCCTGATGCGTTGCTTTCCAAGGAGCTGATAACTTATGCAGTTTATTCTAAGCATGCTGATTTGTGTCAGTGCAGCATGAGGAGAGGTTGGAGGGATGGAAAAAAAAATCTTGGGCAAGGGGGGGTAGGATATCTCACCTTTCACAATATGGACCATCTTGCTGGTGTAATGCGAGCTTTCGGTAAAAAAAAAAAAAAAAAAAAAAAAAAAGGTAAAACCCCTGGAGTTCACAATTGTGTTATCACCATCATCTACGCACCCATGCAGAGCTGCAGCACCACTTCTGAGGTGCCCGCAACACTCCCCTGCATCTCTCCTCTCTCCCCAACAACAGATAAAAGAAGTATATAAAATGTGATTACACAGGCAACATGTTCATAGGCACTGGTATTTTTAGAGTGTTGCATTACTAATGGATATACAGGAAGATGAGGATTTACACCCGCCCACATACAATACAGGCAGATATGAACAAGCCGAGTCTATGCATCACATTTATGTGTGAAGGATAAAACAAGACCCCCTCACACCCCACCCCAATCTGTTTTCATCAAAAAAAGGAAAATAAGAAATTGATTCACAGACGGGGAAATGCGTCATATACAAACTTCTGAGGTGGAATTTAGGAGCTGCATTCGAAGTCTGGTTCTATTCGTTGGAAACAAACAGCAAATCAAATGGTGAGTATGACTGTGCGTGTGTGCATGTGTGTGTGTGTGTGTGTGTGTGTGTGTGTGCGCGCATGCATGTGTGTGTTTGTCTATTTGCACTTGTGTGTGTGTGTGTGAGTATGTGTGCATGTATTTGTGTGATATAGAGAGACTACAATTTAATGATAAATTGTTGAGGCGACGACACTTTTACCTGTTCTTGTGGGATGTCAAGACCACGATCCCAGAGTTTGTAAGTTTTTAAGTGTGTGTGTGTGTGTGTGTGTGTGTGTGTGTGTGTGTGTGTGTGCCTGTGTTTGTATGTGTGCTTGTCTGGCAGAGAAAGATCGAGGAACCAAATTCAGGGTAAGTGTGCCAGATTATTTTTTTGGCAGAGAAAGATCGAGGAACCAAATTCAGGGTAAGTGTACCGGATTATTTTTTTATTGATTTATTTATTTTCAAAATATTTATTTCCCATCAATCTTATCTTCTTGTCATTCTTTCCTGTAAACCAGTGAATATAATTTATGCACAGACACATTGGATTCCGGTAAAAAAAAAAAAAAAAAAAAGAAAATATCAAAATATTGTCACATTGTCTAATTCCATACTTTTGGCAACTGTTTCACCATTAACACACTTGCCATTTGAGATTTTTTTTATATTGGCAAATCTCCCCGGTTGTCCTTAGGTTAGTTCCCCTCCTACATGTGACATTTGGCAGTATTTTCAGGTTACTCTGAACAATAGATGCTTATAAAGATGGTGTTGTTTTTTTTATCTCCACCTAAAATTTTCTGCTGCTAAAAATGAAATGGGAAAACAGTGACTGAAAATGCTGAAAAAAAAAGATAAATGTCAGAGCGTTCTGTGTTGACTTTTTATGGCAATTACTCTTTCATGCAAATAAACCCACAAGCTTGCTAATAAGTGTTTCCTTGACTATATTTTAAAACCCAATGCCTTTGTGTGTGTGTTTGTGTGTGTCTGTGTCTCAATGCAGGATACTGGGACTTCATTTAAATCTGAACTAATTTACGAGGAGCTCAAACAGGCTTGTTCTGTTAACTGGGGTCAACAGTTTCAAATGAGCTATTTAATGAGTGCTGGAAGTGACAAATCTTAGAGTGCTATTTGAGAGGCTCTTTAAGTAAGACTTTTCCCCTCCTGTGCTCTAATAATTTCTCTGGATATGTGAGAATACTATTAATTATAACACTTAATGTCGACACGCCACACCCCGTGCTCTGAGGGGCTTGACTTATTTCCAATGCTCTAAAGAAGGTGGTGACTTACATTCCAAGGAACAATGGGCCAATATTCATCAAACGTCTCATTCAATTTTCCCTGGTATCATTTCTTTTTTTTTTGTCCCCCCAAATCTAATTTCTTTCTCTCTTCTAGAATCCCCTGTGCTAAAGTATGTTCCTCCAAATGGCTATGGACACGTGCATATTTGGTTTTCTATCAAATGTTTGATTGCTCTTTCCATTAAAAGTGACAGTGTGTTTTGAAGCTGTGCGGGTCTTTTTCTCTCCTCTCTCTTTCTATCACTCTCACTAGTGAAGGAATAAATAATTTAAACGTCTTTGGTGTCAATGAAAAAAAAAATGCAAGATGATGGAGGGAAAGTTAAAATTATAATAAATAAATATATAACAAACAATGAATATGAAGTCAAAAAAAAGGACAGCAATTATCCATAGCAAGTGCTATAGGCTATTTCATAAGAAACATGTCAAAATCTGTTGGGTTTTTTTTTTGGTTGTTTTTTTCTATACTTGTTTATTTTTTCACCTAAAGTATTTGCAATTAGCAAATATACCTGAACATCTTCATATACTTTTGGTTTTTGTGTGTCTTAAAAAGGCAAAGTCCTTTCATCCTGTGCAGTATGAAAATCCACACAGGCTCATCTGCTTTTCCTTTTTTTTTTTTTTTTTAACAGTAAACTAGTTTTGGTTTGTGCTGGGAAATTTTTCAGTGAACTCTCGCTAAATAGCACTGGCTTCTTAGAATTATTGTCTTCTTGATTTGAAATTTTTAGTGTTTCAGGCTAAATCTTTTAATATGTAGTTCCTGCCCTTGTCCCTAATGTAAACTGAACATTTTCTATAAGAATCCCACATCACTCCAGATATTTGATTAGGTGTTCTTGCCTGTGAGTGTGATTAAGCCCATGGCATCAAAAATCCTATTCCAGCCAGGTACCCAGAGTTGGCAACTCATATATTTGTTTTATTATAATTCTGTGGTTGGAAAACAAATGCTGATGAGGGGAATCTTTGTTGTTGCTGTTCCACTAGTGTGGTCAATTTGTATCACAGTGCTATTAGGAGAATTTGCCCCTGAGAATCTCCTGTTTGATGAAATGGCTAAATTGTGTGAGGAGTGTTTCCAGCATCTGGTTATTAGGTGGCTGTATTCATTATGTGTTATTGTTGCCTCCCCTCTGTGATCAAAAGTGCAATCCGAGTGTAATTCCATTAGGAAGCAACAGAGAATATTAACCCATTACTGCCCAAAGCTGAAATCTTGCATTTTCCGTGGTGGAAGACAGATGTCACAGAATTCACAAAGAGGAGAAAAGTGGTGTCGGGTAATTTCAGTTCATATGGAAAACAATCTATGAATAACTTATCAATCATTAGTAATGCAATGGGTAATTTGAAGCTGATCCATCTCAACGACTTACAATGTCACATTTCATTTAGCAGTGGTTTTATCAGTCTTAATACAACATAAACTGCCTGTTATGACACCCACTTATAACAATTTCTTTGAGCTTGATGCAAAGCACGAGGGTGTTCTGAGATGTTGATATATTTGCCTCAAAGGCAAAGGTTGTTGATTTGGTGATGTAGAAAGTTCAGATGCATATGTTAATTAAAAAGAGGTCAAAAAATATTTTGACCAATTCAGAAGACCTAAAAAGACAAGTACGTTTATCAATATTCCATAATACAGATAGGCTGGCTTTCAACAAGATTGGAGAGGAACAAGCGAGTCAATGAGTGGAAAGATGTCTGCAACGTAGCACAAGTGTGGGGGAGTCAACAGGCAGGATCTTCCATGATCTTCAAGAAACTTCCTGTATGTAGCGCAGCAGGGTGTTAGGCACTGAAAGGACGTCAACAAAGTAGCGCAAGGAGTCAGGGTCTTCTGCGATTCTTCCGGGATTTTTTTGCATAAACCAGATGAAGTGTCAAAGGCATCGTGTAGGTAGTCAGGCGAGGAACGAGCTGAGGCAGCCGGGGCCTCTTTTTATAGTGACACGGGAGACAAACACAGGGTATGCGCTGACCATGATCTGGCCCAGAGCGCCGGGAAAGCGGGGAGTTTGAATACAACAGGAATGTTGACAATAGATAGGAAACAGGTGTGCAGCAGCACACCTGCGTAAACTATCCAACCTGCAAGGATAGGAGAACAAAGGGAAGCGAGGAACAAGGCCAGAGACACAGCAGCCGTGGCTGTGTCACAGCCCAGGCTGTGAAATATCAGATAAAACAGATGTATTGAAGGTAAAATAAATCTGCATCAACAAGACATGTATATCCTCGACTCCCACTTGGTCTGAATGGAGCGTTTTCACTGGATTCTCACTGGCAGATTGTGATAATTTTGGATGATCATTCCAATACAAATGAGTGAGTGCACTGATGTATAGTTAGTATTCGGATCATATTAAATGGAAATTGTTACAAGGTTTTCATTGAATGAATGCCTAAATACATGACTGAATGTATGGATTCCTGCTGAAATCAACGCCAAATCTGACAAGCAATATTGGAAACGTTGAAAAATTACGCAGGGATCACGCCAACCATTTCAGTGTAAGAAATAGTTTGGAGTGCCTTGAAAATTGGGAACACATTTGAACTGCTCCCAATCTCCCATATTTCACATTTAAAAATCTGGACTGATATTTTGTTTACGATTCATTTCCACTGCTGATACTAAGAAATGAAGTGTTCAAGTTGAAAAAGAATTTGGCAGAAGTGACTATCAGAAAGCTTTTATGATTGACTGTTAACAAACAGTTAAACTAATAAGCAGTTTACAGACACGTCAACTGAAAGATGCATTTCTTTTTCAGTAAATCTTCTAAAATGGCATTAAAATCAAGGAAATAAAACTATTTTTACATGAGAAGATGTGCCACACTAACATACGCTGCCACAATCATGAAGATGTCACAGTTTAATAGGAGTTGATGGCACTTTGCCCTGCAACACAACATCCATTTCCAACCGGGCTACATTTTACAGCAGAATTTGTGTTCAGGTGAACAGAAACAGATAACCTTGTGTGCTTAGGAGAGAACACCCCCCCCACCCCAAAAAAAGACAAAAGAAATAAATAAATAAGAAGACAAAGAGAAGGAGGTCTTATTTTTCTGGTTGTTAACTCCTCACCCGGCAACAGCTGTCTGGTTGTGCCATGCACACACTTAATGTTCTCACAAACACTCAAAAGAAAAGTTAATTCTGTTCTGCATTAACCAGCAGAACGAGACACCTTGTGGACACGGTAATGTCGATGCTCCGACACCTTAACTTTCCTCCGCCACAAACCACTCACTCCATTTCAGCTTGTTTACTCTCTATTTACAGTTTTATTTTTCCCTCCCCTGTACACTTATTTTTCTCTTCTCTGCTGCTTTTGATCCGGGTGTTCAGAAGTGTTTTTTTTTTAAACATTCCTCTTTTGTTCCTCCTCTCGGCCCCATCTTATCCTTTCTTCTTCCATCCAAGCAGCGGCTTCAGAGGAGTGGAGGAGTCCAATTTGTCACATTTGTCTGTCGTTTTTGTGCACGTCTGCGATGGAGAGCGCTTGTTTGAGTCCTCTATGTGCAGGCCGCTGCAAACCAGCAGAGAGATCTACCATACAATAGCCCTGTGACTTCACAATAGCTGCGGCAGTGTTATCATGACAGCGGAGGAGAGGCCCCCTTTGTCTGTGACGAGCATTGTCAGCAAAAGGGCTTCTTGTCCAACAAGCGCGGCATCCATGCGAAGGTCTTTGCCGGGCATAGACCTCGGAGAATGAATGCTTGTAGCATATAATAACAGCAGGTAATAATGGCACACAGGTCCCTATAACTGATTCAAAGTCTTTTGTTCAGACTCCATAGCATTAAGGCTCCTCTATCGCAATGTCATTGGCTTTTGGAGCACCAGAAATTAGAAGCAAAACAAAAACAAACACGGAGGATTTATTTAAAAAAAAAAAAAAAAAAGTGATCCCTTTGTCTGGTGGTCCCAGAAAAATACCTGCAAAGACCAATCGCATGTTATGGCTGGGATGTTTTCCTCCTCTTGAACATAACGGAAACATGCAAATATGGGGACATGAGAAAGTAGAGGAAGGGGAAGAGAAAGAAAGAATGAAAGAAAGTAATGGAGTGAGATTACTATTTTGGAGAATGGGGAGACCTTTGAAACTTAAAATTGTAGGTGAAATTATTGGAGCAGACCATTTGGTCAGATAAAATAAAGAAATTATTCTAATCTATCATTGCAACTCACGTCTTGTCTGTAGAATCATTTCTTTCAAATATAATGAAAATTGCTCCCCCCATCGCTATAAAAATCATAAAATAAGAATATACGGTATGTAAAGGCCAAAAAGAGGGAACCAGCGAAGGAGTTGAATGAAATTGTAAGAGACAAACAAATATACTAGTGGAAATACTAATTAAAAAAGTTCCAAAATCTTAAAAAAAAATATATATATTTATATTTGTTTGTGTGTGTGAACGAATACCAGCTGACTGACCCTTACATGATTTGACCTTTGCTCCCTGGAAGAGGCTGCCAGCCAACACTACAGATGCCCAGAGCAGTCACACCCTGGGTCGAACCGCTTAGTGGGGATCATCACTCAACACTTTCACTTCCAGTCAAAATAGTAAATGTGGGAATGACTCATATCAGCAATGACATTAGAATGTGGGAGAAAAAGCGGAGGGTTGAACAGATGTTCCATATGCATCCACAAGGGGAGCCCTTCTCTGTAAAACTATCCCAAGCCCCAAAGTGCAAGAACATACCGATGCTGGCATGTTTGTAATGGAAATGGAAAAAATCATTTGCAATGTAATAAAACTGATAAATATGTAAATTGAAATAATTTTCAGTACACATATTGCACTCGTTGCGTATGTTAAAGTCATTTTTGTGTCTCTGTCTTTGTAATACATGATAAAGCTCTTACTCTTTAACTTGTAGTTTTCACATGTTTTGCAAGGCGCATAACCATGGTATGTGTGATTTTAGGTAATTAATGATACAAAATAAATCATAATCATTATTTTACAAATATATGAAAGAGGGCTGAAAATGTAAAGAAAAAGATGATCATTTTTGCAAGAGGTCTGAATAAATTCTTAAACAAAGTTAAATTATTAGTTGTTTTTTTTTATTTCAGGTTCCATATAGTGACATCATTTCAGATAGCTTCTCACTGTGAATTTTGTCATAGAATCCATGATAAGAAATTGTATGATTTATTCAAGAAATTGGCAAATAATTAATTTCTAATTGGTAAATAATTTTTGGTTTCGTAAAAAGAAAAAAAAAATAATGTGAAACACACTATTTTCATTGCAAATTGATGCTTGGAATGAAATTTTTTTTCAAACAAAATATAAATACCTGAATTCCTCTAACAAAACATAGGTTGCTTTGTCTTGTCTCTGATAAGTAGTTGAGTGTACTTCTGAGGTTCTTTATTCTATTCTCTTATTTCTTGATCCTTTCTGTGCAATTGCACCATAAAGTTAATAAATACAGATACTAATTTGCAGCCCTAACAGCTTTTCAAACCTGAGATTTTGAAACATCTCCCCATCTAAATTCACTTTCATCCAATTATAATTTTTTTGTAATAACTAACTCGGTAGACAGTGCTCCCTTATTTTCTGTACATTTACATTGATGATTAATGATAGTTTGTCAATGCAAATAGGGTCTGGGGTTTTCATATGAGACTGAGATTAAAATTACACTACTCCTGAGCCAAAATTAATTGGTGGGAATATTAACAGCATAAGGTGGTGAGAATTTCTTATATTTCTCTTTAACTTGCTTTTAATGTGTCAAAGAAAGTGATATGCAGATTTAACACTCGTTCGTGGAGAGGCTCGGTGATATTTTTGTCATGCTGATGGGGCTGTTGATCAGTGTGAAACGATCGCCGACAGGCATGGGTAACGTTGGGCACTGTTCTGTGATCAGCAAAGCCACAGAGGTTAGTGACTGGATGTTAAACCTGATTCACTATTGATTAACAATTACGGAGTACTGCATTTATAGCAACCGTTAGACTGAAATCAGGGAGCAGAGGCTATGTCTATCGCCTTGCATTCTAATTTGTCATAATCATTACTGAGGCACACAGGCATGTACGCATACACGCACGCATGCATGCACACACACACACACACACACACACACACACACGCAAAAACACAAATACACACACACACACACACTGTTATTGGAAGGTAAAATATATATGTATATATACATATATATTTATATATTTATAGGTACAGTTGAGTTTTTTCTCCCGGTTATTTCATTGCCTAACTCTTTCTATCAAGAGAGGGCAGTATGATGACACTGACACAGTGAGCAAACTTTAACTTTGTCACAGATTCCTTTTTGTGTTTAGTGTGATGAGAGGAAATACTGTTTTCATACTTATTCAACTTGCGGTTTTCTTAGCGTGTGTCTGTGTGTGTGAGTGTGTGTTTGTTTTGCTGCATTGGTGTGTGTCCCATTATTTCTACAGTGCAAGAGCGCAATATATAGTCCACCAAATTATTGCTATCTCAGAACCTTTCATATTGTGCCGACTTGACAATGATGTTGTTTACCTATTCATTTATTATTCATTTTCACACCATTGTCTTAGCAATGTTTAATCCTTTTGAAAATGTATGTATTACAATAGGTGGCAAGGTGGCACAGTGTTTAACACTTCCTCCACATAGCACAAAGTCACTGGTTCGATTACTACTGGGAGACTTTCTATGTGAAGTTTGCGTGTTGCGTCCCTGTGTCTGCATGGGTTTCTTGTGGGTTATCCAGTTTTCTCCAAAAGTCCAAAAACATGCTGTAGATTCGTAGGAAAATCCAGGAACAAACCTTGTTTGTCAGTATATGAGACCCTGTGATTGACTGCCGACCAGTCCAGGTTGAACTCTACCTCTAGCATAATGACAGATGACTTGCCACCCCCTCACCAAAAACCTTAGTGGATAATAAACAGTATGGATAGAGGACGAGTTATATCAGTCATCATCATCATCCACATCATCATCACTATCTTATAATTGACATTTGAACATGCCAATGGCTACATAAATGAACACAAAAATCCTGTTGTAACATGAAGATTTCTCCATTTTCATAATAAACGTAATTCTTTGTTTGAAATCTTTGGAGTTCAAAAGTCCTCATAACTCTTGCCTGATGACATTTTCAAAGGGTAACATGTAAGTGTGACAGTCAATGCTGAGCTAATAACTTGTACAAAGAGTACTTTGGACCAGCATAAACTGTAGCTGGTAGCAGCCTGCTACTATTCAGTGAAACTGACTGCCTGACTTGCTCTGGGGATGGGGGCAGCAATGGGGCGGTAGGAGGGGGTGGCATTGGCTACATCTCTTAGTCTCTATTTAGCAGGAGCACATTCTCTGGAAAGAGCTACATCTTTGACCACTGTGGTGCCCCAGGGGTGCCAGATGTGGAATTAAAGGCGCCAAGGTTTTTTTTTTTTTTTTTTTTCCCAAGTTATGTGTGCTTTATTTACCATTTTCATCAAGCTTATCTTGAGAAATATGGTGTTTTAATCATCTTAAAAGAACTTCAATTCAAGGAGCACCCCTATTCCACCCATGAAAAAAAAAAAAAAATCTATAGTGATGTTAGGTGCATAAATGTCTTTCATATATTTCTCGATGAAACAATTCCCATCCTATAACTTAAAACAGAAAAAAATAATGCTTGGAAAGAACATTGTGATAGAGGTATATAGAATTAAAACAAACAAACGCTGTAAAAATAGTCAAATAAAATAACAAATAAAATTAAAATCAAAAAGAAAATTGTTGCGCTTAAATTCAAAGTGCTTGAAAAGACCTCAGCCATCCTAGTGAGCATCCCATAAACATTTTTAAATTGTCTGGAAAACACACTGAAGAATACCCTACTAATGGGAGTATGCTAAAATGCATTGGCTCTCACCTTGCAGGGCGTCAAACGGCAGTCCTTAATTCGATGGCATCAGTGCTGCATGTTGGAACCTGCTTCTGGTGAATGTTGCCAACTCTGCCCATCACTGCCAAGAATTCTTCAGATATCATTAGGTAATAGCTCGTTCATTACAGAAACTAGGGCCAGTGCTGCAGTCCACATTAAACCCTGATCAAACAGGAAGGGTGTGCACGCAAACACACAAATGTGTGCAGCCACATATACACATGCACACACACACAAAATAAAAGTAACCCAAAGCTTAAATTTGTAATATAGCTTCCCCCCCTTTGCCACCTGAATGCCCACATTTTCCAGGGAGCAACATCACCCTTGTCTACGGCCAGTGCGTCAGAACCAAAAGAGCTGGCCGGGAAATTTCAAAGTATTTTACTGGATGTGTGTATGGTTTCATGCTTGGATGGAGATTTAAAACACAAACAAACAGACAAACAGGCTGCATCATATAGGCATGAATATGAAGTCGTAGCTGTCGATCAAAAATGCAAAGTCAACCTTTTGGACAATGTAAAATTACTGACAGATGTGCTCTTTTTTTGTCTTGGATTGTTTAGATAAGTTGTTCCCTAGAATGTTAAATGTCTGTTTTACTTTCTATCTTTGATCTTTCTCACTTGATATATTCCTCTGTGTTGTTTGATAAGAATTTTCTTTTTAAAGGCTGTCCATTCTGCTTTTGAGTAACAAGATTATCATTACTGTCAAGCCGGCCTCTCAAACCCTGACTGCCACTCATCACAGTTTGGTCAAGGAATGATTCATCATTCTCATTTCCTCATGTATGACTTTTCAACTTTTCTTTTCCCTTAACTGTATTTCTACCCTAAATAGCAACATTTTACTGGACTGGATCCTGTAAAAACTCTCTTGTCTTTTGAGAAGTACAACGCTGCACCTCTATGCCAAACACGGACATCCATTATAAAATAACCTGCACTGTCAGACATTAACAAAATTACAATAACAATACAATAAGCGCACACAATTAGGGCAAAACTCCATATTAAAAAAACTCCAGGTTAAAATCTGCAGACAGCTAAGCAATCTTCAAGCCAGGAAACATCTTTGTCAAAGAGAATCCAGAGCTTTTATCAGCGTTCTATCACCCGAATAAGTGTATTTTATCTGGCACATAGATGCATAACAAACTGGCAGGAGTTACAGCTGTTTCTCAAAATAAAATACACACCTTTGCGTTTGGAATTTAAGTGATGATTTCCTCTATTTATTTTATTTTTTTAATCCCCATACGAACAACTTAATTGATAAAGAGATATCGACAAAACAAATCACCGAAAAGCCGCTAAGCTTTAAAGGACAAGAAGAAAGATTCGAACCACACACAATGATGGAACATTGCAAGGCATCCCAAGCTTATTTTACCATGGTAATTGATATCCAAAAGCCTCTCTACAGCCTGGGACCTCATACCCATGGAAGCCCTGATGTGTCCCGAATGCAGGAATCAACGTTGTATTCATCAGCTGGTTAATATTTCTGCAATTTCAATTCTAGTCTGAATGGATAAATTCTTATTAATGTCAATGTTGGAGGGGGTGCGGGAACTATATGAACAGCTTTAGAATAGGACGAAGTATGACCGTGGAATCGCCATGGCTTAAATGGATGCAGTGCTGGAGTCCCCCGGGTTTCCCCCGAGAGAGCCCCTAGTCATACATCATATTGCTCTTAAAATAGCTATTAACCACAGTGTGAAGAGAGATGGAGAAGAAGGCAGGGAAGGAGGGAGGGGAAATTAAGCAATGCTCATGGAGTCATTCTCATACAATAACTCGCCATTAACCTAAGCACTAAAAGGTTTGCTGTCTCTCTCTGTTATGTGAGCCTTTAATTGATTCTCCTATTCCCTTTGAGGGCCAGCGGAGGAAAAAAAAGAATAGAGAATTAGAGGGAAACTTGCAGATGAGGACCAATGTGTTTTGACTGTATTCAGCGAATGGATAGCAGATACTCATCCCTCTCAAGTCGACAGCATCTGAGACCTATTCTCAAACTTTACGTCCTGTCATTCTCCAATTAAAAAGGCCCTGCTAGATAAGTATGCTAATGAAAGTACCAGATATGTGGTGCTAATCTTCAGCTATAAAGGAGGTTGAGGCAAAAGAATAAAGATCAGGATCTCATTCACCCATATTCATTACTGCTCCTCCAACTGCTCCTCTAACTGCTCCATCTGCCAGCCAAAGTGAAAGTCTGAAAGAAAAAAAAAAACAAACAGCTCTGTAATGAGGTTTGCTTAAAAACTAATGATTGAAATCCCATCCTTCAAATTAACATACATATATGCAAATGGTTTCTTAATTAATTGCGAATCGTAGTTTTGATTAAATATACAAAACGTCATGTTTCTAATCTTGACCAAGGGAAGAAAAAAAAGTTTTTAATTAATTTTCCCGGTTAAACATCATCAACACTTTGAATGGGGTGTAATTAGGATGCCACTCTCTTTTATTTCTCTATGTCCAAATCAAAACCCTACCATTGTTATCACATTTATATTGCAACCAGTGTATATGATAAGGCCATGATAAATAAGCGGGGTCCTGATTTTCAAACACTATGTCAAATAATGTTGCTAATTGGCGTATATTCAAATATTGATTAAAGGAAAACGAAAAACACGCCTTTCATTAGAGCACAATTATAAGGCCCAATTCTGATCATCTTTTCTGCTTCTTTGGGATTACAATTAGATGGCTTTGTTTTTTTTTTTTTTTTAATTGCTGGGCGATAAAGGGACCATTGTCTCCCTCCTTGGTGTTGACTGAGGACTGTGTTTATGTAGGAAGTCATGGTTAATGATGTATTCATCCTTTCTCGCTTTCGAACTGCAAGACCAACTCGATGTGTATTGTGCTCAATTACATGGAGAGGAAGTACTGATAATGAAAACTAACATGGAGCTGTTGAGTGGATCAAGATGTGTGTGTGTGTGTGTGTGTGTGTGTGTGTGTGTGTGTGTGTATGAGAGAGTGAGTGTGTGTAAGAGCGAGGAGGTTTGAGAGAGTTGGAATAACTGTATCCTTTCTCTTTCATCATGCCCAGAAGCCACAACTATTCACAGTTCTCAAATGAACCTATCAAAGCCTATGAAACTTTTGGCCTTCCTCACTATGCTGTTTCACCAAAGCAGCCGTCCACTTAAGAGTATAAGGAGGCTTACAGGGGGATAAGGCCCTGCGAGGTGCTCGAGGTGAGATAACCAATTACCCATGATCACTTTTGACTCTTCTAATCTCCCTGCTGTATCAGCAGGATTTAGCTGCAGCAGCACCTGTGAAACCCTGGCCATCTCCAGTCTGCCGCCGTTTGCCTTTGTTATTCTAATGTCAGCCACTTGACTCATGCACCTAAGTCAAAGGGGATAAGCACCTGCTGGGTCTCAAAAAGTGGGGAACCAAGACATAGTTGTGGTGAGGCAAACCTTTGACCTTTCAACAGACAGTACTGTTTAAGACCGTCTCTGGTTTCATCAGTTTTTTCTCTGAAGATGACATGGTCTTTTCCACTGAAGCTAGTAACAGTCATAGAATTTCATGAAAACACAAACATTTGGTTTTATTCTACCTATATTCTCAGACATGGTGGTAAGATGGGGATGTCATCTTTATACGTGAAAAACAGGATCCGGTACCAAACCCCAAGAAGTAGAGAGACCCTGAAGAGCTGACCTGGGAGACCAGATCACAGAATCCCACGGGCACAACCGGAAAAAGTACCAGATGAATCTCTAATGGATGACGTAATCATGGCAACGATGATGATCACCGCAGAAATAGCTGATATAGTGGCAACAGCCATCCTATGAATGTTATGCTACAAGATGAACCGCAGTAGCTAGAAGGAGAAGAAGAGGCCTACATGGAAATGAAGACAAGACTGAACAACCAAGATCATAGGAACAAGGAGAGAAGTTAGCTTGCTGTATGAGTTAAAGAAAGGCATTACAATCAGGAAGAAAAAGCCAGCAAGATATAACAAGATCCCTGTTGATAGACTTCTACTCTGCCAAGCAGGGGTTCACAGCACTGACTCCTCAACTAGGTAAGATTAGGAGTATAGGTTGAATGTTTCCCAAAAATCTAGCCAAGGTCTACTATCACTGTCATGGTAATACGAACGCCCAGACTGACCCACTTGAGGCTGAAACCGAGCTCTCCTGGAGGTTTCACACAACACCAATGGCCAGTACTTGCTTGAACTAAAGGAAGACCACAGTAGGCTACCAGAACAGGTAACCAGAAGAAATTACCACAGCTGACATCCAAGAAAGAGTGTCTAAAATTAAGAGCTGGACTGCACCACGGCCTGACATGATCCACAACTACTCAAGAAGCTTACTGTACGACATCAATGACTAGCAGTATACTGTAGCAAGCAAGCAAGCACTAAGATCGGGAACACATCCTGAGTCCTGAATGTACAGTTCTTTTCACAAAGGACCCACAAAAGGATGTAATACCATTCAAACTACTAGCCTATAACCTGCTTGAGTACAACAGGATAGCTCCTGTATGGCATCACAGCAGTTAAGATGGGTAGGCATATGGACTGATACATGAGCAAAGCCACAAAGGAATTAACAGTCATACCAGTGGAACCAAACAGCGGAGCTCTTAATCAATGGAATATCAACCAGGAGGACAAGAATAGAAGTACCAAACTGTGCACTGCCTTGATTGATTACAAGAAGGCCCATGACTCAATGCTTCACACATGGATACTCAAGTGTCAAGACCTATATAAGATCAACAGAAGACTTAAAGCCTCCAGCAAAAACTCAATGGTACTCTTGAAGATGACTCTTTAAGCCAACTTGAAGGCAATGGCAGATGCGAGTTTCAAGGGAATGGCTGACCTGCCCAGCAATGAAATTGGGATTGTATTCGGGCAGTAAAAGTGTTGACAAATAGTGTGCAAAAGAGAAAAGGAAAGATGAGCGCCACTAAAGGGGTTGAACGATCTTAAAGCAGAATGGCAGATGCTCAGGAGAGCTACAAATGTGGGCAAAAAGGTGGTTCCAGTAGTGGCTGGTTCACTCGGAGTAGCAACCCCAAAGCCTCGATATATTCTCCAGCGGATCCCATGAAGAACATCTGAAATCTCTCTCCAGCAGAGACCATCCCTGGGAACAAACTGGATCTTGCGCAGAACATGAAGCACCCCGGCCTCTGGTAAAGAACCCAACCTTGAAGGAGTCACAGGATGGGTTCAGAAGGGGATTATTTCTCAATGTATATTCCTGTGAAAATATATAGAATATAAATTTTATTGGATGGCCCTCTATGCCATAATGAATTACAGTGCATTTAGTTCTTTCCTTATTATACCTATGCCTCAAAATGAAAATAAATAAACGCCAAATGAAATGGCTGATCCAACAGCATTAACTCTCAAGGTGAAGTCCTCCAAGCCCCAACATGCACTGATTTTTAATTTCTCAGTTTATTGATTTCTGTGCTCCCCATTCTGCTGTCATTTACACCAGCTGAGATATATTGGGTCATAAGAAACTCTTAGATCTAACTGAAAGAATCACAAGACATTTTGACAAGCTGAGAGTAGAGCTGTTAGTAAAGTCCTATTTATCTAATGTTGCAAACTAACATTTTATCATAAAGACCAGATTGAGATATCACTTTTACTTAAGAGACAAATGAGAGTAACGTTAAAGCGCAAACCAACGAAAACATTCAAATATTCAATGGGGTAGGGTAAAGTATATTCAAGAAGTTCATTTTACACACCTCTTCCTTGAATTGTAACCTCGCTATGATGGAAGAATTTGCATTTATCTTTGATCATGGTATCTTTTCAGGGACACCAGCATCTGGATTGGTCTCCCAAGGCAAAGTGTTGCAAGGTGAGTGTACAGACAGAGAGCAATTCAGATGCACTTCGGTGGTGAACAGCAAGAGGCACTAAGGTACCCAACCCTGAAGTAGGTTGACTGGAGCTCCCTCCTGGAGACAGGCAGCTCAACTGTGAGTCACTATTGACCAGTGCTTGAACCAAGGGGTTTGGTCTGGCACGGCCACAACAAGAAACATGTAGCCACAAGTTAACATGGAGAGATATGGGGACGTCATGAATTTATATCTGGTAGCTAAGAGGGGTGCAGAGCTAAGTGGACAGTAACAGGAAAACCTGAAATGTTGTGAAGCCAAAATGAAACTTACAAGGTGTTTTATTATTGGACAACTCTGCAAGTCAATTGTAGACCGTTACAAAACCATGTTTCAGCATAAGGTTGTTTACGGGGCCAAGCAAGGTTGGCGTGATTATATCATCAAGATCAAGATCCAAGATTCCAGCTCAAGGAATCTAAAGTATCATCTTGAAATAGTCAAGGTCTTTCCTTCCAGTTCTGCCACAACATCTTGAGGCTACAATATGTTGATGTAACTCTTAAATTTACAACTAGGTTTGATAATTCCCATTGATAGAACTTGTCCCCAAATTCTGCACTCTACTGGTGGGAAATTAATAACATGAAATTCTGAGATGACTTTGGTTTATAAGTTCAGCTGCATTACATTGTTTGTTACACATTTAAATCTATAATTGAATAGATACGGTCCAGTAGATACAGATATTTTATGTCTTCTTTTAATTTAATTGGAAACAAAGAATATATAATTTGCCTTTGAAGGTAGATGCCTTGAACATAAAAAAAATGCATCATACCAACTCAGGATTGGATTCACCACCTCAATGTCAGTGCTCACTGTCATAGTGCACACATCATTCCCCAAAATAGTGACAGCTATGACTTATACAAGGATTTAATACTAATAGAAATAAATTACATAGTGGCATAGGCTACAGTTAAATCACTCATATCACCACTTGAAAACAACTGAAGACAAAATTCTAAAACTAATACTGACTAAAATGTCTCTGTTTTATAATGGAACAGCATGCACTCAATGGCTATCCATCCATCCATCCATCCATCCATTTTCCCCTGTTCATCTGGAGTCGGGCCAAAGGGGCAGCAGCCGGAGCAGTGAGGCCCAGATATGCGCAATCTTGTTCTTTTGGTCACTACCCACAGCTCGTGACCATAGGTGAGGGTTGGAATATAGATGGACCAGTAAATTGACAGCTTCGTCTTTTGGCTCAGCTCCCTCCTGAACACAACAGACCGGTACAGAGTTCCAACGGGGTTGAGGAGGTCTCGGAGGTATTCCTGCCACTGATGTACAACGTGTTGAGTTGAGGTCAGCAGTGCCCTGCTCCCACTGTACACTGTGTTGATGGAGCACTGCTTCCCCTTCCTGAGCCGCCGGATGGTGGACAAGAATCTCCTTGATGCCCAAAAAAGTCATTCTCCATGGAGTCCTTCCTCATTACAGTCATTTGGCAGGTGCTTTTAACCAAAGCAACTCTCAGTGGAGATGCTAGGGATGGAACCCAGGACCTCATATGTATGAAGCACACTCTCTACCACTGAGCTGCATACGATATGCCCAGGCAACCATCAAAGCCGCATCCATCTTGGCCTGCCGGTACCTGTCAGCTGCCTCCAGAGCCCCACAGGCCCGATAGGACTCCTTCTTCATTTTGACAACATCCCTCACCGCTGGACTCCACCAGCGGGTTCGAGGGTTGCCGACCTGACAGGCGCCGACTGCCTTACGGTCGAAGCTCCAGTCTGCCACCTCGACAATGGAAGCATGGAACAAGGCCCATTCGGACTCAATGTCCCCGACCTCCCTCTGAAAGTGGTTATAGCTCTACCGGGGATGGGAGTTGAAACTCCTTCTGACAGGGGACTCTGACAGACGTTCCCAGCAGATCCTCACATTAAGTTTTGGGTCTGCCAGGTCTGACCGGCATCCTTCCCCACCATCGGAGCCAGCTTGCCACCTGGAGGTGATCAGTTGACAGCTCCGCCCCTCTCCTCACCCGCATGTCCAGGACATGTGGCCGCAAGTCTGATGATACGACCACAAGATCGATTGAAGAACTGTGTGGCCTGAGGTGTGTTGGTGCCAAGTGCACATATGGACACCTTTATGCCTAAACATGGTGTTTGTTATGGACAATCTGTGGTGAGCACAGAAGTCCAATAAAAAAACACTGCTCGGGTTCAGATCAGGAGGGCTGTTCTACCAATGATGCCCTTTCAAGTCGCACTGTCGTTGCCCTCGTGAGCGTTGATGTCTCCCGGTATAACGAGGGAGTCACTGGTAGGAACGCTCTCTAGCAGCCCCCCTAGGGACCCTAAGAGGGGTGGGTGAACTGAACTGTTGTTGGGTTCATAGCCACAAACAACAGTCAGAACCTGTCCTCCCACCTGAAGGTGGAGGGAGGCTACCCTCTCATCCACTGGGTTGAACCCCACCACAACATTTAATGGTTATTCAAATACATTTAAATTGAAGCCCTCGTTTAGAGTAAGAAATATTTGCCATTTAAGATAATTTTTTGGGGATCATAATACATTATAAATGGCACTGTAAATGACACTGTGACCAGGTTGTATTACTACTGAAACCTGCACTGTATATCATGGGGGATCTGTTTGTCTTGCCGGTGTCAATCTTTACTAACCTTTATGAAATGCCAAGTACTTCATGTAAATGATGTATACTTTTGCACAATGCACAACAGCACCTTGCAACATTAGAGATTTTCATGAAAATACCAGAGGTTTCTAAGAGGCCACGGAGTATGATTGAGGGCTTCATTGACTGATGAAAGGGAACATTTCCAAGGCTTCGTTTTCACAGAGAGAGTTGTCAGACAAGCTAGAAAGGCAATCTGTTGGCTGTGCTAGATGATGGATTTAGCATTTCTAATGCAACAGATAAGATTGTGAGGCTAATGGTGAATGGCCAAAGCAGAATGTAGCTGTCATAGTAAACTGGAAAGAAATGTTGCTTTTTTGTATATTTTCAACTCTCATTCTGTTGAGGTTCTTGGAGTGACAATAAAATCACATATCAACTCTTGAAAGCAAAGTGTGGACTCAGAGGTCCCACAGAGATACATCCTGCCCATTTTCCCACCGCATACCTTTCCACCAGGGAAAATCTGAACCATCTAAGGATTGCTAAACCCGGCAGGATAATCTGACATGCTCTAAGATGACACTGTTGCTCTGCACTCCACCTCTCTCTCTTTCTCCCTCCTCCCATCTCAAACTGGGATGCCGATCTAGCATAAATGAGAGACACTTTGAAAAATAAGCTGCTCATTCTGGATTGAGTGGATTCAGATGGTTGGCCAGTACTCAAAGGCACAGTAAAGAAGGGGGTGGTTGGGTCAGCTTATTATTTTAGTGGATACAAGGCGGTGATGTTCTCCCTCATATGTCATTTTCTCGATCAAAAGGCCACTAGAATGTGGGCCACCATCCATCGGCTGTTTCCTCTCGACAGCCAACTCTTTCTGCTGTCAATAAAGGTTCAGTTTTCAGCAGATTAATGAAGCAGTGTTCAAATATTTTACTTGGTGTTTTCAAGTCCTCCAAAATCTAAAAGAAGAACCATCAAATACACAAAGAAACAGGGAAGGACAACCAACTATCATCTCAGCATTGAACACTTTAAGTTGCAGCTATCATCTTTATACGAAGCCTGCTTTCACTTTTTGTGGTCTCTGGTTGCTTATATTTTAAAATCAAACGGTGGCCAACTTTTTAACCACTTCTATGGTTGTAGAAGGAAAGCAAGCATAATGTCAAGATAACCTTGGTTGTTGAACAATAGCATCTAACCATAAATGTTAATAAAAGTGTGTCACAATTGATTGGAGAATGAAAGATCAATTATATGTTTTCAGTCACACTGGATCCGGGTGCTGGAGTCAATTCCAGCTACATTGAATGTGTGGCTGTTCGATCTCAGGGCTACTCATTGAGAAATGCAATAATTTACTCTTGTTCACACCTTTGACCCATTTAGAGTCAGTCATCATCAATCATCTGTGGCATGTTTTTGGACGCAAGAAAATCAGAGTGCAATGAAAAATAAAAACAAAAAAACAGGGAACAGAGTCATGGAGAGACCATGAAAAACCCTCAGGATAGTTGATTTCCAGAGAGAGCCCTAAGTAAAGTGCGAGTTATTAACCAACATAAGATCATAGGACCAATATTTCTCCCCTTTTTCTCGGGACAGAGAGAAAATATAAATCTACAAATCAGTTGGCTGTTTTTAGGCCGTATGGTATGTATGTCTGACAAGGAGGGTTGTTTGAAAAAAGAGGAACGTAAATGTAACCATAACACCTTGTGTTTTGCCCTTTTACTAACTGCAAACTACCATCACACCAATAACTACTCATCATTACACAGAGTCAGTGGGAGCACTTACCGGTAGCTTCTTTCCCTGTAACAAGGCAGTTCTAGGTGGGGTTGATGACAGACAGTGACAGTGACAATGATAACTCACAAAGGTATGACGTTGGAGAGTTCTCTGTCTCTTGTTAGCAAGGTACTTTTTCGTGGTTTCATTCACAAGCTGGTCACCACATATCATGCAGAGCATTTTGTATTAAATACAGCTTTTGAGTCCAAGTGAAAGAGTGAGGCCCAGGTGGCAGTAGCAATTTTCAAAATAATATGATCGGAAGATCAACAACAAAATACATATAATTTTGAGCAACTTTAATCTTTATGCTTTATGCACTTTATTTCTTTGCGGCCCATTAAAAAATGGCCTAGATCACTGATCAAGACTATATCATTGCAAAACAAAAAACACCCTTTGAGTAATAACCCTGACCCCTCCAGGTTGCAGGTTTATCTGATTTCATGCTTCAGTGTGCACTCTTGTCCTTAATAATATACAAATGTGTCTAAATCACTAAGAAGTAAAATCAAATTTGATACCTGCTCTAGAATGACGTTAATTGATGGACGCATCAGTGTGGCTGCAAATTTACACTCACATTTTTATTTATTTTTGTTTAGTTTTTGGTCTGCAAGTCTGTGTGAGTGTACAATACACTTCTTGTCTTTCTAGGGGATTTCCTGACAGCAGTTCTAGGAGGGTGAAGTGTCAACACATCTTAGCTGAGGGCACATGTACATCTGTCACATTTCAGCTTTTGCAAGCTTGAGCACATGCTGCCGCTCTGACTGTATGTCCAAGCATAATCTGTCAGAAGACAATCATTTATACAAGAAACTGACATGCCCTCTTTCTAAACAATGTTATGTGAAGTCACACAGTAAAAAAAACAAACAAAAAATGGAAAGACATTCAAAAGTAGGACCAAGCAGAAACAGGTTTGTGGTGCTTCTCAATTAAAAAGCAGTGGTTCCATTAACTACTTTAAAATACTTGAAACAAGTTTCAAATCAAATGTGAAATGGCCCTCTCTGACATGCAGGACTACATGGGATACCGAAGAAGCAAGAGCAGGATTTGCAATTCTCTGAAGTAGATGGAGAATTCAGATATCATATCGTAAAAATGCTGAAAAGCTAATGTAAGGATGTATGGTTGTAATTTAAAAAATGGTTCAAGACAGTAACTGACTTTTTCCACAATAAATGTTATATGATCTCTCTCCAGCCTTCTTCTCTATACATATGCAAACTTACTGCCCCCCCAAAAACTGAAGAGAACACAAATGATTAAATAATGAAGTGGGACCATGAGCAAATGGTGGGGCCTGTGGCCTGGCCATTGGCCGGGGATTGAGGCAGGAGAAGAAATTTACAGTCATCATGGCACAGAAATACTGACTTTGTTTTTCCTATAGTCCAGACTATGATTTGCTTTGATTTAAAATAAATACGAAAACTCCAAATTGATCTACTATTTTACTGTTATCATAGAATGGAAGTTAAATCTAGAGCCAGGGCTTTGCAAACCATCTTTTCCAGTGATTGTACTACAGTGACACTTACTTTTTCATTAAATTCCAACGATATATTGACAGGACATTGGCAATTGACCAGAGAATGACAGGATTTAACTTCATAAAATAGAATTATGCTGTTGTAGAACAAACTGTTGTAGAACAAACGAATTGCTAAGATAAAGCAAACAAATTCACTCCATCATATGAGTACTATTGAATCATGGTTTAAAAATGATAATGATACACTTTTTTGAAAGAGGTCTCGATTCAACCACAAGTAAATCAATAAGTGGCAATATAACGTAAAAAAATTTAGTCAAATCAAACTAAACATGAGCAGCAGCATGTCCGACTGTCACGTGTTTTCCCAAAAGAAAATTGGAAATGCATACTTTTATTGTGAAGAAGACAAAAAAGGTTTAAACTTCATTGCTTTTATTATATTGGGTGTCTGAATGAGTATCTGTCACACAAGAAGTGTTAATATAATTAAAACATTTATGTGTTTGTGTATGATTTTGCTCACTCTATTAAACGGAAAAAATAATTAATGGCGACTTCAGCAGTACAAATTTGATTTTCAGTACAGTTACCATAATAATGCATTGGCATGGTGAAATATGGTGCTCTTCGCTGATTGTAATCAGTCATCTAGTACTTTAAGGGTATAATTTGGCATGTTTTGCCCTGCCTCTTGAGCATATCAATTAAAACAGAGGCCATGGCTGTTGCCAGTGTCTCTAGCAAATGTGAAGGTAACAGGGATTATAATGAATATATAAGTTAAAAATGCTTTTGTTATTGCACCCAAGCAGCACTAGGGTGTAACTTGGTCACAAAGCCATTTAACACATGAGCAAGGCCCAAGACCAGCTGCTTTGCATGGCGGCACCCCTGACCACCAGAACATTTGCTGAAATATAGGTTTTTCAAACAGAAAAAAATATTTATATGTTTTTTTTTTGAGGAACGGTTAATGTATTGATATATCATGAGTAACAGTGGATAAGACTATTTTTTGTTGGGGTGACAGTGCTCAGGAAGCACATTGAGGATGATGATCACAAACAGGAATGGTTAAATGGTTAATTGCAGAATAAAACATATTTGGGGGTCTGCTCCAATATTTGCTCCTCCTCTCAATCAAACACTTAACGACAGCTGACATTCAATAATGTTTTCCAGTCTTCTGAAATTGAGATGGAAAAAAAATGGGGGGGGGGGGGGGGGTCTTATCTAATTTGACTTTTACCAGCCATTTATGAAAGCTATGTGGCTCACGGCTACACAAAGGGGGTCCAGTCATGCACAATGTTGGCCTTCTCCACATTTTTGTACAGATGAAATTATAAGATGACTGTGATGAATTGAAAGCAGATGGGTTATTTAAAGGGAGATGGCACAGTGGGAGGTGAGCGTATGAGGCAGCGATTTGATCACAGCCAAATCAGAGGCATTTTGATGTTGGATCATTGCTGTTCAATTATTTCTCATCTTATTTGTTTCTTGAAATGGACACACATGATTTATGCACACATCGTTGCATCAAACGCTGCAGGTTGACTTTCCATTTTGCCATGTCTGGCGGAGAGCCCTCACTCTGAGTGAGCCATATCTCTTTCCTGGCACAGCCATGTTTGGTGTTTGCTGCCAGGCCAGGACTGGCAAAACCCTTAAAAGCCAAGGCCCAACGCATCTTTTACAGTTTATAGGAATGTGTCAGCAGTAATCCCTTGGCGGCCATCTTTGAAAATTCAGACCGACACAGTAATGAAAGCATTGTGGCTGAAAGAGCCTGCACTAATTGCATCCATTTAAAGCAGCTGTTTTCATGGCCTGCCGACTCTGCTGTGGCCCACATTCGCCTCTGCTGACTTCATCAGCCATGCTGAGTTCGGAGTTATTAGAAACTTGTCATTGTTTTTTTTGTTTTTTTAAGCTAAGAGACCCCGGACTAAGACTGAGTTTTAATCAGCCTCTGTGAGCTGCCCAGAGAGGTGGTTTGGTTTCACTTAGGTCCGTGTAACTTGGCTTTCTCCACTGTTGGATAATCTCTCCCTCATCCCAGAGTCCTTTACAGCTGCTGCCAGCAAGCATTGGCAGGGCAGTGCATGAAATCAAATTTGAATGCTGACCCTCTGGAAAATTGGAACCGGTGTAAAGGGGACTTAATGGGAGTTCTAAAGGGTAGGTGTCATGTTTTCAACCTCAGTGTGCCCTAAAGAGTGGATTTACAGCAGCGTGCCGACAGCAGTGTAAACCAGACTGTAGGGGAGTTGTGCATGGCACAGTGTGCTCTGAGCTTACTGCTTGGATTGCTGTAATCCACCTCTATATGGGAGCCAGAGTCTGACTGGCTGTTTATACAAGAGAACATGAGAAGGTCCCAGCTCTTATGAGGTTTGTACTGATGTGTGTGAGACAGTGTCTCACAGGAAATTTAGAAGGTTTTTCCAGTAAGAGTCAAAAGCTAGGACTGTCTGGACTGGTTCTTCTATACAGCACTCAAAGTGAATAAATTGTCATGAAAACTAGTCTTACCTCGCTACCTTACAAACATTATGGTATAGATGATTGTAGGCAGAAGCTTTGATGCAAACTTCAACTCTGAACCTCATCAAACTGTCTTCTGTACCGGTCAGGTTGCCTATTGGTATACATTGGGTTTGCCATTTTCTTTTCTTATTCCAGGCCACGGACTTCAGCAGGAAGCAAGAGCCAATCGATCGTTTTGATTCATGTTACCTACCAATCAAGGATCACAGGCGGCCTGTGACATTACAAAAGGTTGGAGTTGAAATGCTTCCCACCATTTTTCTGTACTGATCTCAGTCATCTCAAAAAAAGGGACTTATTGTCTTCCATACAATGAAAGCTATATACTATATATATATAAATAGACAGTGCTTCCAGCTTCACAGCAAGAAGGTCCCCAGTTTGATCCTAATGCTTAGTCTTCCTGTGAGGACTTTGCATGATCTTCCTGTGTCTACTTAGGTGTCCTCTGGGTTTTTCAGTTTCCTCTCTTAGCCAAAGAACATACAGTAGGTTAATTGACAATCCTAAATTGCCCAGGCATACTTTTTGTCTCTCTATGGGGCCCAATGATCTCCTGGTCAGGGGTGAACCCCGCCACTTGCCAAATGACAACTAGGACAGGCTGCAACCCCCCCATGACCCTGAGTGCAGAAAAGCATAGCATGGTGTAGATGATGAATGAAGGAAAAATCAGAGAGGAAAATCCCAAAATATTAATGTTTTAAAAGTGAAAAATTAACAAAGATAAAAAAAAAAAAAAAAGATTTTGACATTAGTATTCAAACTTTGTGTTATATTTATTGACCATAAAGACTGAAAATGCTGAGGAAGTAAGTGTAAATTTATAGCTATATGTTATATTTCTTGTGTAAGTTTTCACATGAAATTGTTTCCTCTCACAAAAGATGTAATATGGTAATATGTATTGATATGAAGAGGGACCATACTCCATCGTTTATCATTTTATTTATTAATAAAGGTTACATCCATGTTCACCAACATCTCCAATATGAAAATAAAATACTTAAACTCTCCTGCAGCCCTTGAAGAACTGAAGGCCCCACAGCCTAAACAATAGCTCCCACCATGTCATTAGAGGCATACGGAGAGGACCCATGAAACCGCTGCCAAAAATTCTCCTTGAAGATTGAGGAAAAGAAAGGCAAGGGGTATTGATCCGTCTGTCCATGGATATGATACTTAAGCCCTGGTACTGAGAGCCGGAGAGCCCCTGGATCCATATCTCAAAGACTTTAATCCTGGCCCCTCTTACAGCTGGATTGGCCTTCACCCTAACCTCTCGACAACTGCTCCAACAGATCAGCCATGGAAATTTTATTCTTCTCACAATCTGCCTCCCTCCACCTCCACCTCTCTCCCCAGTTACTTTTTCTCTGGTCCACTGTTATTAACGTAGCCGCAATGCATTCCCATCCGAATAAGGAGTGAGAGGTGAATTAATACCTGATCCAGGTTTTCATCATTTTCTTAAAAAAAAAAAAAAAGGAGTGCAGATACCCTTTTTTTTCTATTGTTGAGGTTGGAAGGGAAACTTGAATGGGACGTGAATATATAACAGGTGAGCAAGTCACATCAGCCTGCTCCCTGTAGTATCTTTGGAGACGAGGTTTTCTTTGATGAATCATAAATCGAGAGTTCATTAATAATATGATTAACAATTATTTAATCAATTATAAAATTACGGTGAACTAATAATTTACCTGGCTCACACCAATGACCAACTCCCTTATGCACTTTGTCATGTATGTATTTTCTAATAAAATAAACAGCAAATAAGTAGTACTTCTATTTCCTCTCAATTTTGCTTTGCTCATATCAGAACAAAACAGAAACTTCTTTTACGGTCTATTTCTTTAAACATAACATCGGTGTTACGTTACAGGTTTGTTTACCGAGTCAAATCCAACACCAGATCCCAGACAAACAGAAAAGGCTCAAAAAACAAGTTTAGTCATGCTCTAGCAAAAGATTTATAGTTACTCCAAAAACAGGTGAGGGCAGAAATGGAAGGCCAGGTAAGGGGGAATGGGTACCCGGAAGCGGGTGCACGGCTTATTGCTGCAGTGAAGCCAGTCGGTCTCCTTCACCTCAAGGGCCTGTTTCAGTGCAGAAGTCAGGTGCTTGATGTTTCTGGACAGCATGGCGGGAGTGGCCCCGACATGGTTTGGACTCCGGTGTCACTGAACTTCAGTCTCTGATCCCCGGTCTCCAGTATGATCAACGGGCAGCGTCTTGACCTGATGGAGTTCGTACTCCAGTCTCAGGTCACTGGTCTCTGGACAGATGAGGATACATGGGGCTAAACCTAACAGGGTTTATACTCCTGTCTCTAATCTGTGCTCTGCATAGGGAAACAAAGAATGATACATGGGGACTAAGCCTGACGGGGGATCGCACTCCAGACTCCAGTCTGAGTTCCAGAGACGCTCCAGAGTTCCCACTCTAGTTTCTCCCCTCCGGTTTCTGGTCACCAGGTGCATAGGGGCGTCTATGGAAGATGTGAGGATTAAGTGAACAATGACCTAGCAACCAGTGAGGCTGTGACTCTCGCTTCTGAGTCCTCAATCCAGAGGCAATCCAGGACAATTGGTCACTTTTATCAAACTGCATTTCAGAAAATAAGTATGAAACATACATTATTTGGCAGCAATTGCAAATCAACCATTCTGAAACCCCAAGAAATGATTTTGCAATATTATTTTATGATTATTACTTTTATTAATTATCATTTATCATCATTACTTTTAGTACCATACTAAGCATGCTCTCTGGCCAACTCCTGCTCTATTGTTTCCCCCCTTGTGTGATAGAAATTATATTTATTTTCAATAACTCAGTTCAAAGAGGAAAGTCAATAAATGTCCTTTTGCATAAGCAAAAAGCAATGTATTAATGTTTAAAGGTGAGATGATGAGGCTCTTCACCCTTTACAAAGGAAAACAGGCTGTGATGCCATTGTCTGCAGTGTGTGTGTTCTACCAACTGTGTTAATAGAATACAAATGTACACTCTTTAAGAAAAGTAAATCCTATATTTAGTAGTTGCTTGATGTTATTTCGTAAAAAACAGTAAATAATGACATAAAAGGTCAAATAAAAATAAGAGGGGGTTAAAGCAAATGGAATTTTTCAAAATTTCCAAGCAAAAAAATCTGATATTATTTATGGTGCTGAACTAGGAGAATAAATAATATTGTGA
Source organism: Fistularia commersonii (assembly GCF_037954325.1). Taxonomy (NCBI): domain Eukaryota; kingdom Metazoa; phylum Chordata; class Actinopteri; order Syngnathiformes; family Fistulariidae; genus Fistularia; species Fistularia commersonii. Next base: position 4,526,577 of record NC_141298.1, on the reverse strand, counting down.
CTGTACGTGAATGTCTTTTCCCCATGGTGTGCTCCTTATCTACAGTCATTGTACTGCTCAGACAGGGTAATCAGTCATCCCGTAGGCTACCCGGACCGAGTGCTGAAATATTCATATGAAGGAACACTGACATGTCTATTGTTCTACTTGATAAATACTGCAGCCATATGAGGTCATCATTAGTGGACTGGGGGTCATAACCCTGGGCTTTTCTTGTTAGTGCCTCATCTCCATAACAACCAGTGCAAACCTCATGAAACTTGAACATGACCCAGAAGCATTGATGTGAGAGGTCAGAGGTCAAATAAGCAGCCATTAGAGCCACTTCCTGGTTATCTGTCAGCATGCTTGCTTGGACTGACCTCTTTTTGTCCCAAAGTTCCTAATTAAGACAAGCTGCAGATGGTGGAGCAAGGAGAGCTATATCTTATCATGCCAAGATGTCAATTGTCATTAAATTAGGACAGTTATTTCAAAGTAAAATGTGACTCACAGATTGTGGTAAAAGCAAGTAATTAACTCCTTTGTTTGCACATATGTGTCAAGTCATTGCAATTTCAACTGAATGGAAAATAATTTCAATAACAACCTGTTGTCTACTGATACTGGACTCTAGTCTAGGTTTATCATAACACATATACTGTTGGGATCCTCATATTTTTATCAGGTTTTATAATAATCAAAAGCTTAAAAAAACAAAAAAGTATTTTTATATTTAATACATTGGTATAATCCAATATTTGCTCCAACTTAAAGGCATTCTCAAACTTCTTTACATAGTGTCAGTTAGTTCATGTATGATCAATTGAGCCAGATATTAATTGGATCAGTAATGCAAACATTTTAAATGCTATACCATTCTACTGGCAGAGTTTCTAATTATTCCCATTACAGGATTGCATCACAGCACTGTCATACGGTTTGAACTTTGGCTATATGCAGTAAAAAAAAATACATAAAGCAAAATACCCAAGTCCTGATCAAGACTAGTGTTGTAGCACAGAGGCACCATGGTTGACATGGTCCTCAAAACAAAGGTGTTCGAAGTTTGATGTTGTTGTTCAACCATGGCTTTTCTGTGCAGACTTTCCTTATCCTCTCAGTTACTTGGAGGGTATATCCTCCAGATTAGTCCTCATGCAATTGGTTTAATGTATTTTATAAATCCAACATATTTTATTCATAAGGATTCTTGGTAGAAATTTTACAAGATGTTTAAACAGCACAACTTTTATTGGTTCAGGTAGAATCAGTACCACGCCACTCTTTACGATAATGCACATACACAATGTTTCACTTGGTGCCAGTTTTAAGAAAACTTGTTTAGATTATGTGTGGGAAGTAATCTACCTTAACTGGGTAATTTGAAAGAGAAGGGGGAAAGGATGGAGGCGTGGTCCACTGCTTTTTCTGAGTTTTGTGAAAAGAGAACTGCTTTTAAACATAATTTTTGGGAGTGAAAAAATAGACATTTTCAAGGCTAATATGCTTAAAACTCATAAACTCGAACATAAGAAAAAAAAACGGCATGTTAAAGTTCTTGTGTATTTCGGTTTTAGTTTAAGTGCTATCCCTTGAATTCCTCTCAAAATCAAAGATACTTTGAAATACACCGCTGTACAGGCACGCTCTCACACACACACACACACACACACACACACACACACACACACACACACACACACACACACACACACACACACACACACACACACACACACACACACACTAACACACTAACGCTGAGAGTCATGCCAGTGAACCAGTGGTTCAGTGTGTCATTCAAGGACATTTTGACAAGGTCTTTGGAGGAGCTGGGGATCAAGCCACTCCACCTCCTGAGCCACAACACCCAACTGACCCCAATAAAAATTAACTGATTATTGAGGCAAAAGGATTAGCAACCAACCTGAAGTGGGCCGTTGGGGGTAAAGTCATGTTCAAAGACACCTGGATCAATCTCTGTAAATAAATCCTGCTTGATACAGCCAGGGGCCTGTTCCTTGATACATACTTATTTCTCTAATGTTCAAACACATTCATCCAACAACAGATCCATTATACTGTCTTCAAAATGTCCTTGTCTTAGACCTCTTTTTTTAGTACCGGACCCATCTATAGACTTTTATTGTTGTCAGAGGACTTTTGACACTCGACAAATCAAGGTGATCTCAAATCAATAGTTTGTGATATGAAAGCAATTATGTTGTTACATCTTCCCCAAGGTGAGTACTGTTTTCTTGGGCTGCTGACACACAACTTTTAAAATATGTGCAAATACTACTGCACATCTTTGCTGCATTTGTACATGCTTGTAACAGTGTCATGATAACTTTTTTACTCTGTGGTTAATGTTTTTGGAGATTGAAAATTTGCATAAAAACCAATAAACTAGCTTTACTAAACCACTAACTGAGAAGATGAAGAGATTCACTGGCAGTGAACATGTAAGATCACAAATTAAAATAAAATTAAATAAATTAAATACAATAGAACGTTTATTCTTAACAGACTGCAGGTGGTGACAGATTTTTTTCTATTTGTTGATTTTTTTGTCGTTCATTTATTTAATGTATTTGTTATTCACTACATTAAATCAATATATTCACAACTTTATCAAGGCATGGAAATTAAATGCCAAGTGTGTAGAGTTTATCGAACAATCTAAAGCTCTGGAATATCACCCCCACATGTGACTCCCATTAAAAAGAAAAACTTGTTTAGTGATGATCTCCAGCAAAGTAAAGTCTTCAATTCTTAAGAGAAGTTGACATCTTCCTGACCAGATACACATGTGTTTAAGTTTATATGCATTATTTATACATGATTTATTTGTCTGCCTTGTGTCCATTTGATGTTGTGTACGTTAAAACACTTCCAGCCCCAGCGCCCTTTGGCTGAAACTCTCTCCCTAAACAAGCCGGACTTTCTCTCCAGTTCAGCATCAGCAGGTGTTATATGGCCCAGAATGGACCCAGAATCAGAGAAGGGAGTATTGCTCTCAACATCCTTATAGCAACAGCTTCCTCTGCACTTTGCCCTTGAAATCAAACAGATGTTGGGGTTTTGTAATGTTTAATTCGATTCAGACAACCATTATTCATCAGTACAAAAAAGGATACTGACATATGCCCTGTCTTGTGAGCAAGATAGCCAAATAACCAGTTTTTTTATGTGATTTTGGCACAACATCTGTTGGAATTCTATGGATGTAGTCAACATTGACCCTTGCCTTCATGGTTGAAATGTGGAATCCTTTTTGAATCCTTATTCTAACCGCTATTCTGCAGTTGAGGAGAAGAAAATGTTTACGCACACAGGTAACGCCTCTTCGGTTTTGAAATTATTTTGCAAAAGGTTGTTAAGCGAATGGTCGTCAAGTTCACATTGGGGAAACCTGAATAAAATAAAATAAAATAAAATAAAATAAAATAAAATAAAATAAAATAAAATGAAACAAAAAAAATAAAATTAAATTAAATTAAATATATTTCAGGATAAGAATGAGATTTATGACATAGATAGATGGCATAGATGACACATTGTATAACCTCTCCAAACAGAGCTTCACAGTAGACACAGCTGGTGTTGTGGCTTAATCATCAAATAGATATAATTTCAGTTACATGGGTGTGTGGAACCCCTGCCTCAAGCCTTGATAGGTGAGAGTGTCTGCTTCTCCATCTCCAGACCAGAGCTCATGGGAATTTTCACTCCCCGCATAGGATGACATGCTCACACTCTTTCTCTCTCTCTTTCTGACACACACACACAAATATACACACACACAAGGACTGTGGTACAGGAGGAACAAGTGTGTGGTGAGTAGTTAGAACATTTGTGGATGAATGGGGAAAAAGACTGAAAAATATGGAAATGTGTGAAGAAAAGGCGTGAGACTGTGCCGTGGCTCCCCTATTGTTTTCTCATTAGTGAGCTGATATGTGACTCTGGATTCAAGCTGTTTCTGTGCAAAGCAGATTGTGTGCATGCACAATCAGTATGCAAGCTTTATATAGAAAAGGAGCTTAGAGCTTATAATTGCAATAACACCTAGCAGGTGAGTTTTGAATATGCATGAAATGAACGTCACACATTTCCTGTTTTTATTTTATTAAAAGTTCAACGGACAATCACAATGCTTTCAAATGTTTGAAAATCAAGTTTGAAGCCTAACACTGAGAGATTTGCAGAACCCATAGCATGTAAGTCAGGAAATGGTAATCTATTTTAATGCTGTATCCTGGTCTGCAAATATTGCACTACAGAAAGTCCAGCCCCCATAATTCCATAACGTTATTATCAACAATTCTATGATTAATTAATTGATTCATTAATAAGTCCATAAGTCAGTTAACAGGTTAACCAGTACCTTGACAATGCTCAGTCCAAATAAAACAATAAATTAATTTAGTAGTAAAATAAGTAGATAATATTTATAGGAGTAACTATTGAGGACCTTATCAGTTGACTCAGTCATGTTAACCACATCACGGACAAAATTTGTTTCATCTGAAAACATTGCCATTTTGAAGTAGCGGATATTTTGATCTGAATTCAAATGTTTTATTCTCGGTCTCACCTCTGTCCTTTAGATCAGCAATCCCCAACATTTTTTGCGCCAGGGACTGGTTTAATGCCAGACAATATTTTCTTCTTTAAAGTGTGGTGGATAAACTCATTTTAATACTAATATAAATATATATATATTCCCATTTTTTTCTTTCAATATACTTCAAAGGCTTGTTTTTTAATGCAGGGTGCTTGGTTTCCAAGAGCTGAAGCAGTTTTGAAGGCTTCATCGCCTCATTTGAGACCCGGTTGCCGCATATTATGCAGAGCGGGCTTGGTGCGTGGGAATCACCTGTCGGGGTAAATCCATATTTTTAGTGGGTCCCCTGGTATTGCCTGTTAAATGCAGCTTTCTTTTTCTTAGTGGTCATAGGCTCTTCTTCTGTCTCCTCACTGTTCCTTTTCCACTTTGCAAAGAAACTTTCCAAAAACAACAGTTTTTTTTTTTTTTTACAAATTTTGCTAGCTTGTGGGTTTAAATCAGCGTTAATGTATCATGTGACCAAGACAGGACCGAGGCATCTTGACATGCGTCAGGAGTGTGTCAATTGATGGATGTAACAGGGGAGATTTTGGTCATTTTTCAAATTAAAACATTGTTCAGACATGGAAGATAGATAAAAGGGAATGATGTATTTATGTATTTATATTTTCTGTGCGGCCCAGTACCAAACAGACCAACAAATCCCAGACTGGTACCGGCCAATGGACAACTCCCAGACCTTGGACCAGGAGCTGTCAGGTCTGATAACGGAGCATAGCAATGGCGATGACAAACAAAACAAGACATACAAACTCATAATCAGAATCAGAATACTTTATTGATCCCCCAGGGGGAAATTGCTTAAAATTGCTTAATCGCTGACATAAGCCTATCTGGCATACAGTGTGAATAATACAAATGACCATGCAGTGCATACGCAGGCCAGAGGTCTGCCTTGTGTAAACACTGAGGTGGCTACACATAAAAGCTCAAGTATTTGTTGCTGCAGGCGGGCAGGAGGTGCTAAGTGGCCTCAGATGGACTCATTCAATGCCGTATATAGCTAGCACATGTTTCACACCATAGAAGATCATAGGAGAACATGACCAGCGGCTGCCATCCACAATGACTTTGAATATAGCAAAGGTGTTTATTGAACCAAGGCATACAGGGAGGATTAACACCTGTCTGTGGATATAAACCTGACTGCACATCAGCCTGTGTGACTGCATTGGGAGGAAACTATGCTGGTAGGCCTGTGATCATAAGCAGTGAATAGAAAACAGCCTGACAATGTGCAGTAATTACTATTCAATTGAGTAGGACTTTTTTGTTCCCTGTATATATTTATCATTTTGAGCAATTGTAATATTTCAACTAGCCATAGGATCCAGTTGCACATCACAATACTCCTTCCCTAATGATAATTTACTATGGTATAATAGCCTAGATATTATACTACTATAACCTGTTATGAATATAGCTCTAAAAGTCTTGTTGAATGGCATCATCATGTGTAAAACCAATAGTAAACCATGTTAACTGTGATTATTAAATGCACAATTAGACACATAATGGCTACTTTCTATTGTTTTTCTATATTTAACATGTCACACTTTTTGATCTACTGTTTGTTTGTAGCATGGTGTAAAGAACAAACAGTCAGAAAAAAAAAATTGATTAACAAAGAAAGACCCTTAATAAGAGCGTAAACATTGGAATCATCATTCACTTGACACTCAGACATGCATAAGGTAAAATAGAATTTGGCTATTATACATTCATCTGTTTCTCTCTGCAGCACACATCCTTCAACTCCCTCCTCCTCCATCTCCGGCCATCCCGTGAGAGGGCCTGTTGTTTACCATGTAGGAGAGAAATCATATTTGGGTGGCTTATAGCCAAAGCTGAGCACTCCCTGAGGTAGAGTCTATTACAACAGTAAGAGTGGATTAATTAGAGAGTCCCTCTGTAGAGCCAGGCTGAGAGGCCAGGTTGGTCAAAGGGGAGGCATTAATCTCCTCTCTTTCCACAGGTAACAGGCTTGGCCCCGGGGTCCCTGTGGCCCAGCCAATTATTAGGGCTGGAGGTACAAGCCCACCTCACCACTTTATGGCTGTTTGCCCTCAAGACATTTATGACGAGAGCAAGTGGATGGCAGTTTTTATGTCACATTTACAAAGGGGGGTTTATTGCTGAGGTAGTAGAGAGCTTTACAGTGTGTAAAATTAAAACCTTGTGTCCACCTACACTCACAAAATCATCCATGGAAACTAAAGGCATTATCTGCCCATTAGTACATGGTTAAAAAAGGAGAAAAAACACCAGTGACAACAGCATCAACAAAAGAGTGAACACAAAAACAGGAAGGCTTGGGTTTTGTTCAATCCATTGTAGTCTGTCACAAAATTTACTTAATTGAAAAAGGAAGCAAATCTTTGCCATGTATTATATCAAAATGTGCCAATCTTTTCACACTGCCTTGGTGCAAGAAGCACCAAGGCAGTGATTTTCACGTAGAAAATCAGGTCAAAACTTTTCCAAGGCTCCAGCTGTTGTTAGTTGCTGCTCTGCAGTGGTCAGTGCCTACTAAAAAAAACAGTTTGACCAATTTTCAACACTCACAGACACCTTGTCTTGATGCTATCGAGTAATTCTAATTTTCTTGATTTCCCTCTTATTGGGTTGCTGCGAACTCACACTCCCAACTGCGTATTCTTGAAATAAATAAGGTTTTTGCTCTTGTTTGTTGATTTCAAAAATCCATAATAAACATTCACTCAAAAATAACAAAAAAAAAAAAATCAACACACTACACATATAGAGCCACAGGACGTTTACTGACATGTGGCAGGGTGAAGGAAGGAAGAATGACGGGATTTAATTTCCCTCTTGAAAATGTGGGACAGTTCGCTATTTTTCTTAATATTGATCTTCATGTTGGAAATGTTCTTGTAAGAAAAAAAATAAATAAATCCATAATGGGGACAAATTACAAACAGTCTTGCGACAATGAACATGAAAAAAACTAAAGTTGTCAATAGTAGACATTTGGCCTCACTTGTCCCAAACAATATCTGGGGGGATTTTCATGTAGGGGATCTGGGTATTGAAGGCTTCAGTATAGACTTATGTCACAGCATAATACATTCTCCAGAAATACACAGTGGAATACGTTTTTAATGTCCAACACTGGATATGAGAATTAACTGTCCGAAAAATTAATTATATCCATTTGTTAGAAAAGCGGTATTGTTTCGCAAGTGTGCAACCGCCAAAATTATTTCCCCCTGCTCCAACTCCTCTTCTATCCTCATCTCCCCCTCCCTTTCTCATCTTGACTTTCATTAAAGACTGAAGGCTTCCAGCAGAGCAGCAAGCAGGGAGACAAGTAGGCAGTGAGACAGGCATAACAGAGCTATCATGGGCTACCTGCAAAGATCTAAAGCCACTTTCAACTCTCCATGCCAGTAATCTATTAAGGGGAGTAGAGAAGGAGTGAAAGAAGGGCTATATTTTTCTGACGAGGGGCTGCTGGTGTAATAAGGGGTCTGGAGATGAAGAAAAGTGTTTCCACATGGTGAAAAGCACAAATACCTGGATGAGTGCCACTAATCTTTTGCTGAGAGGTGTAGCACTTTCAGATGGTAATGATGGCCATGCAGATGATTATTGGCTGAAACTGGGCAGACAGCAGCCACTCGGGGCTGTCTCGCCAAGGCTTTATGTGATGCATCACTCGACAGAACTCTTTGCAAACGTATTGTTGCAACAAGCAGATTAACTATGCACTTCATGTGGCTGGACACAGTGTTCACTGTTGTCAAAGCACCCCGCACCTGTTGGCATTAGCATTCAAGACATTGGAAATAACATGTTTGCAGGATGTCATTGACTCATAAGTGTGTCAGAATAAACAATGATGAGTAAGCAAGTCCAAAACAAACAACCATAACGGTCATGTGTTTGCCTATAGATTCTAATCACAGACATCCATTTATAATCCATTTATCACTTTCATTTCAGGATTTCCAAATTGATTTAATATTTCCTTGCTTCAAACAGTCCACTCTGCTCAGGCTGCCATCTTGAGAAGTATGCTGAGGATGCTGACATGGAGGCATTAAATTTGCACTGCCTACATCCATTTTAGCATAATAATTTCTTTTTGAAACAGCCAAATCACTGGTAGTGTGTCATACTCTCTTTGTTCACAAGAGAGAGATTCTGTGGGTTAAAATGATTAAATTTGAGTTGAAGTAGGTTAAAAAAGGTTATTTATTTACTTATTTAATTACGTATCAACTTATTTATTCTTAAACATATTAGTCCCTTTTGTGTGAGACTATAAAATAATGCAAAAAATATTTTTTTCTCCCTCAAATTATACGGTAAATATCCTGACAAGTTATTCATCTTCCCTTGTATTTCTAATTAGTAATCTACAACACATGATGTTTCTTATTGCAACACCACAGAGGTGGAAACAACATAAGTAAATTAAGCACATGTTGAAGGATGAATTTAGCCAATGGAGAGAGGGAGAAGACTGACATTGAAATGAAAGATGCATTTATATTGGTAATGACTTCATTCTACCTGCCAAAGACACCCATTAAGGCAATTTTTTTTTTTTTTTTTTTCACCCAGAAATGAATGCCGGTTGCTCGGTGAAAGCTGTTCTTATAAAAAAATTTTAAAAAACTACGTGAAAAGACAACAATTACTGAATCACAACCTACTCTCTGTGGCTTTACTAATGTAAAGTGAAAGTGGCTCTGATTGCAGCTGATCTGTAGCCCTGTCGGCTACTGTATGACTACCTCCTCCCTCCAGCACCAAAAATGTCATGAGAATACCATCAGCTTGTTTCTCCCCTCCGGGGGTCCCAGGGCCCTCCCTCAGCTCTGACTCCCTCTCCAGCCGTAGGTTCAGCCTGTGTGCATCTGCTTCCTGACTCTGCTGAGCCTCCAAATGCCATCATAGAGCAGCTCTGCCTCATGGGCCAGGACAAAACAGGAACGACAAGAGGGCAAGATTTAAATAAAATACATAAAGGGTATGGGCATTTATCGCCTTGGCCAGCACTTCAAAAATTAGGGTGGGGTGTTTTTTTTTTTAATTAAAATTTTTAACTGTTCATTTTAAAACTTCACTTTTTTTAAAGTTTTATTTTAATTCTTTACTTTTCAAAACTTCAGTGACTAAAATGGACATTTCAATGGAGACCCATTTATATTTTGTTACCTGACTGAATTTTAGTTTTTTTTTTTGCTTAGCAACTGACTCATTTCATTTGAGATATACATGAGTTTGTTTCATGTGTTTTTGTATTTATGGATGCAAGTGTTAAAACTTGAAAAAAATCAAAACAATGAGTATGGGTCTATTTTAAAACTAGTTACAAGCAGAAACCCAAAAAAGGGAAAAAAAAATTCCACCAATACCCGTGGAGTGAAATATAAATGTAAAGAAGATGTTAGCCAAATAGATCATGAATCTAGATGTCAGAAAATACTAAGAATTTCCCAGGGGCAGTATATTTAAGAAAACAAACTAATCATAGTGCTGAAGGGGCATTTCTGGTTGAATTTCTTGGAGAGGAATTTTGTTCATGCACTGGCTGCTGATGTAGTCACAAGTAGGCCAAGTGTGGAGCTCAGGGATGGAAAAGAAAATCTTCTTGAAGTAACCACACATTACTGGAGGTTGTGATTGTAATCTAAGTACGTCCATTTTGCTGCTTCGGTGTCTTACATCAGAAATCTTCACATAGCACTGTTTTCATACTAAAGGATACAGCCTAGTCTCTCTACCACACGATGAAAACATGTTTTAAATGAAATTGTGCAACATATGGGGCTTTAGCACATGAATAAAATGGTCTCAACTCAGATAGCACTTTCAGTACCTTGTGGTTTCAAAGCACTTTACGCTGGATTTCACATTCGCCCCATCACACTTACACTTAAACATTGTTGGTAGCAGATCTGCCATGCAAAGCGCTAATCAGACAATTGGGAGAATCTTGAGGAACAGTTTGGCTTGCAGCCAGGAAGAGCCAATGATCGAAATGCCAACCTTCCAAGTTGAGTGGCTCCCGCTCCACCAGCTGAGCAACACCCACTGAGGGTGAGGGTAAGGTCTGATTTTCAGTGACCAACACTGTCTGTCATAAAAGCCCACCCAAGAAACTGTGGCAACAACTCATTCAGCTACCTATGAGATGTTGCGTGTGTTTTTTCATGTGAGATTGGAATGATTAAATTTTAGCCTGTACAAAAGTCTTCTCTCATGTGGATGCGACTATCAAAATCATAACACACAACTCAGTCATCCCACAGGTCACGAACAGGCGCCCGTCAGTGTTCTGTCTAACTGCTGATCCAGGCACCAACCTACAAGGATAGTGAGGGACCCTCACACCCGGCTCACAGCCTGTTCATTACCTTCCCATCATGCCGCAGGTTCAGGTTCATCAGGATCAGAACCACCAGAAATTTGAGTTTTTTGTTTTTCCCTCAGGCCATCTCCCCCCCTCAACAAATCCTCCGTCCCCAAAGACCCATGGTTTTATCATTCTGTACACATCCCGTTTAAATTACACATTTTCTCAAGCACGTGTTTTATTGCTAATTTAACCTTTTCTTTCTTTATTTTTCTCATTTCTAAATGCACTGTTATAGAGTGCTGTTACGCCAAGACAAATTCCTGTGTACATAGAACATGTGGCAAATAAAGTGATCCAGATTCCCTAGCCGAGGGTTGTTTTCACAACATAACTATTCATAATCTCTCATTCATGTGCCTTCAATCTTCTCATTCTTCTTTTTCATACTTCTATTAGTATTATTGTCTTTATTATTGTCAGTAGTAGAAATAGAGGTAGAAGTAGAAGCAGTAGATAGAGATAGATATAGAAAACATTCTATAAACGCAAGAGTCACGCAGCAAGTTAAAGTTAATGGGCTAATGTGGATTTCTGCATAATGAAAGATTTTAAAATCACTTGGTTCTAGGGCCAACCAATCACCTTTAAATCTCACATCACAATGCTAACCTGACAGTTACCCAGTCTGAGTCATATTGTTCCAGAGGGTGTCTATAGTTCTGAGCCAAATGACTTTCTCTAACAGAATAATTCCCCTTGATCAAAGTGCAGCCCAATCCCACTGGCCGAAAATTATTCTCTTACATGCTGACCTATACACTGATCAGCAAACACTGTCTTTCTTCTGAAGTTCTTTCTAGCACATCCCAGGGTGTTGACTCATGCGAGGGAATACAGATTGAAAACTGTGATCTCTCCACTTTGGAGGCTTTTCACTGGCCAGGAAAATTAAACTGCTGGACTTGTAGGGTCTTAAGAATTCTGAATGTCAAATAGTGTAAAATATGGAGTGTCTTTTTTTTTTTTTTTAATCAATCTTGTGAACCATTTACGAATTTCTGTTTATTTATTATCAACCTGAAAAAAACAAACAAAACAAAACATAATTAATTATGCTCTATAAACTATAGTCACAGTTCGCTTGTTTTGCCTCTTGCAAAATACTGATCTAGTTCAGCCAAACGCCAAACTACTCTCTTATGCAGTCAGCCTGTCAGAAAACCAGGCCAAGATCAATTGAACTCATCTGATGACTTTAGCCTGGAGTTTAGCCTGACATTTCCCCCCGAACAAAGAGGGCTAGCTGTCAGTTTGACGACTAGTAAATAGTGACCAATGCAAAGTCAATCATTAGGCAGTGAAGGTATGGATGGGTGGATAGAGAGAATGAGGGAGGGCTTAATGGCTGATAGCGAGGTGATTGGTTTGGGCATTGTGTTGTCCCCCTGTTTATTTGGTTGTTGTTGTGTATCAGGTGGCGTTGTCTCGGCATGACTTCCAGGACCTGACCGCTGAGAACAGACATCAGTGGACACTGACAGCAGTGAATAAGAGCTTGGAGGGACAGAACTGCAGATGAGAGGATGGACGTTGACCTTCCCCCTATCTATTTAATCTTCACCGCCCTCCCTACCCATTTCGCAAACACAACTTGAAGTGATTGGTGATTCACTGTGGATCTGTGCTCACAGTGCTTTGCAAAAAGGATACAGTGGACAAATGGGGGAGGAAGCTTTGGTTTTTGTCCTCAATAGAACAAATGTGGTCAATAGACAAAATACAGTCTTTTAATAAAATCAACGCAAATAAAAGGTATATACATGTCACTGCAGCTGAATTGGACTCATTTGTGGTTGAATATTTAAATAAACAATACAACTACACAGTGCAGTAATTTCTGATAATAAGTACAGAAGTACAGGGGTATGACGTTCTATTTTTTTTTTTTTTTTTTTTTTACTGTTTTACTGCACAAGTTTTACCTGCAATTTGTTTATGAGTGTTAAAAAGTTTAAGGATTTATTTAAATGACTTTGTTGGCATTCTTTCAGAATTTGAAGTATTGTATTTATTAATGTATCTATGTATATGTTTTCTCATAGAATTGTTTATTTCTTTGAAAATAGTTGATAAAATATGCTGAAGGAAAGAACAATAGATGCATCTAAAGACTCTCCCAACCAATAAAAATTATGTTTGTCCCAATCACCAACTACAAGATTGAGGACGACTCTCATCAGGCAATAAAATCCCAGTAATGTCTATGTAGAGCTGAATGATGAGAAGCAAATGTAAAATCACAAAGACATTTTATCATGGAATGATATTCAGCCATTTTGAAGAAGACAAACTACAGACGACGAAATTCATGAGACAAAGACAGTGGATGTTATCCAGGGCATGGCCTCTCAAGTATTATCCTGTCTTTATCCAAAATTTTGGCCCAGTTCACAAGAAGAGCCAGTGGGTTGGACCTCTAATGGGATCCAGATTGCAGCAAGTGTCAAGCTAGATTTCTAAAGTGGGCATGCTTTGGCTGGATCGGTGAGGGTTGTTCAGAAGAGGCCGGCTTCATCTTCTGCCAAGTTCAGCATTGTAAAAGTATAAAGTCAGCAGATATCTGTAAAACCAAACGCAACCCTGTGTTTGCTCCATGTGGTGGTCCCATTCGATTGAAAATCTACACTGTGACATTTCACAGCTTTTACTCAATTTAATTGAGCTGCGTTAGTATCAACAGTTAGAATATTGCTTGGCCTTCTCTAAAAGAGTTAAAGGTTGAACTGAAAAAATATGAAAAGGAGGAAAGAGTTGCCTGAAAAGAGATGTTCTCTCACGACATCTAGTGCTGTCTGAAACTGTTCATTGCCTTCCTTTGGGAAATTTTGAGAGGATTTTCCATGGGATTTAGAGAAATGAAACAGGTTAAGAATAATTTAAATGACTACCACAGATGACTGACGTTGAAGACACGAACTAGTAATTAAGGACGAATTCTCTCAAAATTAACTGAGGCTTATTTCACTACCTCTTTTATCAATCAAATTAATTGTGTCGACTGTAACAATGTCTTCACATGTTTCCTGTTGAAAAAGTCAATGGATTTAGGAGAACTTTGACATGGGATCAGATTAAATTCCGAGAACACACTTTGCTAATTATAACTTCTGTCTCTGAGAGTGAGCCCATGTTGTCTACTGAGCCTGATGATGCTGCAGTGACTAAATTTTAGAGCGTTGATCTGAGACTTTCCTGGGGGATTTTTGGCAGTTGTGAACCTGTAATTTTGTTGCGCCTGTCAAGATGTTACACATGAGACTGCAACAACTACAAGGAGAAACAGGTTACATGGCACAGATCTTTGTCTATAGTTTTATGACAAGGGTTGGGATAAGCATATGTCACACTACATGACATGAAGACTGTAAAAACTTACAGAGCAGCTCCAGGCCTCACACCAATTGGCAACGTGCTAAGTAACCCCTCCATCAACAAGAGTTAGGAGTGAAACTACATTTTAATCACGTTGCAGAGAGACTTCATTCACAATTACTTACATATTTTTCTTGGCGGTATATGTTCAATAACAAGTCTTCTTATTAGCAACTGTTAGAATTCAGAACAGCTCCTAGTCCTCTCCTGAACTTCTGCTGTAATTGCATGTCTTTGCCAGGAAAGAGGAGAGATCACTAGTTTCAAACATGGCTCAACTGGGCTGATTTTAAGTTTTACATCAGCTCTTTTGTCAGATAGGCTGATGGGAATATGGGGGAGGAGGATGTTGTGCTCTGACGGTGAATGACGCAATACTGGTTGATTGTTTATACTCTTGGCAACTTGTTTGATTTAGATAGGGAAGAAGAGCTTTTTTTACAGAAAACTAATAATAATAATGATAATAATAATAATAGGGCAACATGATGGTGCAGTGCCTAGTGCTTTGACCTCACAGCGTGAAGGACCCTGACAAGGGGACTGTGTGTCTCCCCATGTCTGCGTGGGTTTTCTCAGGTTTCCTCCCATGGTCCAAAAACATGCAGCAGGTTATTTGGTAAAAAAAAATGGGAAAATTGACCTGAGTGAGTTTATGAATGTTTGCTTGTCGATGTATGAAGCCCGCAACCCTGAGTGCAGGATAAATTTCAGTCAATGGATGGAAAATAATACATTTAAATTGAACAGGGTATAAACTGTCAAGAATTATGTGATGACTAATATTGTTGCCTGATGAAACATTGCGTGATAGTATTTGTATTTTAATTAGATGCAACATTTCAAACACAAAGAAATTATAATTTTATTTAGCTCCTCTACAATGACAATGACATGTTTTAAGTGTGAACATTTATTTTGGCATTTTGGACAAACACTGCTCAGAATGTTATTAAGCTACCTGATATCTTGTACTGATGTCCATAACAGTTAAATCCTTAGATTTAATAATAGATCAAGCTAAAGTTGTTCTGCCAGTTATATTATCAGGTTTGCATAACTGTTGTGAATAAAGTCTATTCGGCTAACTATCATGTAGACACAATATATTAATGAAGGAGCTCTTCTACAGTAGCGATACAAATATTGTAGCACTTTCTGTTATTTTCATGCTTCAAATCCTTTCAATGTATTGTGTCTTTTCCATGTACAATTTAAAAACTAAAATGCATAGAAAAAGAGAAGGAGATGGAGAGAAGGACTAAAGTTAGGGTAATATGCGCATTTGTCAAAACAAAATCTAAGTGTGTGTATGTGTGTATGTGTGTATGTGTGTGTGCGTGTGTGTGTGTGTGTGCGCACATGTCTGCGATTGTGTGTATGCTTGGGCATGAGTTTGTATTGTGTGCTCCAGGCACAGCATTTGCCATCTCTCTTACTCCAGAGCCTCTTAATAAAGCATCAGTTAAAAAGTGAATGGATCAATTAAGCAATTTATCCAGCTAATCACTGTCAGGGCCCACCTTTTTGATGCTGCCAACAAAGTGACTGAAAACATTGTTAATGCATCCAAAAAATAAAAGGGGTGGCTTCTGCTTCTTGCTCCCAAATGATTTGGAATAATTTGCTTCTCATTCAGAAGATAGAAGGCAGCCGGGGCTCTTGGTTGCTGGCAGTCGGCATGAAAGCACTTCAACACCAACTTTCCCCCAATATCTCCTCATTGGAATCAGCTAAATGACTATTAGGCCATTGCCTCCTGCCAACATACTCTCCATAATCACAAGGAAGAAATGGCGCTAGTTTGGATGGGGTCTCAATATGACAGCTGTGTGTATTTGGTTTGGCAAGAGTATTGTGTGTGTGTGTGTGTGTGTGTGTGTGTGTGTGTGTGTGTGTGTGTGTGTGTGTGTGTGTGTGTGTGTGTGTGTGTGTGTGTGTGTGTGGGTGTGTGTGTGCGTCCAAGCAATTAGAGTATACCATGAAGAGTCTTAATAGAATCATACCATATACGCTATACATTGTTAAATAATAATTTTGAGAAATAATAAGATTTCGTCTCCTCGTGAATTTTTTTACATTGACTTGACTGCAGTGGTGTGTTGAGGTGGCAGCAGCTTTGATAGGATTAAGGTCACAAACACGTAAACAAATAAATGTTTTAAACAAATAAGAGCATTACATACAATGTTTCTGCAGTGAGCCTTAGAAGAGCATCCTTGTACAAATGCTGGTATGCTTATGAGGTTGCGGTATTACATACCGGCAGGTAGGGAAAGAGAAAGTGTCTGTTTCTCACATTTTGTCAGTCGATTAGTGGAATGTACTTTAAAATTCTGTCGGTGGACAGTATAGCACTTGCAAGGTGTTGTTAACACATTTCCCTTAACTCCATACATTTTCGAACAGGGACCAAGTGGCTGCTCAAGAAAGAATGGTGTGTGTGTGTGTGTGTTTGTGTGTGTGTGTGCGTGTGTGTGTGTGTGTGTGTGTGTGCGTGTGTGTGTGTGTGTGTGTGTGTGTGTGTGTGCGTGCGTGCGTGCGTGCATGTGTGTGCTTCCCCCTTGTGCCTGTGCTTGCGTGTGTATGATATGCATATGCATAATAGACTGTGTCAAGATAATCTTTATAACACATCCATTATCTTTAAAATGTTCTTTGTCATACAATAAATCTGCTCATTATGTCCTCACTGCATATCCATCTATATCCTTTGTAATGGATGAGGAACTTAGTAAGGAATTTGAGGCTCCTAAAAAGTGTGCAATATACTGTATAGTGTATAATAAAATTGATATATTTTTTCTCACGTTGCAAGATTCCAACTGCAATGAAACATTTTTTGTAGCTTCAAAAAGAGACCGCCAATAATAAAAGAACGAATATGATCCAGGGCATTTCTTTATCATGAAGGTATTATTTTTGAATCAGCTCTTAAATACCATCTGGGCATGTGGGTCATACTAACGTACCTAAAATATAATTTGACAATCATCATTATAGATAGAGTAGCGTTTGCCGTTGCAATATCTGCTTCAGATGGCTGGTTAGTTAAATAATGTGTGTCAACTCTCCCTCTTACCAGAACTGAATTGAAATGTGTTAAACTTGAGAGGAATTTAGCGATACACACATAAATTGAATGACTAGTGAGACAATAATGCTGTGACTGTTAATCAGAAATTATTTCAAACTGTCTGTTACTGTATCAAAGTCTCTGTGAAGCTTTTGGTGTCTTTTAATATATAAAATCTGATTATTATGATAAAAATCTTAAGATTATCAGTTACAGAACAACAGAACTCAGCTGAAAGGAGGTTCATTACATCAACACATGCTGTCACTGAGACACCAAAGTAATTTCTGAAATTGGACCACATGTTTTTTCATTCTCACAGCTACAATAACTGTCTCTTATTGTCAACATGATACCGCTTTGATTGTTTGTTGTGTTTTGATGCTCCTGTTTTCCAAGTTTGGTCTAAGTTTGAGTCCTTGAGTCCTTGCCCCCTGAGCAAGGAGTCCGGGGCCGTGAGAAGATACACTATGATATATGTTTTACTTTAAATGCACTCACACTGCAATGCATTTACTTTAACAGTCAAAGAAAAGAACAAGAAAATAATTTCATTGCAACCCAGGGGTTCCTAACAATAATTATTTTCTTCTTGTATCTTTATGTCTCTTTGTTTTAATAATATTACGAATAATAGTAATAATATTATAATTAATAATAATTTTTATTCCCAATCATTCTCACAATAACTGTCTACACAAGGAAATCTAAATCCCATACACAAGTTTTGAGTGTGTGTGTGTACGTTGGGGGGGGGGGGGGGGCACAATTGTAATTATACAACTGGTGAAGGTACATTTATAATTGGACCGGTCCAATATTATTTGCATGATCTGATATAGATATAGAGGCATTCACTCTTTTACTGATATTTGACTATATACGGTTAGTGTGTGCTTTTGTCATGTGTATACAGTACGTATGTTGTGTGTGTATGTACTGCATCTGTATACAGTATATAAATACACACACACACACATGTATATATACTGTATATATACATTTTATGTTTCAAAAGGGAAGTAAAACCTCTCTGCTTGGAATCTCTCTCAGATAGTCTTGCTGAAAACAGGAGATTTAAACACTAACACCTCTCCAGGGATAAATTTGCGTTTTGACATGGACTCAATTACCGGTAGGGAACTAATCCCAGAGACCCTTTTGACCCAGAATGTACCGCAGGGCTTGGAATAACCACAGTCTAGAGTAAGAAAATTAAAGACAGGTAATTAAAATCCTAATGGTCCTGGTTAAGATGATTATCATCGGGGCTACAGATAAAGCAACCTCCAGCAGGTATTTGAATATTAATGGGATATGATTAGTCTCGGGGCCAGATCTACAGCAAAAGGTTTAAGGATGACTTTCAGATTAAGATGTGGAAAATAAGCAATGAAACGATGAGGAGGATACAGAGACAGGGAACAGTGTTATGGTAAGATGTTTGAGAGCAAGTTTGTGCTCTCTTTATAAAGAATCCTGGTTTGTATATAGTCACAGATGCCTGTATGCTGAGTACTTGGTGCACAGGGCACTTCCAACATTTTTACTGGCAATTTGGTGGCAACATATATATGAAACAGCACATGGCATATGTTTTTCAAATAGGTGATATAGCTCCAAATGAGGCTGTTGCTGACTTCAATATGGCCAATCATTTCAGCCATTAAACCATCCCTTTAAACACATTATGCAAACGGCTTTTGGCTGGCACACCATCTTTTTGGATTATTACAAAGATCTACATATACCACCTCAAACAGACCCTACACTGTGTATCCAGGTCAACCCCCTGATAAAGTGAACACCTTATCATTGTATTTATTCATATTAATTTTATCATGAATATGAAAATCAGATGTTTTTCTCATTTAGTATGGCCCATCACAAAATTCATTCCTTCGCCTTTTCCGCATGCTGTGGAAAAAACGCAATGCAAGCCACTCCATAATGCCCAGAAATATGCACATTCAAACACTTCAGAATGAAAAACAACTTTTCCTTAATGTCCATAAAAACACCTGACACAGGAATCTTTCCATTGCTTATTGTCTCAAACCACATGTTTCAATGACATATCAATTGTAGTAAACCCTAACAGTAAGATGGCTGTACTCACTTTTCTGTGTTAATTAGTGATGTAAGTGGAATGAAATAGCTTGTAAAGGAAATCCATAAAGCATTAATTCATAATTTCAACATGTTTTATACGTACCATCGCACATTGATCATCATAAAAATAATAGGGGCTTGAAAAAAAGGCATGGAGACTGGGGTTGAGGCCTGATTACGTTCAAGCCCATTTCAGCCTATAAAACAGACATAGGGTCCAATATCTCAGCTCCACTACTTTGCCAGAGCTGCATGGATGGTATTCCATATTCAGATTTGAGAAAATAAAGTTTACAACACTGAATTGTCATCACACTTTTTTTTTCCTGCCTGAGCCAACTCTGTGAAAGCATACAAAAATCTTAGAAATAATAGACTAATAGGTAATAGGCACTACACATATTTTTACATATTACATTCAAAATGTGAATGGAGTAGATGTGTTAAAACAAGAGCGTTGACTGACTTTCAATGTTATATGCGTATGAGGTCTAACAAAAATCAATGCCCTTTGCAGGATTAGAATTTGAAGGAAATTCAAGAGATTTACTCTGATGCAGCTTCCTCGTCCTCCTCCTTCTCCTCCTCAGGATGGTTCACAGCTTGATTTATCGCAAAGAGTGAAGAGCCGAATATGATCCCTATAATATCTCCGTGTCATGTCTGATCTACTCGTCTTTTAAACCCTTGTACACTCAGCAGAACTGATTTTGTTTTGTCTTGTTTTTTTCCCCCATTTCAATAGGCAGATGGAGTGTAGTTGCTTCAAAAAGTTTTTTTGTTGTTGCAGGGGACATTGAGTCTGAATGGGCCATGTTCTGAGCTTCCATTGTAGAGGAGGCAGAAGAGAACTGCGGCAACAAGGCAGGCAGCGCCTGTTGGGGCAGCAACCCTCGAACCAGCTGGGGGACTCCAGCAGTGAAGGATGCCATCAAACTGAAGAAGGAGTCTTATTGGGCCTTTCTGGCCTGTGGGGCTCCAGAGGCAGCTGACAGGTACCGGTAGGCCAAGACATGTTGCTTTGGTGGTTGCCGAGGCAAAAACTCGGGCATGAGAGGGGCTGAAGTTGCGGAAACAATCAAAAAGCTCATCAGTAGCGGGGCCCTGGGGGATGGATGAGGTCCACCCTGGGTTCCTCAAGGCTCTGGATGCTGTTGGGCTGTCCTGGCTGACACACCTCTTGCATGGATATCTGGGACAGTGCCACTGGACTGGCAGACTGGGCTTTTTAAAAAGGGGGATCAGAGGCTGTGCTCCAAATACAGGGGGATCACACTTCCCAGCCTCCCTGGTAAGGCCTATTCTGTGGTTTTGGAGAAAAGGGTCCCCCGGTTCACAGAACCTCAGATTCAGGAAGAGCAGTGTGGTTTTCATCCTGGTTGTGGAACGGTGGACCAGTTCTATACCCTCAGCAGGGTCCTCAAGGGGGCATGAGAGTTTTCCCAATCAGTCTACTATGTATACTATGTAGAAGGTGTTCAACCATGTCCCCTGAAAAATCCAATGGGGTACTGAACCCCATTATATGGGCTGTTCAGTCCCTGTATGATCGTGTTGGAGCTTGGTCCACATTGCCAGTTGTAAATCGGACCCATTCCTGGTGACATTTGGACTCCACCAGGACTGCCTTTTCTCACTGATTCTGTTCATAACTTTTATGGACAGAATTTCTAGGTGCAGCCAGGGCTTCGAGGGGATCTTCCTGTCTCTGCTTTTAGCATAGGATGTGGTTCTGGCCATGATCTGGCCAGCTTTCACTGGAACAGTTCACAGCTGAGTGTAAAGCGGCCAAGATGAGAATCAGCACCTCTAAATCCGAGACCATGGTGTCCAACCGGAAATGGGTAGAGTGCCCATTCCAGGTCTGGGAAGAAGTTCTGCCCCAAGTGGAGGACTTCAAGTTTCTCGGGGTCTTGTTCACGAGTGAGGGAAAGATGGAGCAGGAGATCGACATGTGGATTGGTGTGGCGACTGCAGTGATGCGGACTCCATACCGGTCTGTCGCGGTCAAATGGGAGCTGAGCCAAAAGGTGAAGCTCTAAATTTACCAGTCCAGCTACAACCCTCACCTATAGTCATGGTGGGTAGTGGGTAGCTATGGGTAGTGACAGAAAGAACGACATTGCAGATACAAGCGACCAATATGAGTGTCTTCCACGGGGTGGCCGGACTCTCCCTTGGAGATAGGGTGAGAAGTTTGGTCATCCATGAGGAGCTCGGACTGGAGCTGCTGCTCCTCCACATGGAGAGGAACCACATTAGGTGCTCATGCATCTGGTCAGAGTGCCTCCTGGACGCCTCCAGGGAGAGGCATTCTAGGCCTGTCCATCTGGGAGGAGACCACAGTGAAGATAAAGGACATGCTGGAGAGACTATGTCTCCAAGCTGGCTGGGAAATGCCTCGGGGTCACCCAGAGGAGCTGGGCAGGGGAAAGAGAGGTCTGGGCTGCACTGCTCCAGCTGCTGGCCCTGCAAACCGGCTCCTGATAAGCAGGAGAAGATGGATGGATGGATAATATATATATATATATATATATTGACCTACTTTATGATCCTCATAAAAACATGCAATAACATGTGATTTACCCCATACTAAGTGCTTACCTGATAATTTGTTACGACTATTACAAATATGTTCTCAATATTAACATATGACGATTAGTCTTGTTTTGTAATCCATTGTAATCCACTAATCCACTAATTTTCAATCCACTTTATATGATGATTTAAGAAGGCCCGGTGAATCGGACAGCATGGTTGAGGAGTGAGACTAGCCAGCTTGAAACAGAAAGTTTCTGGTTCAATTTTAAGCTCCTCCTAGCCTGTCAAAGTGTTGTTGAGTAAGACTACTTAGTGGCTGACCACTGCTCATAGTTCATCCATAATGGACTTCATGCAGAGAAGTTTAATAGATGTTGTTCTATATTTAACTATTACCAAATTTGACTAAATAAACTAATTTCTTCATCTTTCATCTTCTAAAGTCCCTGCTTAGATTTAAAAAAAAAAAAAAAAAACACTTCTCTTTTCCAGCACCATAGCTCACCTTGACAAGAAACATATGATGCTGGTAACAGGCCAGAGGCAGAAGATCAGTGAGTCACTTTGAAAGTGACCCTAGATGCCACGATAAAACACTTCTTGAAGTCAGCACTTAATGTGAACCTCATGTGCACTTCATATGTGACCTTGGTCAGTCTTCATATCAATATTCAAAGAGATTGAAGACCACAATGATGGGAAGCCTAATTTAGACCGAAATCTTCATAACAAGGCACAACATGAAAATGCCACAAATGCGTTTAAAGATAGCATTCTCACTCCAAACGCTTCAACAGCCTGATGAATTGGGAAAGTCCCCTTAACGTCACATATCGATGCATTAGACAACCTTTCTGATCATTTTTTTTGACTAACCTTGAGTGAATCGGGAGCTAAATTAAAGAAGACTTTGCCTTTTCCAGATCTTTTCCAACTCAGAAATTGTGTTACTCCACTGATGGTAACTTCTCCAAATGAATTGAAAATATGATGAAGGGTGCCTAATGCGTTGGTTCCTGACACAGGCTTGGGAATGAGAATATGTAGGTTAAACTGCATGACCTGACAATGGAGTCAATAGCAATACACAATACGAATATCCTTATTCTTTTTCAATGTTTTACTAGCTTATCCTTTATTTCAGCATTACACAATTGGCATGAAATATAGAAATCCAAATGAGAAAGCACATTTTACGTGTTCATGCATGGCTTTGCATTATGAGTCATCTAAATGTGAAGCTGTAATAAAAGCACTAAACTACAATATTGTATTAGAAGCACATGCCATTTCAGAAAAAGAAAACATTTGTGCATCAGTGCCAAAAACCACTGAAGCGAAACTGACTTTCTGCTCATATTCTTTCCACATTGCATCATCCAAAAAAAGAAGATGTCAAAAGGCATTTCAATAATTTCTTAAAGATCATAGTGTAATTATTCATTGGAGAATTTACTACAACCCTGAACCGAAGTTGGCACCGAAACGCCACCAAGAAAGTTTGTGTGCATTGAGGAGAGTGGCCTGCTTTTGAGATGATATGTTTGTAACCAATTGGCTGGACAACCAATGGGCACAATTTACATCGAAAGCAACTGCAAACTGACGTCTGTGGTTTCGCTACCAAATTGGCAGGGTGAGTATTTCAACACCTGCCTCTGGCCTGTTTGAGCTCAACCTCCATCATCCATCCCTCCCTCTTTTTTTCCAATCCATCTGCCCCTCCCTACCCAAAGCTCTTCCTTTGGGCCTCCAGTGGCTTCTCTCTCCATCTGGGCCTGATGCCAAAGGCATCACAGCGCTTCCGAAGTCAGGCCATGGCAGCCCTGCAACCGTCCATCCTTGCAAAGGTCTGCGGGGAGGTAAGGCTGGAAATAGCATGAGGGAGGAGGCACAAAACCCTAAATGCACACAAAAAATCCTCAGAGGGACAGTTGTCATTCACATTTCAGACCACCTCAGAGATGCACAGAAATATGCCAATCAAACTGTTGCTAGCTATACTTCATCTGGATCAAAGTAAGCCTTATATTCCTTTGAGGCAATATCATAGTTTGACTGTTTCGTTCTAGCTCAGTTGTAAAGATCTATACAATATATTGCCATGCCATGTACAGATAGCAATACAAAAGGTTGTTTTTTATTTCTCAGCAGTACTTATACACTGTACATCTGTATGCTCTATAAAATCTAAATGTTATTGAAATCAAATATAAAGAGTTCAGCACTAGCACACAACATCTGAGTTTATGTGAGATTTTTATTTTCCAGTTCTACAGTAAACACAAGGTTAGATCTCTTGTCAAAAGCCATTTTTAATCTATCTTTCTTTTTAACAACTTCACAAAACATAAACAATAGGTCTTAAGGCAGTACGAACATTTCGGACATAGTTAAATAACCTTATATGATCCCATATTAAGTACAGTGAATATCTGAATATTGGCCATGCCTTTATCAACAGTGACAACTCCACAACCCTTCCTTCACCTAAATTGTATTTCCAGTCCCATATTGATAATATAAATCAGTCCCCTGAATTTTGTTCACACAATATCAACAGACTCGACTCCCTCCGTACTTCACAGGCAGCAGCCATTCTTGTCAATAACCTACTTGATAGATTTTTGAAACTGTATTCTTGTCAATCCCCCCTGACAAATCCCTCAACAATCTCCAGTTCCTCCAGAATTCTGAAGCTCTGATCATGACTTGGACCTCTCGCAGAGAGCATGTCACCTAAATCCTTCAACAGTTCCACTGGTCGCCTATGGAATTTTAGATGAACCTCAAAAATATTGCTGTTCACCTTTAAATGCATCTAAGACCTTGTCTCTCTAAGCCTATCCAACACGGTTCATTTTGTCACTCCCTTCCACTCTCTTAGGTTTATGGGATGTGGAGCGTTCGGTCACTTGGCCCTCTGGCTCAGGAACTCACTCCATGTTACATTTAACAATGCTGACCCCCTCCCTCAGTTTAAGTCAAAATTCAAAAGCCATCCTTTCAAAATTGCCCACTTACCATAATCTTCATTCTAACTGCTGTATTTTTTCCACATTATTAGTGATATTTAATTTTTGGTTGATCAAATTCAAATGTGGTCAAAAGTGGTGACACTTATTGTTTATCTCTCCCTCAGGCGCATAATAAAGATAATAAAGAGTAACATGTATCGAAATGTATATATTTGGTCAGTTCCATAAAGTAATTTGGGTGGTAATGTGTACTTCGACAGCTGTGGTTTACAACAGGGATCAAATATAGCTTTCTAAGAGCACTTTGACAAACAAAAGCTGATCAGTGTTTGCCAATCTAAACAAGAAATGAGCATGGACTTTTTAAGAAGGCATAAGAGGTGATGTTTGATTCACTGTGATAGAAATGATAAAACTAACATATTAATCTCAGTTGATATATGCCAAAATGTAATGATAATTTAACAAAGAATTACAACTAAATCACAAAAGAAATATGCTTCTGTCTGCTGTCTCGGGGATATTTACAAACCGACTTAAATGGCTGTTTCAATTGGAGGCAATGTTGGTTCCAGAATAAAGGTTAAATAAACAAATAATATATGCATTAGTATGTAGAGCATTAGAATTTGTTCACTTGCATGGTTTAGAGTCTGAGGGCTTTTACATGAACACAGCGCTATTGTAGCCAATTTATCAATATAATACGTTTTATTTTTTTTAAAGGAACATGACTGGGGTTCACATGTTTCTTTATTCATTTGCTTTTATCAGACTAAATTGTACTTTCGACCTTAGAATTCCTGTGCCGTTAAACCTGGCCAGAACTTCTAGGAGTTCAGCTTTTGTCCCTTTCCCTGGAGTCCAGATGTGATCTCAGCTGGAAATGACCATTCACTACCTCATGCCGCCTCCAAGTGACACTTACTCCAGTGGCATGCCAAGACCCATGGCTGTGTCACAGTAGCCACACACACACACAGAGGACTCATTCAGGTCCAGTGATCACCTCCTCCCTCTGATGGTCACAGGTCAGATGAGATATATGACATTTAATCTCTTAATTGAGTTTAGTTAAGAAGCACTAACTATTTCAGACAATGCAGGAATGTGTCTGTGTGTGTGTGTGTGTGCCTACGTGCGTGCAGGCATGCGTGTGTGTGTGTGTGTGGGTGTGATAGGCTAGATATGGTACATTATAATAAAGTCAATAAAAATAAAAAAGTACTCACTTGAATAAGAGGCTTTAGAAAGTCCTTTGCTGAGGGGAACTGTGTTTTTGGTCTAAGGGGGGAGGCCTTAGCTTTAAAATTAAAAAAAAAAAAACTTTCTCCCCGTCTAGCAAAAAATCAATATGATTAGCAGTATTGTTATTGTTTTGATTTCTATTTTGATCTTCAATGAATGAATAAAACTGTCTGAGCATTAACCTCATTTAATTTCAATAAATATTTTGAATAAGTTTCTCTCTCTCTCTCTCTCTCTCTCTCTCTCTATATATATATATATATATATTTATGTTTGTGTGTGTGTGATAGATAGATAGATAGATAGATAGATAGATAGATAGATAGATAGATAGATAGATAGATAGATAGATAGATAGATAGATAGATAGATAGATAGATAGATCGATCGATCGATCTGCATGTGAGTGAATATGATTGATCATGGATGCGTATCCAAGATCATGACACCAAATAATATGCATATCCATACCACAGATAACAAACACACACACACACACACACACACACACACACACACAAACACACACACACACTCCACACATGCACACACCCAGACAAACAGAGCCATATGCAGCCATATGCAGCCATTCAGAAAATGAACGGGACCTTACCTGTTCCTTCTTTGTGAATAAAGCCTCCATTCTACATATTTTCCTTTTTACCAGTTTTCTATTTCTGCACACATTATATTCTGCTATTTCTCTGTGTGTCCAGATGGCAAGACGTCTTGCAGTCATAATGCTGTGGTAATCCCTCCTGCACATGGTGCTCTTGCTTCAGTAAACAGTCTTCCTATTGTTCCCAGGTTTCCTTCAAACTCCTGCTCCCTGTGGGTCCTGAGCTGGACAGAATTTACACTGTACATGTTGTTTTGTGACATTTGCTCGAGAGTTCATACGTATCAATCTAGGGATGATTTGCAATACATTGGGGGTCCACTGTGGAACAGTGAGGCTTTTTGTCTTTTCTTTTTTTCAGTTCTGACAAATTTAAAAAGTAAAGTTTTCAAATCTTTGGCAGGGTATGTTTCTGTAATTGTAAATTAAATTGAAAAATAAATAAATTAACATTTAAAAAAAAAAATTAAAAGCAGTAAAAGACCTAGCCAGTCCAGCTTGACAAATAATATATTTTTTTTCTTTTCCATTCTCTGGCTACTATATCTCCCTTGAATCCCTAACTAGTAGATAAGAAAATAAAAAAAACACATAAAATAATTTGTAAGCAAATATTTCTGAACAAAAAATGCTCGGCATGTCATTGGAATATTTACGATGGCTCAAAGACATGGCTGTGTGGGTCTAATTAAAAATGTGAAAGGGTTAGCAGCCTGCCGCTCCTCGCCAGCTCTTGGCAGCTCTCCTGTCAGGCAGCCAGCTGTTTAGTCCTGCCCTGAATTATTGCCAGGCCCACCGCCAGGCATTGTGGGATTGGCAGGGCTGGGTGGAGAGCTATTGTGTTCAACCACTGAAGGAAAGAGGGAAATAAAAGGCAGGAAGATGAAGCGTTTCCCTCCTTCAAGCTCCTCAAGACAGACAGGACTTAGCATATGCTGGGAATGTGCTGTTCATATTAAAAAGAAATTAAAAAAAATAATATATATATATATATATATATAAATATTAAACTAATGTATAATATTTTATAGACAGTCAGGGGCACATTCATATGGTGTCAAAACTTTTATGCGTGAAAACAAAGCAGTATAATTGTGTTGGCACAATATTTAATTACGATATGCAAAGAATAAAAAAAAACAAAAAACTATATTCTCCTTTACTTATCATTAAAAACACGTAAATTTATGGCTCTATTTTCATGTATTTGGGTATTGTGGAGTGGGGATGATTAGTATTTATATTATATTATGAAGTGATCCATTTAATACTTTTTTATTCAATTTTGTAAATTTAATATCCATGCACCCATGTTACAGAAGGCAACAAAGCAAGATGTGAACAAGAAAGGCAGCATTAACCCACAGAAGACATAAAAATATTTAAGAAAACAATTCAACCAAAATAAGTTTTCATTGATATAGATACAAATCCATAACTATATAGATTCTAAACTTGTTCAAAACTTTGGTATTTTTCCTCGTTTTAAAATAAAATCCCTATCGGTAACACTTCGGAAACGCAAAAGCATTCCTTCATAGGAAATGTACATAATTTACAGAGCAAAATATTCACAGGTTAAAACTTTCAAACATCTGTTGTTTTTCCATGTACAACCTATCTTCTAACACAAATTAAATAGGTTTCCTAGTTGTAACTGGACTTGAATTCTTCCCATCGGCAAACCTCATTCACAAACAATACTGTAATCTTTGGTGAGCAAGTAAAGGGATGTCTTATACACCCTGGTGAATACCCTTCCAGATGAGCAAATAAATCTCTTCATGAAACAATCATGAAATGAGACACTATTACCACCAGTGTTGGTAAGCTTGAGTCCAAGGAGAATCTAGCAGACAGTGTTTACCTTTTGTGCTAAAAGGTTCATTTCATTTATGAAGAATGAAAGAAATATAATTTAAAAAATCTGAATCTGAGAGCAGTTTCCATCAAAAAACTCAAATAAATGCTAGAATAGCATCCCTTTAAAATAATTTTGTTTCAAAATGATAATATGTTGGACAAAAAAGTTTCATTTACTGGAGTTCACTTAGGAGAGATAACCGTCGAGTTGAAAGATGCAGGAATGAAGTGTGTTTTCATATTGGTTGTTCAATTTCTACTGCTTTGAGTTGTGATCAACTGGAACATCCCCCCACTGTAATCTGCTTTTATTGAGTTATCAACATGCTTCTGCTTGGGTCTGTGCTCTTGTTGCCTGTCTGCTCAGTCCAACAACATTTGTATGTTATTCACACACACACACACACACACACACACACACGCACGCACACACGCACACACACGCACACACATATATATATATATATATATATATATATATATATATATATATATATATAAGTTTATTTATTTAAAATGCATGTGGGATGTTAAAAAGGAGAAAGAGGTTGAAAGTATAATTCAGATATCTTCATTTCTTTCCACAAAAATATACCCTTTATATTTTGTTCATCAATATTAAATGTGACTTACATTTCCCTCTTACTCAACATTGTTTCACATTTAAAATGATGCTGAGAAATAGCTTCATTCTGTCCAAATGATTCTGCTTGGAAGAAAATGAGAAGCTCTGTCCTGGCACTGTTTCTCCCCATAAATCTTTAAGCATGTGCCTGTTGGCTAAATGACTTTGCACTGAGAAAATTTGAAGTCAAGCTGTATTGAATAAGAAGGGTATTTGGCAAAACAAATAACTTCAATAAAGACAGAAATTATGTTTTTACTTTTTCAAAGACATTATCAGTTTTGAGAGACTACAGAGGCATAAAGCATGTTTAACATCCTTTTAACAGGAAATTAAGAAGTTTGCATTTGAGCAGGAACCAACAGCTCACACAGACACAAAATAACAAAGGGGTGTCTCTGTGCACCAAAGAGCTTATTATTGCTGAGAAACATAAGGAATATTCGTTTTATATCATGAATCTGAAAAAGGTAAATTATTCATACAAGACACAGTAAACAAAAATGGGGAGAAAAATCACCAATTCTTACATGTGAATTAACATAGTTCCCAGTATTTTACTGTTCCTGTCTAAAACAATCCAGTCTATAGAAGCAAATGTGAGGCTAAAGTAACAGAATAAACTCCAAATCTGAAACTTTCCTGTGATACCCACAACCTCTGTAACAAAAAAAAACAAAAATAACAACTGGTCCCTTGCACTCTTCCTTTTACCCATTTACATTATGTATTGGGTTTGCACTCAACACAGTGCTGCATCATTTGTGAAATCAGCTGTAAAGCTCTCCAAAACTGTGTCTGCCCCAGGAATTCCTGGCAATCCAACAGATTTCTGGAGGAGCTGTCATGGCTGCAGCGACAGGACAATGGTGAGAGTTGGGAGAAGGTGATTTAAAGCCACTATATCATTCATCTTCTCTCTGAATGTGAAGTCCTCTTCAAATAAGATGGATGAACTGTGAGCAGATATCTGGAGAGCAGTATCTTGTGCTTTTCAGTGACAAGACTGTGTACAACATTCCTGGACCGCAATGCTTCATTGCTAGCCTTTATGATTAAGTGGCCAGTTAGAGATGTCATTGTAAGCATCAAGATAAAAGGTGGTGGAATCACAGTTTTCTTGAATAACGTGCAATGCAAACCCAGATATACCGCAGTAAAGGCAGGTCTCTGCTCTCCAAACAATAAACTTTCAGCAGCAAAAATGTCATCGTAACTTTTGCAGCAGAAATTCACTTCTATAATATTGAATGGTGTTACAACTTAGCTGACCAAGTGGCACTGTGTCTCATTGCAAGTACCGGGCACGTCAGTTGTGTATATCCTGTAAATAAAGTAGATGCTGTAGATGCTGAAGAGCCCCAACCAGTCTTTCGTCCAAGAATACACTTATCATGATCTACTGGACCAGCAGCAGACCATTTAAACAGTAGTACTCAGGAGGTCCCAGAAAAAAAAAAAAAAAAATCAAAATGGAAAGTCTGTTCTACAACTTCTTTATCACACTACAGCACTACAGGGATAGTGTATTTCCAAGGGACTCGTTTAGCTCTGTTTAAAAAAACTGGTGTCAGATATTCCCTCTGTTGCAATTTACCTCAGTGAGATTTGAACTCTGTCTGACAAGTGAATGAATCACTGTGCCGTTCCTACTAACTGTTTTATTTTATTGGAATATGGTGTCATGCCATATTTTGCATCCCTTAAAAAAAGTTAATTTGAACTGTATTTATTTATTTACAAATGCATTTGTCCTAATTTGCCCCTCCGTGAGCTGCCACCTTACCATGGTGGAGGGGTTTGACCGACCCAGTGATCCTGCGAGCTATGTTGTCAGGGGCCTTATGCCCCTGGAAGGATCAAACAAGGCAAACAGGTCCCAGGTGAGGGACCAGACAAAATGTAGCACAGACAACCCTCATGAAAAACACAAATTTTGGACCTAGTTTTCCTTTGCCTGAATGCCGGTCACCAGGGACCTTCTCTGGAGCCAGGCCCAGGGGCAGGGCTTGATGGTAAGCGCCTAGTGGCCGGGACTTCACCCAAAGGGATTCGGCTGGGCGCAGCCTGAAGGATTAATATGGGTTCCTCTCCCCCAGGGCTCACCACCCACAAGAAGGCCAAAGGGGGTCTGTTGCAGTGCGAGCCGAGTGGTGGCCGGAGCCAGGGACCTTGGCAGTTTGATCCTTGGCTGCAGAAGCTGGCTCTTGGGACATGGAATGCCACCTCTCTGTTGGGGAAGGAGCCCGAGCTGGTGTGCAAGGCTGAGAGATTCGGTGCGGGATTTGGAGCCAGGCCCCTCAAGAGGGGCTGGACTCTTTTTTTTTTTGTTCCCTGGAGTTGCCTCCAGAGAGAGGTAGGTGTGGGCATATTGATTTCCCTCTGACTCTGCACCTGCACGTTGGCGCTTGGATAAGAGGGCAGCCTCCCTCTGACTTCAGGTGGGGGGACAGGTTCTGACTGCTGTTTGTGGCTATGCACCATTCAGTTCAGTTTATCCACCCTTCTTTGGGTCCTAGAAGGGCTGCTGGAGAGTGCTCCAACCGGGACGTGGAAGGGCGTGATTGGGAGGAACGCCCCCCCTGATCTGAACCTGAGCGGTGTTTTGATATTGAACTGCTGTGCTCATCTCAGATTGTCCATAACAAACACCATGTTCAGGCATACAGGTGTCCATATGTGCACATGGCACCAACACACCTTAGAGGTGAAGAGGTGGAGATAGTGGGCTCCTACAGGTACCTTGGGGTCCACATCAACAACAAACTGGTCTGGTCACGCAACACTGATGCACTCTACAGGAAGGGTCAAGTTGCTGAAGCAGTCAAATCACTCTTCACTAGTGGGGCCGCGGAGGTGGATGAGGTCCGCTCTGGGTTCCTCAAGGCTCTGGATGCTTTAGGGCTGTCCTGGCTGACACGCCTGTGCTGCATAGTGTGGATGTCCGGGACAGTACCACTGGACTGGCAGACAGGGCTGGTGATTCCCCTTTTTAAAAAGGGGGATTGGAGGGTGTGCTTCAACTACTGGGGGACATTCCTCAGCCTGGTAAGGTGCTGGAGAAAAGGGTCCACCAGGTTGTTGAACCTAGGAACCAGGAGGAGCAGTGTGGTTTTCGTCCTAGTTGTGGAACAGTGGACCAGCTCTATACGCTCTGCCTTGTCCCCGAGGAGGCACGGGAATTTGCCCAACCAGTCTACATGTGTTTTGTTGATTTGAGGAAAGCATTTGACTGTGTCTCCTGTGGGTGGTGGCCCGGGAATATGGAGTGCCAAACCCTTTATATACAGTGTTCGGTCTCTGAATGATCGATGTCGGAGCTTGGTCCACAATGCCAGTTGTAAGACCTGTTTCCAGTGAGAGTTGGACTCCGCCAGGGCTGCCTTTTGTCAACAATTCTGTTCATAACTTTTATGGGAAGAATTTCTATGCATAGCCAGGGGATCTGGTTTAGTGGCCGCAGGATCAAGTCTCTGTTTTTTGCAGATGATGTTGCTCTGTTGGCTTCATCAGGCCATGATTTCCAGTTATCACTGGAGCTAAGTGTGAAGTGGGCAAGATAAGGATCAGCACCCCCAAATCCAAAACCATGGTATTCAACTGGAGACAAGTGGAATGCTCACTCCCGGTCTTGTTTATGAGTGATGGAAGGATGGAGCGGGAAATTGACACATGGAATGGTGTGGTGACTGCAGCGATGCAGACTCTGTACCAGTCTGTCCTAGTGAAGAGGGACCTAAGCCAGAAGGTGAAGCTC
Source organism: Fistularia commersonii (assembly GCF_037954325.1). Classification (NCBI taxonomy): domain Eukaryota; kingdom Metazoa; phylum Chordata; class Actinopteri; order Syngnathiformes; family Fistulariidae; genus Fistularia; species Fistularia commersonii. The sequence continues at coordinate 4,493,380 of NC_141298.1, read as the reverse complement.
TCAATTTATTAGTGGATCTAAGTTTCTACCCTCACCTATGGTCACGAGCTGTGGCTTTAGTGACCAAAAGAATGAGACCGCGGATAGAAGCGGCCGAAATGAATTTCTTCCACAGCGTGGTCAGACTCTCCCTTATTGGTGGGACGTTCCCTCATCAAGGAGGAGCTCAGAGTTGAGTCTCTGCTCCTCAGCTTGGAAAAGGTCAGATGAAGTGTCTCAGGCATCTGGTAAGGATGCCTCCTGGACACCTCATCAAATTATCTTTGAAATGTTTTGACCAACACACTCAGAAATCTTGATTTGTTTCAACTAAGATTAGCAATTATTCCTGGGGCAGAAGGCGTCCCCACATTCTACAACAATTTCATAGGTTTGAAAACTTTAAGTGTATCTTTGCAATTTATTGGGGCACTGTTGGCAAGTTAGAGTGCGAATATATTCAAAAGAACAGTAGTGTCTTGAAAAGTAATGATTGCGCTGCCTTCACTGGTGTTACTTACTGCTCTTGACGTTCATACATATTTTCAGTTTTTGACACTGATCTCTATTGTTTTGCATAAAAACTAAATTCTGGGAAAACGACAGTACAACCACACTCTAATATATCAATGTGCACTTCTGCATTAGGAAAGTGCCTGACTGTGTGATTTTTCGCCAACATAGACATCCGGTGAGTTTGTGTTTGCAATTGTGCATGTGTGTACGCATGTATACATTTCTTGGTCTGTCTCTTTCTTCTATGTGTGTGTTTGAGTGTGTGAAGTTATGTGGAGGTACGCAATTGGCTGCTGGCTGATTGTTTGTGGATCTGCAACTTCACAGGGATTCCATTGACATGTTTTAATTAGCTGCTGACTCCAATCTTGGCAACCAGTATGGAGATACCTATTGACTGAGGTACACCCCAGGGCGTTGCAGACACTCAACCAACCAGGTTAGCTCACCCTACTGTATAACAGAGAAACAGGTCTAAGGATTCCTGCAGACTTGCATTTCCTTGACTTTTAACATTTACATTCAAACCATTTTCAGAGTTATCACATATAATATGTATTATCTTTGTGGTGGGAGTCGTAGTATTAGGAGAAGTAGTTGTAGTAATAGTAGTTTTAGTGGTATTCTACCGTAAGTAGAGTAAAGATTTCAATTGTCTCTGCAGTGTGATTGTGTAAATGCTTTATTTTGATGGTCCAAAATGATTTATGGTCAAAGCTGGCACATTAAAAAAAAAAAAAAAAAAAAAAAAACACAGGGGTAGAACAGTGACAGAAATTTAATACGGCTGATACAACACGCATTTCAGGTGGATTTGTTCTTACTTCTGAGTAATCGAGGAGGCTTCATCTGGCAGAGACACAGCCATTAGCATACTTATGAACTTTCACACTGTCTTAATTCTCAAATTAAACACCTGCCCTGTTCTGGTGCTGAGGTGCTGTCTCATTCACCTTCTCTTTTTTTTCTCTTCTTAAGTCGCCACCTTTTTTTTCTTCTTCTCAACTTAACTTCTTTTGCTCTCCGTATGAACAAGAGGGTGCATGTGTACGGCAATGATACGAATTATAATCTAAATGACTATTACAATTTTTTTGTAAAATTAGTTTGAGTAGTAGTAAAAGTCATACTAGGAGTAAGGATAAATAATTATATTATGCATGCCATGTATTGCATTTGCAGTGGAGTATGACAAGAAATGACAGGATCGTACAGAGCATGGCAGTCATCACATGATCATGTCAACTTGTAATTTAAACAATGCTAGACCCCAGGTATGTATCACGTGGAGATGTTTTCGTTAACTTTCATTTAATTCTGTTTATCCGTGTGATATATATAGGCCAAGCGGTTTTGGGCGCAAAAACTGCCTGATTATAATGTGGGTTATTATTGTTCAGTAAAAAGAGTCACTTTCCATATAGTTGCACATTTGTATTATCAATGAGTACTCCTCTCTTTCTTTGAAACCAGATGTCACCTGCTATCATAAGATGATTGAATATTGCTACTGACTGCACACATGAATCTGTCTGTCCACATTATCTCTCTAATACAGGGGTAAAAGTTGATCTTCATATAATTTTTGTAAACATGAGTATATAGTGATACTGCCATGAGATTTCAATGTTAAGATGATGCTTAGCAAACATAAAGTTTATGAAAAGTCAGTCCATGAAAAAATATTACCAAATCCTAGCTGAATAGTGATTTGTCATTGTCTTCAGTTCCTTTATTGATTACTGAATCATTATTGCGTTTTGGAGAAAGTAGGGGAACATGGGTTTTACAGGATGTAATCATTAGAAGAAACATTCTAATGTTGATCAAGGTAAATTATAATCTGTGTACAACTTGACAAAATACAAGAGTAAAAATGTTTACAAACATCATTTTGTGGGGCTGGCTCAGCTATTAAATCAGAGCAAAAGGAAAACTTTTCAGTTAAAATGGGAAGTGTACCCATTTCTAGGCGCGACAAGTTCATTGTGGATATTTTCAAAGTAGGATGATGCAGACTAGGAATGCCCCTTGGACACAGAAGAATGATTAAAGTATGTCTTATTGATAATTCCAAATATCAACGGTGCAAAGTTGGAGGACTTGGAAAAGACGTTTGCAATGATTGCATTCAGCCCTCAAAGGTAGACATTACTTGGAATTTCAATGCAAAAATAAACAAGTAGCAGGCCACACAGGTTTATTTATCTATCACATAATATTCCAATCTATTCCCTACCTAAATAATGACAGATTTGTGGACTAACTTCTTCAACTATAAAATAATAATAGGGTCTCTAGTCTTGGACTAAATTGTGATGTCATGTCAAGTTCAAAATTAATATATTTCGGAGATATCAAGGCTTGAGGCAGAACCAAAACAAACCTCATAAAGATCACTTGTCTCTGACAATTGGTGGTAAATTAATTATTCAGCTAATTAAAAGAAAAAAAAAAACAATTTAATTGCACCACAGAACATTTCTTTATGCAGAAGTTCCAGGGGGAAGATTATACAGACGCACATTGTGATAGAATAATGGGCAAGGTAGATGAGACTTCACTTTTCGGATGGAAGTATTTACAGAAATGATGTGCTTTTCACTGCATTCCGGAGGGAGTCTGCGGAGCACAGGAGCAACTCAACCCACCTCAAGGCAAAACATTTTGGAGCAAGTGCGTAGGTCAGTATTGTTAACTTTGCTGCGAGGATAACAGCACTGCTCACATCAGTGACGTGCGGTGAGGTTCATGGCACTGACGTCATCACAGTCAGATTTACAAACATATGAACCCTACAGAGTAGCTTATTCACCATTTCATTGGCGGCAGTTAACGTGTTTTGTTTAAAATATCGTATCAGCATTCTGTAAATATACAAACAGTAGCATAGAAAAAAGCACATGTAAAAAAAAAAAGTTGTTATCTCTTACCTTTACTTAAAAATGGAGTCCATGCGCCGCTCCCTCAGAAGAAAGGCATCGATAACTTGCTTGAAGAAGTCTTCCTTATCTGTTTTCAGTTTTAAAAGTCTCTCTGTCGCAATGGAAATCGCTGCAAGCGAAGACAGTCGTCCTAGATCGGTCCTGTTCCGACTGTATGTTTTGAGTCTTTTCGGTGCCGAGAATGAGCGCGCTGTCGATGCTGTTGTAGCCGGAACGGTCACCACCGGCCGGAGCAACTTTGTCGCCTCAGGAATAGTTTGAATGAAATCCTTCTGGGCCAAAAAGTTGAGAAGCTGTCCAGGAGATTCACGTTCATCCCTGACTGTTTGTGAGCTATACAGCCCGATGAGATCGACAAAAAAAAAAAAAAAGGTCAGATGGCTGCACTTGACTTGCTAGCTGTTTACTGGAGCTTGCTATTGCTAATTCTATTATTCTGTAGCCAAGTAGTAAGAAGGATCCCTGAGATCAGAGGTGCCCCCTACCAGGAGGCACCGTCACTGCGTGCCTCACTAAGTGTCTCTTTGCAGTCGTTTTATGATTATGAGAAACATGTTACAATTGTTGACGAAAAAGATTAGACTCATCAGCTAAACTATGGAAATTTAGTTCATATAGTAAAAGTGTTTATTTAATAGTGACATCCACAGAGACTGCACTATGGTCTCAGTTCATAGCATGCCATCATAGTTAGCAGAATCATTGAGCAATCCATAGTGGGATCAGCTGGTTGCCGCGTCACCGCACATCTTTTCCACATATTCGAATGATGAATGTGAATTATTTTTGGCGATTTTGAAAAAAAAAAAAAACCTAAAAATGGTGAAGCTACGTGGAAAATAACTTGATAGTACAAATCACTGAATAAATACAACCATTTAATTTATTTTTTTCGTTTTGCATATTTTTCTTTCTATGATGATAGATGAGGCCCAGCCTCCCCTGCCTCTACTGACTGCATGTCACTGGCTCACATGATAACAGAGTGTCGCCTGTCAACACTTGACCACATGTTGGGGCTCAAGTGCAGAAACTAAATGTTTAAATCCACTTCATCTGAATTGACTGGATTCGCTCTGTAGTGTCACTTTTTCCTCCGTGGTAGATGATAGGTGGTTCGCTGCAGATTTATTCAGCTGATAAGAAACAAACTGCTTTTCAGAAAGACAATGTCAGACCATATCCAGCTGGTGCATTATGATTGTCTGTGTTGTAGCCGGATGAGCTCAAAAACAAGATTTTGAACTTTAATCTCATGTTAACTGATTTATTCGTCAAACAAACCTAAAAACTAATTTTGTGTTTAGTTTTTAAATTAAATTAAAATGTGATCAATTTCAATGAATTCATTAGAAATCCTCTGATTTATTATCCATTCATTCAATCATATCCTACATTTAGGAAAGGGGGGCTGCTGTGGCCTGTCCTAGCTGTCATGGGGTGATAGGCAGGGTTCACCCTGGACGGGTTGCTAGTCGATCACAGGGCATTCACTCTCTCATTCACACATTTGCTGTATGTTTCTGGACTGTGAAAGGAAACTGGAGGACCCCGGAGGAAATGGATGCAGACACACAGAGAAAATGCAAACTTCATGCAGAAAGGCCCCCTGTGACAATCGAAGCAAGGATCTTCTTGCTGTGAGGTGGCAGGGACATTCACTACACCAGCCTGCTTTCCTTGATTAATCAGATTATTTATTTTAATGAAGACCCACGCCTAATCTATATAAATCTATTTCACATACATTTATTTTATAATCTTTTCTGCTTGTTTGTCTGTTTTTTTTTTTTTTTTAATAATGTAGAAGTTCATAAGCAAGAATCTAAACTATGTGAATTCACTCTCAACCAACTTCTCATACAACTGCTGAAAAACAATGAAAAAAAAGTCTTGAGTAGCTGGCCTCGGCACCTAGTTAACACAGACAATATTGGTGTCAAATGAAAAAATAAATAAATAAATAAATAAATAAAGGAAGGCCTTTTCATGCTTACTTTCCACGCTGCCATTATAACTCAGCAATGGTTGGTCCTCTCTGTCTCTTCATCTAAAAAGAATGTTTTCATAATATGAAATAATAATGCTCTGTTTGCAGCTCCCGTCACTGCTCCATAATAGGCATGTGGGAGTGAAAGAAAAGTGAGTGAATTAAACTTTAAGGAGACGGGAGCTGGAATCTATCGTGTCCATTAAAACTCACATTTAAAAGAAATAGGGGGAGGGTGCGTAAAGAGAAGACATAAAGACAAAGGTTTGGGATAATAGGTTTACTAAGGTCTCTTTCCACACGTTGCACTCTCCAGGCTGGTTGACTGGGTGCCAGTCTGGTGAGGCCTTGTTATTAAAGATGGCATATGCAGCCGATGGGTCCCTCAGAGTAATGTGAATCTCTGCAGCCTGTCTCCCCAGACTCCCCATTGCCCACCACCACCCCCAGCCCCTGCCTGCCTTCTTTGCACTGATGTTAAAAGAAATCTTTATTGTCATTCACATATCCTATTCACTTTGTTCACCTACGTTGACAACCCTGAGCCATGTGTGAAAGGAAGAGTTGGTTGTGTACAGGTGATTTGTGTGTGTGTATGTGTGCCCACTGCAGTAGAGTAGCCTACTTTCTAACCTGCTCTCAACCCCCCTTCATGGTTTTCCTCCCCCTATCTAGATGTCGGAATCCCTGAGTTTCTAAATGTTACCTCATTAGCTGAAAGCTGTTTGAAACCTCCAAGTGAGAGGCTGGTAACGAAGTGGTGCCGGATCCGTCCCTCTATCCACCAATGGATGACAGGTGGGCAGAGTGAGAGGGGGTGGGGTGGGGTCTGAGGGTGCTGTTTGATTTGAGGATGAGGGGATGACAAAGGGGTGGAGGAGAAGGAGGAAGTGAGGGAGGAAAGGATGTGGGAGGTGGACCTCGCTGAAGTGGAGGGGCAGGCTGGGGGGGTGTCACCAGCCTTGTGGAGTCTCTCCAACCTCGAAAGCCTTCATGTGTCTCACTTCTCCTCTGTGACTGTAGCACCTCGATGGGAGAAGGATGACAAGTCGCGGTAAATAATTTATCGGGCTAAGCCACTGTGTTTTCCTCGTGCTTCATTATACCTGATTGGCTCCTTAATTGGATAGTTCATTTGAAGGTGCTGGGCCACTTGCAAAGATAGCCTCCTGAAGAACACAGCAAGTTTCTTTTCCACTGTAATAGAAAGAAAGAGACCAAAGACTGGACACTTCTTCTTTGAAATAACCAACTGCGGTATGGCGGCCAGCTGAGTTTTTAATGATGAGGTTCTTCAAGCAAAGTCTGCTTTGCTAATTTGTCGGGAACTACAACCAAGAGATACTGCACTAATACTTGTTAATTCAGTAACTGCAGCCATTTCTTAAATTATTTATTTGAGCGGTGTTGCATCTCTGATTGCAGTTTAAGGATATGTCCCTCTGAATAACTGCTTTGAAGACCATATTTATGCCTTGATATTAAACTACTTTTCTCCTAAAAATGTAGGTTGAACGCATTTGAAGAACATAGAAACCAAATTATTATGGTGTATAAGCTCATGGCTGGAGAGTCAGGATTGTCATTTCAACACTTGTAAAACTTCAGAGTAACTGCCTCACCCAAGGTGTTGTATATTTGTTTATGGAGATGAAAGTATAAAAGTCCTCTGGGTGAGCAGCTAAAAGTGCCTGGCACACAATCTGTCTGCTGTCTTGTGACCCGGGACACCAGGGCTGATAAGAGTCCGTTAGTGTGCCTGAGGTGCTACGTGGGACTGATAGGGAAAGATTTTAGCCTCTGCATCACAAACGCAATTTAGAACTTTTACATCTGCTCTTCCCACAACTATAGCACTTGTATTCTCTGCTGGGAGAGATAAGAGTTCATACTTACAAGAACTCATTACCTCCAAAAATAAACAACATGGACAGTGATGACTATCTAGCTGCCACATAAATATATACATTTTATATATGAATGAATTCACGTTATCATTTTAGCTAAATGAATTATGAATTTTAAATCAGCCTTTTTCTTCCTTTTCAAATTTAAAAAGTTAAATTACTTAAAAAAACATAAGCAAAGATGAACTTGAAACTCATTTTAATTGCAGAATGCCTTCTCGCCTTTATGATGTTTAATTCTCTTCCAGCTTTGTTTATCCCTACTTAAAGACTGAAAATATCAAACAATAGATAAATTGAATATATAAATAAATCTAAATTAATAAAAAAATAAATAAATACAGATTTAAATACAATTGTTCGTTATTGTTATTTTTCTTCTTCCCTTTCTTCATGATTGCACATCTAATAATTGCATGTCTCAGAGAGGCTTTTTTCCAATTAACCCAGTGACTCAAAGACAGTACTATTTCTTTGTAATAATGAGGCTCTACTACCACAACAAAACAACTGAACACATAAAATATAAAAAGAACTATATGTAATCATAAATTACCTTGTATTAAGAAAGATGAATGATCACATAATATGATATATCAAAGGTCATGACCGTGCACAGGATGTCTCAGTTAGAAACACCATGGAGCATTCAGGTTGACTCTTGAAATTACCAGGCTTACCTCCTTTGTTTGGCTCTTATCAACCATGATAGTTGCTTAACTTACTTTTGGCAGGAGTTTGTGATAACATTTGCTGCATGTGACCATCCATTTTCAGCATCCTTTGAGAAGGCCTTCTCTAAGCGTAATTTTTTGCTCCAATGACTAGCAGTTGATATGTGTAACCTTATTCAACCTGGGAAGGAAATAGGTACAGCACATCTGAACTGAAGTGTGGTTAATTCAAAGAGCATATCGGTAGAAATTGTTCCTCTAATTAAATTTTACAACAGGGATTACAGATTTTTATTTTTAATGTGACACTTGTGTATGTCATATCCAGTGACATGCAGTCAGTAGAGGAAGGGGAGGCCGGGCCTCTCCTGACATCATGGATAGCAAAAAATGTACAGTGAAAAAGTAAATTCAATCGTTATTTTTATTCAGTGATTTGTACTATAAAGTTATTTTCCACTTAACTTCAACCATTTCTAGTTGTTTTTTTTTTTTTAAATCGCTAAAAAAAAAAAACATATTTACCGTTCAAATATGAAAAAGAGACGTGCAGTGACACAGCAACCAGCTGAGCTCACTATGGATTGCACAATGATTATACTAACTATTCTGGCATGCTATGCACTGAGACCGTATTGCTGTCTCTGTGTATGTCACAATTAAAAAAATACTTTTAATATATGAACTAAATTTCCATAGTTTAGCTGATGTGTATAATGTTTTTCGTCAACAACTGTTACATGTTTCTTGTGGTGAGCGATCATAAAACGACTGCGAAGAGACATTAAGCGAGGCACGCAGTAACGGTGCCTCCTGGTAGGGGGCACCGGTGATTCCAGGGATCCTTCTTACTACTCGGCTACAAAATAATATAATTAGCAGAGGCAGGCTGCAGTAAACAGTTAGCAAGTCAAGTGCAGCCATTCAGTTATTTTTTTCCCAATCTCTACCGTCCATATAGCTCACAAACGATAAGGGATGAATGTAAAATTCCTGGGCAGCTTCTCATCTTTTTAGCCTTGAAGGATCTCATTCAAAATGTTCCTGACACGACAAAGTTGCTCCGGCTGGTGGTCACAGTTCAAGCTACGACAGCATCGGTGGAGCGGTCGTTCTCGGCACTGAAAGGACTCAAAACATACTGTCGGAACAGGACCGATCAAGGACGACTGTCTTCACTGGCAGTGATTTACTGTGAGACAGAGAGATCTTTAAAACTGAAGAAAGATAAGGAGACTTCTACAAGCAAGTTATTGATGCTTTTCTCTTGAAGGAACAGCTCATGGACTTTATTTGATAGTAAAGGTAAGAAATAATAACTTTTTTTTATTTGCTTTTTTTCTATGCTACTGTTTGTATATGTAAATAATGCTGATATAATATTTTAAACAAAACACGTTAACTGCTGCCAATAAAATGGTGAATAAGCTACTCTGTAGGGTTCATATGTTTGTAAATCTGACTGTGATGACGTCAGTGCCTTACCAGCATTGAACCTCACCGCACGTCACTGGTCATATCTATAAAATGGACAATAAGATACATCAGAGTGGAGCAACAAAATATTTATTTATTACAAGGGTGATGAGCTTTAATAGTCGACTTGTGTTTTGACTTTTGATTTACAGCATGTACTGTTAGGGATCGTCTAAGAAGGATAAACTTTTCTTTTTTTATTGTATATTTATTTATCTATTATTTGAACATTCATTATTTGAACATTCCCTCTACATTTTTTTGGGAATAAACACCAAACAAAAAAAAAAAAAAAAAAAAAAACAGGACAGTGTATCCACACATACTATTGGCCAGTAATGTACAACCGTGGCTCCCTACCTTTTTTGTGGCACGGGTCACTTTCATGCCAGGCAACTTTTGAACAGACCCACGGGTCTACTAAAAAAAAAAATGGAATATAAATGTAACTACTATTCCTTATATCATGCACTTTTAAGAAATTAAAAGTATTTGTATTAATGTATAATATTTGTATAATGTATTATCACTACATTATAAGCCTGAACTTGATTGCTAGGGTTGATGACAGTTACACTGGTAGTCTGTTCCTTGTGCTTCCTCTATGCTTCCAGTGCAGACATATTTTTGGAAGTTTTGGTCCTCAGTGATTGCTTTTGTCCGTCAGGTTCACGTTTTTTTTCCTTGAAAAGATCCAAGGGCTTTTCTTGGTATGGTAGTTCTGAGAGTTTGTGGTTTCATTGGCTAATGCAGCCTCGGGGGGCACAGGCCAGACTCTCCCTGAGCCAGCCTCCGGGGGGCTCAGGCCAGTGTCTTCTTGAGCCGGTCCCAAGCCCAGATAAATGCAGAGGGTTGTGTAAGGAAGGGCATCTTGCCCTTTGGCAAACTTGTGCCGAAGCCAAATATGCAAATCAAACCTAAGAAGCACATACTGGCTCTGTCGAGGCCTGGGTTAACAACGACTGCCATTGGTGCTGATAACCTTCAAGATACCAGCGGATATTGGGCTACTGTGGGTCAAAGAAGTGGAGGAGGAAGGCATGAGAGGGGGAAAGAAAGAATTAGCCAGCCAGTAACCACATATTAGGCAGAAAGGGTGTGGAGCACCTGAATCACTTCGTTGTGAATACCTCCTAGTTTAAGAGAGTATTTTCTTTTAAATGCAGCTTTCTTTTTGGTGAAAACTCTGAGACTTTTCTGGTGTCTTTGTCCCTTTTCAAATAAGCCCTCTAGTGACATTTGTTTCACGCCATTTTAGCGAGGGCCAGCTTTCCGACTCAATTATGCATGTAAAGACCCTTTGACTGAGTCAACTGTAGGAATGAAGTCCAGGCAATTTTTCAAAATAAAATATCAAGATGACTAATGAAAAAAAAAATAAATATGATTTTAAAAATGTTGTTCTTTCTTTGCAGCCCGGTACCTTCCATGGCCCTGTGGTTGGAGATCTTTGATGTACAATATGTACCTGGTTGTACAAATGACACTCCAAACTTTATATTTTGTCAAAATCTTCTTGTCGTGGCAACTGGACTTGAATTTCTTCTCTTGAAGATGTTTCACCCTTCATTTGAGAGTCTTTTTCAGTTCTGAACAGAACTAAAGAAGCACAAGAATTTACCATGACCTGGTTGACTGAGAACCTCCACAGACAAACTCTATATTGTGATTGAAAATAGTTCTACGATTAATGTTTAAGCTCTCATAAAATTATACTAAGTCCAGTAATATTGAGGAATCCGCATGTTTTGACAATAGAACCACATCTATTTCATAATAAGATTGGTGAAGTGAGTGAAGCTACTGAGCAGTGTAATACTCGTGTACTCGTGTACTCATGTACACATTAACCAAGACAGCTTTTTTTCAGACAGGTTGAAAATCACATATGTTATTCAATTGTTTTTTGAGTGATGCTTTGCTGTCTATTATCGAAAATTACATTTACAGGATGAGGCTCTACCTCTTGATTTGGAAGACTGGTGGACAAAGTTTTGGTGGTTTCAAACTTTATCCCTGATGTTGATTGAGAGTGCAAGGGAGACCTGATAATGCGGCACAGCCTTCCTCTTTGGGATTTATCAAGAAACTTCTTTGATTGTCTCGCCTTTCTTCTTTCTCTTTACGTGTTCTTCCTGTTTTACTTTTTTCCTCTCTTCCATCTCCTCCTCTTCACCTTCAAGTGTGCTGTCATCCCTCCCTCTTGTCCCTCATCGGTAGTGCACAATACCCCGCCGTACCCCACCCACCCAGCTCCCAAGACATGGTGAGAAAAGGGGGGTTGTGTTACGGTCGCCCTGTTTATGCAATTCCCCCTTGTTTTGAAGTGACAGGCCAGGGATAGATATGCAATATTAAATAGAGGCCTTATGAATTTTTGACATCTAATTAGTTGCTTCCCCGTTAACATATTGTGGCTCGCAGGGCATGGAGCGCTCCGTTGGGACCCCTCTGAAGTGCAGGGCAGGAAAAAAGGGGTCCGCTGCCACCTCTAATGTATTCCCCTCTAATGTAAGTGGTAATCATAGCAGTAAGGTTAATTAATGGCCCTCAGAAGTCCTGCATTCCACAGAATCAGGCCAGTGGTATCACAGGAACACCAATTAAAGGCTTTTTTTTCTGCCACTGATTCAAATGTTAATGGCCAGTATTTCAGGGCCACATAGCATCAGGGAAGACGTAAACCACAAAGGTACTGTTGTAAGACTTCTCTGATAGGACACATACTTGTAAACGTACTCTGCATAATCATACACAGCAGGAAGATGACTGGATGGGTTAAGGACAGTCATAAAAACGTGAATGTGTTGGAGAAGTCTAAAAGGTGCAAGACATTTGTCGCTTGAGCCTTTTTATTCAAAATGTCTATAATTTATCAGTTGGGGGTTGACAAGGTTGGTGATCAATAGCATTGACGCTGCAATTGTGTGGCCAGATGCGAGCTCGGCAGGACTGGAATATATTTCCCTCATGTATATTGTTTCCTCATGTTTGACTGACAGACTAAATATGACCAATGACTGGGACGCACCATGGACTGGCCGCCAGTGAATCACAGGGCCACATACTGTTTACTGAGAGACAACCGTTCACTCACTCATTCAGGGCAATTTCCCCAATTTCTTTCCAACCAACCTGCTGCATGTTTTTGGACTGTATGCAGACACGGGAGAACATACCCTTGTCGGAATCGAACTAGGGTTTTTCGTGCTGTGAGGCCGAAGTGCTAACCACTGCGCCACAGTGCTACCCGCCTGTGGAGAATCTAGACACAGAATAGTAAAAAGAAAAATGTACGCGCACATATGCAGCCACGGACTCGTACTGTGGCACACTGTCAATTGCAGCCCAGATGACAGTCCGCAAAATGATGAACTGACCAAAGGGAGCCCTGTGTTGTTGTCTATGTGGAGCCTCGGCGGCACTTTGAACTGGAGATGTCACTGACTCCCTAACTCTGTCTTTTTCCCCTTTTCTCTGAAGTTCCCCCTCTTGCTCTGTCCTCAATATATCCATATGCCTCAGGGCTACTGTCCTTTATTCATATTTGATTCTCATAGGTGTTGATGAAGTACAATAGACTGTGCGTGTGTGTGAGTGTGTGTGTGTGTCTTTTGTCCCTATGTCTGTGTGTGTGTGTGTGTGTCTTCTGTCCCTATGTCTGTGTGGGTGTGTGTGTGTGTGTGTGTGGTGTGGTGTGGTGTGGTGTGGGTGGGAGACTCTATTTCTGTTAATAGCCAAACCTATGTAAAGACAAAAAAAGGGGCAGCTTGTGCGTGTGTGTGTGTGTATTTATCTGTGTTCATGTAGTTTGTAGGTTTGTACTTGCCTGTGCGTTTGAACTGAATTGTATTTTCAAAGATAACACTAAAGTCAGTTTTGAACATATGTTTTGGAGAGTTCTCACATATTTACATGTCTTTCAAGATTAGCTTGAAGGATCCAGATTTATGTGGATATCACATAATTTTATTTCTAGTCTAACACATGATCACGCAATCTATTTATTAGATTAGTATATACTGCATATATATATATATATATATACATACACGTGTGTGTGTGTGTGTGTGTATATATATGTATATATATATATATGTGTGTGTGTGTGTCCGGGAATTAAGCCCTGCAGAATCTTGATAGTTGATCTTGATAGTCCAGGTTCATCTTGGAGTTGTAATCCACATTGACCTTGAGACCTCCACCCCATACTCGATATAGATGTTCCTGTGTACAATGCTTGCAACTGTGTTGTGATGCTCGATATATGCCTTTCATGCCAGCATCTTACATCCTGCTGTTATGTGCTTGATTGCCCAGGCCTTGGCCTCAGGCTCAAAGCCTGCTCTTGTGTGACTATTGTCAATGCCTCAGTGCTGTCTCTCAGCCCAGCCTTTTCTGGTCATTCACAATATGCTACTTCTTCAAGCTGCCAATGGTACATGCCATGAAAGTATGACAGCCCTCTGTCTATTCCTCACTTTATTTGTACTGGTTGAGGCATTTCCTTAGCAGATCATCACTGAGGGCCGTCATCCTGATGTATTCCCAGAAACTTGCTGTTTCTTCCTGGATGGTGGCTCTAATGCTCACTGGTTAATGGCATCCTCTGTTTTCCGTTCAGTATACAGCCTCGGGATGGCGGACTTAGGGTGACACTTTCCATACATTCCATGTTTTGATGGTGGCTTTCAACTCTTTCAAATCCAGGCTAGTGCACTAGCAAGATATCTGATCATTGGCAGGGAGTAGATGTGTATTTGCCTGAAGGTTGCCCAGGTACTTCTGCCTGTCCTTAACATCTGCTATGTGTCCTTCAGATAGTTCAACCCTTTCACTGGAGATCATCCTCCCTCTTCTGCACACTATCCATCCATACTTATCCTGTCCAAATCACATCAGGACGTCATGGCTGTGTATCCCAATGAGGTAAGTCCGGGAAATCGTCATATGTATTGGCTACAGCTTGATGCCACGCATGTAGGGAAGGATTACTGATTGTTTACCACTTCAGAATCGGTATCCAATGCCAATCTTGGAAATGATCTGATGTGAGGGTGTTCAGGCTTATGCAGAACAGGAGGATGATTCAACTCCTCAGTATATACCACATCAAATGTTTTAGTCCACAATTGGCTTGGAGTTGGCTTTCACAGTCACAATGGAAATCTTGATGAAGGCTCAGTCCTGTTGATTTTGCATAGCCCAAGGCTCTTTATCATCCATGTTTTGGGCATTAAGTCATAATAATAGCAATGCATTTTATTTGCAGAGCGCCTTTCTTTACACTCAAGAAAATAGTTTACATTATAGTCATTTGGCAGACACTTTTAACCAAAGCGACTTACAGTGGAGATACCGGGGATTAAATCCAGGACCTCATATATGCATAGCATGCGCTCCACCACTAAGCTACCACGAGCTGAACAGGTTGGCACTTCTGGTCTTGTCCTGGGTGATTGCCCTGCTGACGAGTAGCTGCTGTTTTAGGCCCGAGGACTATTGCCAATTCCGTTCTGCACCCTCCCCTTGTATTGACCCATGTGCATACTTATCCTAGCTGTTCTGATGTTCTGAAGAGCATCCATGTCAAACTTAGGTATGCTATAAACTGGTAGTTGGATGGTACTCGGCCTTTCTGTGGGTCCCAAGTTTCGGACTCTGTGGCCTTTGGTCAACCACTCTGGATGGGTTCCCGATCTTAGAACTTGGTGCATTCCTCCTTCTAACTTCAGTTTTGCGGTTAGCTTCTTGTGTCAGTATAGGTGTTGATCATGTCAGGCCCTAGTGCTGTCCAGATCCTTAATTCAGAGTATCTGCTTTGGATGTCTGCTATGTTCATTTCTCCTTGTTCTTGTTTCTGATATTTTAGAACACAAGTCTATGTTTTTAGTCAAAGTGTTCTTCATAAAACAGTACCCAGATGAAGACAAGATATATAAGGCATGAAAAAAACATAATATGCATCAACATCAAATACATCAAATCAACAATGACTGCAAGCAAAACTACAAGTAAAGAAAAGAAAATTAAATGTATGAGTAATCACAGCACTGTGACTAGTGTATAAAAGCAGCGTGTTCTCTTAAATTTGTAGTAACAGACGCAAAATGCCATTCATGTTTGGCTTTTTCATCTAGTCTTTTCTGCCCTCTTTTTTCTTTTCCAAACATTTTTTGTTCACCCTGGAGTTAATGACATTAATACCATTTGCTATTTTAAAACAAAGTTATTGTTTGAAGCCCAATGAGGTAGGGGTATAATGTGGTTGATTTATTTAGTGGTATCTTATAAGAATGTTTTGTTGCTGCCTCTTTTTAAAATGAGTATCTTGACAGTGAAAAGAGTTGGAATGCAAATATAGCATTTATCAAAGGGTGTAACATCAATTAACACAATCTTTCGAATGTTCTGAGCCTTGTACAGTTCATGCTGAGTTGGTCTAGATATATTGAACATACAAAATGTATTGAGAGGCTTGAGAACTTGAGACCAAAATGCAAACACATTTACATACAGTGACCATACAGCAACTAGGCAACTAGGGATTTAATCTCTTATGCAACCAATAAGGCATTTTGCCAAAGTCACAAGATAGCCTGCAACATAACCCGCAAGTCCAACGGTCCCTTGATTGGATCCTTTTTTTTTTCTTTTTCGTTTCCTAAACTAAAACTTTGAATGTATTGAATATGACAGAAACCATGTCATTGCCCCTTGGCTCATTCATACTTAAATTTGTTAATACACATTTACCACAGTTAGCATCCGTTTTCACCCTTGGTAGGATCCAAGTCTAACACAAATTGTTAGTTGTCAGGGTTAAATAATACAAAGATGAAATGAGAATGATATAGTGACATATATATGCTCTTTAGTCTTACAGAGCTTGTAATTTCATATTGATATATTAACACAAACATTTCACTCAGCTCCATCATGTCAGATGCAGAGCTGCCAGGAGTTCTCAAATAACAGCCTGCCTCACCTCATCTGCTGCATTTGCCTCTGTCTGCGATTTTTTTTTGTAATTCCCGTTCTTTTTTTCTTTTTATTTTCAATTAGAGTCAATTGACCTGACAGAATTGCTAGCAATTAAGTGATTTTTGTAATGGTCCTAGGCTAATTTGCCTTGGCTTGTCAGCTGTATTTTATGCCGTCAACCCCCCACCTCGCTTACACTCTCTGGCACATAATAGCTTATAATTTCAAAATCTTTACTCTATGCTTCTTTCTCAATAAATCGAAATTACAGGAAGTTATTAGAGATGCCTAAACCACTGTAAACTTCCACCCCCACCACTCCACTTGTGTCATCAGAGATAATTTCACTTTTTTTTTCCTTTTTTTTTTTTTTTAATGCAGAAAACAGAGTGGGAAAGAGCAGAAGAGGAAATCTTTTTGTGTGTGGAGCTTTAATATAATAGCAGTTTCAACCCCCAGGATGCAGACACGGAAAACTCTTTGCACATTGCTCATTAGGAATGTGATTTTCTGGCAGCATGTCTTCAGACGGTATGTTATTTATTTTCTAAAAAAAAATAATAAAACGAAAGGTGTTCAGTTTTTTCATGAGAGGAGGTAATTGCTAATCATATAAATTCAAGGGGGTCCCATTTCACGTAAACATTAACTTTTTCAGAGACAGGGTCAGGTGTCCCGTTTGGGGTCATAATGGAGTGCCAGAGCCTTGGCAGCAGCAGGGGACTAGAGACTTAGTCTGCCCCTTGCCTCCAACCAATTCACAACAATTTACTGTTTTCCATCATGCTCAGATATGCTGCCACACTTCATGTCTCCTTCATAAAATATGCAAATAAGCTCTAAATGAAATACCTTTTCCTCAGTGTCTATACCTCCCCCACAAGCACACATCCTAACCCAAACACTAATCATCTGTGCGTAAAAACTCCCGAGTTGAGCATCTGCTTGCCTCTATAACACTCCACTGATCTCCCCTCCACCCCTACTGCAGCACAATCTACATGTATTAGGTCGTAATGACTTAGCGGTTAAAAGCAAATAGATGCCAAGGGATATACTGAACCCCATCCCAACCCCCCTCAAAGCTTATTTCTTTCCTCACAAAAGCCCAGACCTACCATCGCTCATACACTGCAGCACAACTCTAGCTTATCACCTGGTTCAATTCCTGGTTCTTCCAAGCCTATTAAAGTGTTGTTGAGCATGACACTGAGGCAGCTCCTTCTGCTGATGGTGCATCCATGATCGGTTAAATACAGTGGTCACATTTCAGATGCTGTGCTCTATGTATAACTGAATGTGACAATGAAGGCCCTATCAATCACGTTAACATGAAGCACTGAGGTGTTTGTTATCACAAACTTATCACAAGCTGTAGAACTTGTGGCTGTATTTGTGTATGTTTTGTGTGAACACTGCATATATGTGTGGTTGTGTGCAGGGAGGGCAGTAGAAGTTAATCGACAAGAATAGCCTGTAACCGCTTAGCACACACACACAAATTGGCTGTTACTTGTGTGTGCAGTAAACCTCAGGTAAAATAAATTGTTGTCACACTAAGACAAACCTAACTTTCCCCATCAGAAGTTGGAGGTTTAATGTTCATTTAGTTTATGGCACTTTGAGGAGAGGCAGGTGAGTAATGGATATTTTGCTGCCAGATAACTCTATTTCCTCACGTATTCTCATTTCAGTAAGCATAAGTATACCAATACAGGGTCCTAATGGTTGTGCGTGCTGTGCTTAACACAGTTTGAAATAAGTAACCCCGCTAATAGTCTCATAGCCATTACAAGCAGGACTTAAATGATCATTCTGGAGGATGAAGCCACTGATAGCATTTTTGAAATTATCGTAATGTTTTTTCCAGTTTACCTAAATCATTCTAATGAGGTGTACCATTTAGCGACCATGTTGGAGCTGAAATAGGGCCTGAGTTTCAGCTGTGTCAAACGCCTTGGATTTAAACGACTGCAGAAATATGGCCACCCACTGCTAAGATAAGTGGAATCTGCCCCGGTATGCGCATGCTCGCACGTGCGTGTGTGTGTATGTGTTCGTGTCTGTCTGTATAAACAATTCTATCGAGCTCTATTTGCACTGCACAGTGATTTCTCAAACCAGCAGATCATTTTGTTGTTGTTGTTGTCGTTGATTGAAGCATTTTATTTTCTAAGGATACAACCACACAAAGACACATACACACACTCTCAAATGGGCTCAGGAGAAAAAGGGAGATGGATACGTACATTCAGTTGGATCAACAAATAAATTATTCAGAGCAATATGACAGCAGATGTTGGGGAGGCAGTGATTCAGCAGTGGTCTCCGATGAAACTTTTGATCAGAGATTCAAAAACAGGCCCTGTGTGGCCAACAGACGGCTAGATGGGCGTCTGCTCTCTGGCTCTCATCTCCCATCTTATCATCCCAGATATTTCTGATGCCATTTGTATTGTGAAGATACTTTGTGGTGAGGCTGCAGACCCAAGCCACATGATTTTGACTTTTTTTTTTTTTTTTTTTTTTTTTTTTTTGCAGCTACGAGTAGAGAGGGAGATTAAGGGGTGAGTGATTAATATTAAGTAATGAGGATATATGTTAAATTCTATTATTTTAAGGAGCATACAGCAAGACAAGGGAGAACTACAAATAAATGAGAAGAGTCTATTCACAGGTACTTTTTATACTACTACTACTACCACTACTACTGCTAATAAGAATTATTATTATCATTATTATTACTTTATTGAAATGATATAAATTAGAATGTATTATTATTGTTGAAAATGAATTGCTTTGTTCCTATTAAGAGATTGTGATTCTTCAATATTTATATAAGATATTAAAGATTTGTAGAAAATGTTTATATGTAATATGACTTATTTCTTTTTGAAGTGAATTTCTTTTTGAAGTGAATAAAGCGACATCATAAATTAGCAATGATGATGATTTATATATACTTTCACTCACACTTTCACTGAGGCTATTAACCACATTAACCATATTAAGCCATTGTCACAGTCCCAAATTATGAACTGCGTCAGGGGTCCGACAAAATTAACAGACACATTACTGAGAGATACCATCTTCACCCTCTAACCATGTTTGTATGATGATCAAGTTAATTGATCGTAAACTCAAACCAACCAGTTTGCCAGTATAGTTTTGTGAACGATGAGATGGTCAAGATTGTTGGCTACAACTTTTTTTTTTATATATATAAATTACAAACAGTGTTCTACCTATTTAAACTGAGCCAATCTGGGTATCAATTTAAATAGTTATAATTTATTCTATTATTGTTTATGTATGTATGTATTTATGAATGTATGCATACACTCATACACACACTACACCATATGAACACACACACACACACGCACAGACATACATTTAATTTTCAGCCGACTTGCTTCTTGCTGTAGGACAAAATTCCTTAAATCTTGGTAGAGGGTACTGAGAAAAGAGTCTATTAAGTTAATGGTGCTGTTCATGTGTTAGAAGTCCATAGCATCTCCATCTAATGTGATGACCTGCACTGTTTGCATTATGTGCTCCCGCATGGATATCTGCATCTCGCTGTATCATAAACAATCTAAAAAAACACATACAATCCTATCACAAAAATCTTTATTGGCATATGGTGGGCACCCCGGAAAGAGGTTGTCAGCTCTCTAAACACACTCATTCCATGATGTTCTTTGGTGCCACCCTCAGTCAAACTGGTACATTTCACATCTAATTCCTCTCCCTTCTCAATTTACATTCAAGTGTGGTCCCCCAGTTTTAATGTTTGGTAAGCTTTACAGGCCCATGGCCTGCTGGGGAGATAGACGATGTATCTGCTTCAGAAAAACACATCCATCAGTTGAACAGTCAGAGACCCGGAAGGGTCTCACGTCTATCTTTTAGCTACTCTGGAAAAAAAATAAAAATATACTGGAAAATAGAGATAATCTGACTTAGATGAAAATGTTTATTGTAAAGAAATGCCTTGTTTCCATTGTAATACAAGGAAAATCATAGTATCTGTGTGTGTGTGTGTGTGTGTGTGTGTGTGTGTGTGTGTGTGTGTGTGTGTGTGTGTGTGTGTGTGTGTGTGTGTGTGTGCATCCATGCACGTGGGGTGGGGGGGACGTTACAATGGGATTTAGTCATACTTAAGTCGCAATTGAGGTCCCCCTACACCACTTCCTTCACCCAGACACCTTTTTCATACACGACTGAACCATTCATATTCCATCTGTTCCAGCTCTCACTCTTTGGGGAGGCTGTCAATCACCGGGACTCATGTGATGTGAAAATGGGGATGTTTGGGGGGGGCTTAGGGCTAGGGGGTTGGGTTCCGAACAGAGACAGAGACAAAGAACAACGGAAAGTGAGAAGGATAGAGAAGTTGAGGAACTGGAATAAATAGTAGGCAGGATAGACAAGGGTCACCACAGCTGCTGAACTCTTGGGACCTTTCAGAAAAGTTCATCGCACATCAATGTACTATCCAACCAAAACAATGGAAAAGAGTGAGGCAGGGAATTGGGGAAAAGATAAAAGGGACTGAAAAAGTAACAAGGGTAAAAGAAAATCAAGAGTTTAGATAGATGTTGAGAGACAATGTCACTATAGAAAAGGAAGATACATACAGAGGTCTTCTCTTGTGTGGTGCTAATGTCATCATTGCTGCTGAGGACTACAAAAAGCATAATTTAGTACTGTATATGGGAGAAGAAATGAAATACATTCATTAAAAGGCAGACCAAAAAGAACCTATCCATTTTTCATGAGCTTCATATTCAGCCCTGTATTAGTGACTCTTTAAAGATCCCTTTCATAAATGTTTAGCATCTACCATAAATTTTCCAATGGGAAACACTAATGTACTATACGTCAGTTTTAAAACAAATATATCTGTATGAAGAGATAAAAATCTGGCATTTGAGTTGAAGAAAAAAGTAGTGACAGGTATAAGGTTGATGGAGAAGAGAGTGAGTCGCAGCAAGAGTAAAGGGAAAGATGTACAAGTGTCTCCGACCCAAAGACAGGAGGCAGAGCTGGAGGTGACAGAACTGAAAGTGTTATGATTTTATTCTGTAGTCGTAAGGATGGATGGGATTATGCGCAAGCTCATCAGCAGGACAGCCCAGGTCGAACATCTTGGACACAAAGTCAGAGACGCCAGATTGAGATGCTTCAGAATAAAATAGAATCTGACTTCATTCGTTTGCGCAGAGGCGAAAGACTGAGAATATTGGTAAGGAGATTTTGGAGACATCGCTGCCAGGCAGGAGGAAGAGGAGTAGACGAAAGAAGAGATTTGTGGATATGATGAAGGAGATCGTGCAGTTTGTGGGTGCGAAAAAGGAAGATGCAGAGGACAGGGCAAATGGAAACGGCAGATCTGCTCTCGAGACCCCTATTTCAGGATGCACTGAAAGAGGAAGAAGATCATTCTGATATTTAAATCAACAGAATATTTGTGATGTGGAAATACCAAATCTAAAACTGGTTTACTAGTTTTAAAATATTGAACATCCATTAATTTATAAATAGTGAGAAAAGTAACATATCATTTGATTGTCAAACTGATTCCCTCAAGTATTTGGCCATAAAACAGAACTGAAGCTTGTTTTATTGCTGTTGTTGCTTTGTTGAACAACAACCATTTCATCTGAAGCCAAAGTAGTTTCAGATGGTATAGGACTGATGCAACCGGAAACATGTTGTTAAGAACTCTTCTTTTGTCTTTCAAAACAAGAGCTTGGATTGTCAAGTGATGGATAGACAGATGTTATACTGTTCATTAAGTTCCTTTTATTAATTTAAATATTTTCTGAATATGTATTTCTTTGCAATGAATATTTAAATGTTTTCACAAGACTTGATTTAGGTTTTTCATTTAATGCTGCTAAATCGCTCTCTTTCAAGGTGAAGATATTTTTGGGGGGGTGTAACTAATGTTAACTAATATAAGAACACGGTACAACACACTTCACTTTTATTAATAGAGACACAGATGAGGCATGAGGATGAGAAAGGTGACAGGAGGAGGGAGAGGAACAGTATTGCATGGCCGGGGGGGCAGTGCACAGGCAACACATCTGTTGCAGTATTAACTTTCTACTCAGTGGGACCTGGGTGTCAATGCTGAAATGCAGAGTGAGAGAGTGAGCAAGTGAGAAAGTGATAGAGGGAAAGAGATAGATAGGAAGAAATGAAGAGATATAGACACACAAACACCCTCATATATATACACTGCTCAAAAAAATAAAGGGAACACTTAAAAAACACATCCTAGATCTAAATGAATGAAATATTCTTATGAAATACTTTGCTCTTTACACAGTTGAATGTGCTGACAACAAAATCACACAAAAATGATCAATGGAAATCAATTGTATCAACCATGGAGGTCTGAATTAGGAATCACACTCAAAATTAAATTGTAAAAACAAACTCCAGGCTGATCCAACTTTGATGTAATGTCCTTAAAACAAGTCAAAATTAATCAAAATGAATGTGTTGCTTCCTGAGTGGACACTATGATTTCACAGAAGTGTGATTGACTTGGAGTTACATTGTGTTGTTCAAGTGTTCCCTTTATTTTTTTGAGCAGTATATATATATATATATATATATATGTATGTATATATATACACACACAGCAAGACCATCTTCAGCACTAAACAATTCCTTCTCAAGGCATTCTGTCTCAAGATTGTGACACACTGTATATGTAAAAATAAAACTGTTTTCATACAACTTGAATTTTAATCTTAGAATCATTGCAAGGTACAAAGGAAAGACGGAAAGTTGAGAAATTCACCAGAAAGTAACTGAGGACACCAAGTTTTTAATAGACGAAAAGAAATTGGCTGTATTAGAGCTGTTAATAATACCTGTCCCCATGGCAGTATAGAATCAGTTCAGGATTCATTTTTGATAAATTCATGGAAACTAAGGTTCTTTACAACTCATGCTTGCCAGCAGTAACTGATTAGTTGTTTATATATGTTTATCTTTTTTTCCACTTAGAACTAAGGTTGTCATTTCAGAATGATCAACCCCTTTCCAAATAGATGTCCATATACTGTACAATGAGAAATGTATTGATTCATGTATTTGTTTATGCATATATTTAATTTTCAGATGAAGCAGTATGTCATCTTTAGACATATTATAATGGAATGAACCCTTGGTCCAATAAATAGGCATTAATTAATCATCACTCTCATTGCAATCTCTTGTGAGCAGCATCTGAGCATCCAATCTCTAATGTCATTACGGCCACTTTGTCCAGGGAATGGCCCTTAGTGTTTTAAAATCAAAAGAGCCTGTTTAATGTCAAACCTCGAAGGTGCTCTCCATCCACACTGCAGGGATTTGCTCTGCATTGTCTCCTGGGCAGTGAGGGCTCAACCCAGCCAAACTGACCCTAGGGCTCTGCAGCCCACAACTGGCTGATAATCCTGGAGGGTTGCTTTGAGAGGCTCCAGGGTGACCAAACTGCTGCTTTCAGCACTGAGCTCCAGCTGCTGGCCTTGTTGTTTTTGTTGTGCCTGCTGCCACTGCTGTTGTTGTTGTTATTGAGTGATGTGGAGTCTTCCCTGTCTCCATTCCTGCCTCTCTATCTATCTCCGGCCTGCAGGGCGTAAAAAAGCCACATGAATTAATGAAGATGAGCAAGGTAATTAAACACGGTGGTGATGGCGGCGCAGATCCTGGGAGGTTTTCAGAGGGACATAAGGTCCACATGGGGCCTTGGCCTGCCACTACCACTATTAGCCTCCTCCCCCCTCTTTGGTCCCCAGGTTGCATGGCACACATATATGGCTTGATTGGCCTGCTGGGCACATGAAGGCGTGTGGGTGAAGTTGGCACCCAGGGGAGGTGGAGGGACAGACAGGATGGAGGGGGGTAGATTGAGCACAGGCCTCACCTGTGGCCCCGGAGTCCCACCCTGTATCCCTCCCCTGGCAGCCAGGTCACTCTGCGTGGTCCAAACACCCCCTGCCAGGGCAGGAGAGGAGAAAAACAACAGCATAGAGGGTAGGGTGATGTAGAGGAAAGGATAGAGAGGATAAGGGATTCATGGCAGGAACCATAGGGGCACTTCCCGGGATTATGGCCCCATGCTGGCCCACTGGGGTACAGCCTTGATGGACGTCTGACTGGTAAGCACTTGCCCTTTTATTAGATGTCATACTTAAGGACCACCACAACGGCTCACAGCTCAGCAGCTGGAAGAGGCCAGAGGCTGCACCTTCCATAGGCCACTTTTGTCAGTTTTTTTTTTTTTTATCTTCAGAATTGTTCGCTCACATACAAATGATTATTTTAGAAAAAAAAAAAAAAACTAAAATAAATACATCAATAAATTAACAGCATACAATATTGTATGATACAAATGATAATGGTACTCATAATAGTAATAATATGAAATTATATTTTTTTATGTGGGAAAACCATTTATTATACAGTATATACCACTGAGACTGAGACCAGACACAATTATATAAATAAATCTTCATAATCTAGACTCGAGAGTATACTATGGGATTCTAACCCTAAATACACAGTATTCATCATGACAGAAATGACTATGGCATGAACAGGTTTTGGTTCTGTTTGTATGCATGTATGCAAACCAGAATTCCGTATGTGAACTAAGTATGCAAATATATATTTTTTTTATTATTATTATTATTTATGTATCAATTATTAATAGTTTAGGTTTTTCATTTAAAGGTTCCTACAAATTTGAATTTGATTCTACTTTTTTTATTTTATTTTCATGCTGTTTAGGTCAATGGTTTATTTGCGTTGCAAGCAGCCTTATATTGGACAGCGATAAACATTTATAGTATATATTTTGGTATGTTGGTCCATTGTCCTACGTTAAACGACACATCAAGACTCTAAAATATTGTATTAGTCTATGATGTATATTGTTCAGGGCACTGAGCTAAACTCATTTTAGGGTTTGTCTCAATTTCAGATTTGTTAACTTGTTAAGGCTTTTTCTAAGGCTAAGACATAAATATGAACAGATGCAATTAGTGATAGAGCCCAAGGCAAGGCCTCGAGATGTAGCACTGGACTTTTCTGACACTTAATACTATCACAGCACTAGGTGGATAGACAAAGCCATCAGCCTCCTGAGGGACGATGCTCCAGCATCGTCCCTCAGGAGAGCCATTCGAACATCCTCTGTGTTTATTTGTTATCAGAGCCTTCACTGGACTAATTAAACAGACCTTAACATTGGTCTTGAGCCCTGCTTCTGCCCAAGGGGCAGCAGGACAAGCTGCACTTAGCCCCCTCAGGCCTCCCCATCTCCCAGCCCACGCCAAAACACGTGTCGCCCCAATGGCTACAGGGAATATAATGGCAGCAGGTAGAATGTTTTGCTCAGCTACGTATTATTACCATGTATTTTCACACACACACACACACACACACACACACACACACACACACACACACACACACACACATACAGACACACACACACACACACACAGGAATGGGCTGTTACAGCACCCCCACTACCCATCTGCCCTTATTCCCCCTCCCACACCTTCTTTCTCAGTGTCCCAAGATACCATTTGTCGTCAGCGACCCTGAAGTTCATTATGTAAACAAAAATTTGCCCTAATTAACAGGAGGAAAATGTCATCTTGGGAAAAAGTGGGGAGGGGGTGCATGGAGCCAGGTGGCCTTTTGTCACTTCTTCAGTCTGCCAGGACTATCCCATTTAAATGCTTTAACAGGTTTATATATAAATATGTATAAATATATAATTAGCAACTGACCAGAATTTTAGTATGTATTACGAATGAAAAAGAAGAAAAGAGAAAAAAATGAGCAGGAGAAAGGATGGAAGAAAAACAGAGTGGTAGAGGTCCCACCAGGAAGAGAAGGGAGGCCCCCTTGATCAACAAGGGAGTGCAGAAATGCACTGATTACAGAGGGATTGAGAAGGGTAAAGAGAACAGGTGTGCTGCGGACCCCCTCATGGGACAACCCCACCATCCCTTGGCACTCATAGTACGGGAAATAAGGGGATGAGATGGCGGAGTTGAGTTTAGCTCATTAGAGAGAGTTTGCTTCTGCTAACTCAACTACCCCTTGGGATGAAGCTAATCATTGCACAGGGAACCACAACCAGTTAAGAGACCAAACAGAGAAAGGGGCTTATTTAGAGTCCATCCCTCCTGTCGACATTCATGAACCCGCTCTTCATATGTTTGATTGTACCCAGCTAGGGGCATTATTCTGGCAATTGCATTAAATGTATTGTGAGAAAGTGGGAAGGACCTCTAAACAGCAATTCACACTTTACTTTAACACTACACTATGATATACAAGGGACTTTTGAAATTATTATAAAAGAATACTGCACGACCCTTCACTGTAACTTCATCTTTAAAAAAGAAAAAAGGAAAAATAAAAAACATTTTTTAACACCTTGTCTTTGTCACTAAAATGCAATGAATCATAGTCAAAGAATGTTATCTTTCAAAATTTTTTCAGCAAACAAACTCACTATTGGAGCATCCCAACTTTAATGTAATATTTTTCTGTCTTGATATTTGAATGCCAAGCTATCTAATATCTAATTACTCAGTCAAAGATTTTAGTAACCAATAACAAAATCGTGCATTTCTTCTGTAGCACAATTTCTATTGTGAAAGACTACCAGAATTTGGAGGAAAACCTGCAACCTTTAGTTTAATCATTCCATACATCCTCCCTCCTAATATTTGGGACCAGTCATTTTCAGGTTCTCTTCAACAACAAAATATTCCATTAATCTCTAATCTTGTCCCCTTGCCCCCCTTACGATCACGTGTCAAGGATCATTTCCATTTCCAAATTATTAATTTGAATTTAATATCTTCAATCAAAACCTAATTAATTCAGATACAAATTTGATGGTGCTCTGTTACGAATACACATGCTGTTAATTAAATGTAGCCCAGTGGCCCCACCCACACCATTCCAATCCCTACCCGCACTGCAATTAAAACACAAGTTCCCAACCTTCATCAGCTAATGTTGCTGTAATATAAGAAAGGCACTACTGTGATAGTATATAGTGAAACTTTTTTTTTTTCTGATCAGGTGCTCCAAGCACTGAATCAGCTATGTCAGCAAACAAGGCAGACACAAACCCAAAGTACAACATTCTGTTCAAAGCGAAATTTCAAATGACAATGAAGTCCATCAAATATAAAGCATAAGCAAACAGAATGCCCCAAAGCAGTTCAATGAATAGACCTTACACAATAATGAATTTATCCCAACAAATGCATATACCATGACTGTTGGGAAAAGTAATATGGTTTGATGCTTCTCAGGGGATGTTCCTACTAGTTTGTCCTGGGATTCAGCCTGATCCTACTTTTCTTTGGTCCTAATTCCAACAAGCGAGGCTCTAAAAAAATCTCCTTTTACCAAGTACTCAAACAGCTTGAAGCAAATTGATTGGACTTTATATGTATGTTGATAGATAGATAGATAGATAGATAGATAGATAGATAGATAGATAGATAGATAGATAGATAGATAGATAGATAGAAATATATATTTATATAGCTATATGTTTAGCTAATGGTGTGCAGCAATTGCAATCACGAGAAGTTCAAGTGGGACATATTTTGTCTTTCTTCTGATGTCAAAGTTATTTTCAACAGGTAAAGTCATGGTATATGAGGTTAATTGTATGAAGAAAGTTCTTAAAATACAATGCAGTAATATTTCATTGTGTTTGTTATGCACCTCTCATTAAGAATTCGCAAAATAATAAAGGTTCTAATTGGCAAGGCAAGCGTTTGTTGCTTCAATGGACATCAATGCCAGGAAGACCATCATTTTTGTGTCACGACCAATTACAAGGCGAGGAACTCTATTATACAAATGCTACTGTCTGTATCCAACCAAAGCAGCTGAAATATAGTTATTAATTGATATCCATTCAGCGTTGCATTCATTTACGTAAAGTTAATATAAAGCATAACATTGTAAATGTGTATTCTGGACCTGTTTCAATGTAATCTTAGAATTTGAGTTCTAAAACAAGTGGTGCTGCAACATGCAAACAAACAAAGACAGCAGCTTGTTTTCCTCCTTTTCCCCCTACAGAAGAAAATTAGTGTGAAGCAGTGGTCCCAAAGCTTTTTTGTACCAGGGACCAGTTTTATGCATGGAAATGTTTCTGCGGACTGGTTAGAGGCGCGGGCGTTGCAATAATAAGATTTTTCATTTTTATTTTTATGTATTAGATCTGAGTAAAATGATTAGACTTTATATTAGGCAATTACAATATGAAGTGCGGCAGTAAGGCAAAGGTGGAAACTATGGTTTTTTTAAACTAAGATCCGGAAGGTCTAATAAAAAAACTATTATTTGTACCAAGAAAGATTTTCTTTGCAGACCGGTACCAAATGATCCGCAAAATGGTACCGGTCCAGAGAGCAGGTGTTGGGGACCACTGGTGTGAATTATAGAAATATTTCAAATGATATTCAAGAAAAAAATAGAGATTTTAGTGATTTCAAATTAAATTTGTAATGTTTCTATTGATACCAAGCAAATAATTTAGTTAATACTAGTACCTACAGGATTGAAAGCAATTGAGGTTTTCTTCCTCTCCTCTCGGCTTTTCCCTTCAGGGTCCACCACGGCAAATCAACCTTCTCCATCTAACCCTATTCTCTATATCCTCCTCTCTCACACAAACTAACTTCATATCCTCTCTTGTCCACTATGTCCATAAATCTTCTCTTTGGTCTTCCTTAAGACCTCCTGTCGGGCAGCTCCAACTCCAGCATCTACCAATATATTCACTATCCTTCGTTTTTACATGGTCTGTATCCCTCGACCGCACTATCTCAGTCTGTCTTCTCTGACATTAAAAAACATCTAACATGCGTACACTGTCCTTCTGATAGACTCATCCCTGATCCTATCCATCCTTATCACTCCCAAAGAGAATCTTAACATCTTCATCTCAGCGACCTCCGGCTCTGACTCCTTTCTTTTCGTCACTGTCACTGTTTCTAGACCACACTGCATCGCTGGTCCCACTACTGTCTTGTATACCTTTTATTTCATTCTGGCTGATAGTCTTCCATCGTATACCCCTGACACTTTTTTTACACCCATTCCAACCTGCTTGAACTCGTTTCTTTTTCTTTTTTCCACATCTATTGCTCTTAAACCCAAGTACTTGGAATCCTCCAACTTCTTGATCCTCCCTCCCTATAGCCTCACCATTCCACCTAGGTTTCTCTCATTCACACACATATACAGTATTCTGTCTTTCTGTGACTAACCGTCATTCCTCTTCTTTCCAGCGCATACCTCCACCTCAAGATTTTTCTCAACCTGTTCCCTTCTGTCACTACAGATCACAATGTCATCCACAAACATCTCGGTCCATGAAGATTCCTGTCTAACCTCATCGATCAGCCTGTCCATCACCACTGCGAGCATGAAGGGGCTCAGAGCTGATCCCTGATAAAGTCCAACCCCTCCTTGAACTTCTGTTACACCTACAGCACACCTCACCAATGTTTCACAGCTAGCATAGATGTCCTGCAACAGTCCAACATACTTCTCTGCCACTCCAGACTTCCTCATACAATACCAGAATTCCGTTCATGCTTTTTCTAGGTCTACAAAAGTGCAATGTAGCTCCCCCTGACCTTCTCTGTACTGCTCTAACAGCATTCTCAAACCAAACACGATATCTGTAGTACTCTTTTCTGGGTATGAAGCCATACTGCTGCTCACAAATGCTGACTTCTGCTGTCAGACTGGTTGCTACTAATCTTTCCCATAACTTCATTGTATAACTCAGCAACTTTATCCCTCTATAGTTGCTGCAATTCTGTACATCCCTTTTTAAATGGGCACCATCACACTTCTTCGACATTCCTCAGATATCTTCTCGCTCTCCAAGATCCTATTCAATAATCGAGCTAGAAACTGTACCACTGCCTCTCCTAGACAGAACTGAACTGGAAAAGCCTCTTGGATAAGGGGTGAAAACATAAAACGTCTTCAAGTGAAGAAGTTCAAATCCAGTTACCAAGACAAGACGATTTCCACAAGAATTCACCATGATCTGGATGACTGGAGAACCTCCTAGACACTTCGATATCTCCACGGGTTTATCAACAGGACCAACTGTCTTTCCAAACCTCATCCTCTTCAATGCCTTCCCCACTTCACATTTACTGATCTCTGCTATTTTGTGGTCAACAACTGTCATCTCCTCTACCCTCGCCTCTCTTTCATTTTCCACATTCATCAGCTTTTCAAAGTACTCCTTGATCGTCCCATCAGTCTTCTAGCATCTGTCAATACATTTCCCTCTCTACCCTTAATCACCCGGAACTGATGTACATCCTTTCCATCTCTATTTCTCTGTTTTGCCAACCTGTATAAATCACTCTCTCCATCCTTACTGTCCAACAAAGCATACAAGTCATTGTACACCCTTTGTTTTGCCTTTGCTCCCTCTTTGTTCCTATCCTGTATACAAGATCTTCCCATCACTTCTTCATCTCCTCTATGACTGCACCAACATGCCCATTGAAGTCTGGCACAATAACAACTCTCTCATCTCAAGGGATGTTCAGCATCACTTCATCAAACTCATTCTAGAACTTCTTCTCCTCTAACTCACGTCCCACCTGTAGGGCATAGCCACTAATAGAGAATCACACCTTCAATTTCCAGTTGCTGACTCATGAGTCTATCTGACATTCGTTTCACCTTCAGAACATTCCCAACAAACTCCTCCTTCAAGATAACCCCTACTCCTTTTCTCTTCCTGTAAGTACCATGATAATGCAACTTAAAGCCTGCCCCTAAGCTTCTAGCCTTACTACCTTTCCCCCTGGTCTCCTGCACACACAGTACATCCATCTTCCTTCTCTGCATCATGTCATCCAACTCTTTATCTTTTCCTGTCATAGTCCCGATATTCAAGCTTCCTACTCCCAATCTCAGATTCTCGCCTCACCTGTTCTCTCTTCTTCTGAGCATGCCTTCCTCATATCCTTCTTCGACCTATAGTAGCCCAATTTCCACTGGTG
This sequence comes from Fistularia commersonii, assembly GCF_037954325.1. Lineage (NCBI taxonomy): Eukaryota > Metazoa > Chordata > Actinopteri > Syngnathiformes > Fistulariidae > Fistularia > Fistularia commersonii. The sequence continues at coordinate 4,461,802 of NC_141298.1, read as the reverse complement.
CCTTGTAGGTCATTGGTACCAATGGAGGTCATTGTTAACCCGCGCCACAAACCCAGGTTTGATTTGTAAGTTTGGTTTTGGCAAAAGTTTTTCGTCGGATGCTCTGTCTGATGCAACCTTCTGCATTTATCCGGGCTCGGGACCAGCTCAGGGAGACCTGGGCCCATGCACACATGAGCCCGTATCAATATATATGTATTTATTACTTGAATAAAGGTTACTTGTATAGATTAATTATAAATATTACTTTAAATAAAACAACACCAGCATTTATGATAACAATAATGATGATAATGATGATGATGATAATGATGGTATCAATAATAATACATGTAAGGTAAAGTCAGTCTATAAATTAGACAAGCTCATTAGCAGAGTACAATACTAACAATATGATAGTGGGTTTGTGTACCTGTCTGCAAACGCATCTGTGTGTCTGTCCCCATGTGTGTTTTCAGCATGTTTGCATGCACTGTGACTGGTGTGCATCCTGCACTTACACATGTGTTCCTGCTGTCTTAGTGTTAGCCACCAGAGAGTTAAGCTAAAGTTGAGGGGTAAGGGAAGGCAAGCTGTTCAAAATCGTTGTGGCAACACCTGCTACTACAGAGGCCGTCTGTCAGTCAATGTGGCGCAGCACAAAACCAGCCCCCCAAAACACAAACACACAGTAAATACACACAAACATACATGAAAACAGGCATGCATCAATGCACCCATGCGTCTGCACATATACAGACAATTTTTGAAGGACAAATAGCTGTTTAGCATGCTGTGGGAAGTAATTTGGCAGGTTCCATGAACAATCAATATACAACACCAACAATTGGAAGGATGTAACGAATGAAATCAAGATCAAGTTAATAAGAAAGTTAATTTATAAAAAATGATCCGATAATCATAATCACTGAGGTGTCACTTTTGGTTTCACTTCCATTAAGTGTTTCTATATCATTGTATTTTCTTATTAAAAGCTGAACACTTCCTCTTATTTTACTTTCGGCTGCTCCCTTCAGAGGTCACCGCAGTGAATCTTCTTCCTCCATCTAACCACATCACCAGTATTATCATTTGCAGTAACTTTATGTCTTCTTTCACTCCCTCCATAAATCTTCTCTTTGGTCTGCCTCTACACCACCTTCCTGGTAGTTCCAGCCTCAGCATATTTCTACAAATATATTCACTATCACTCCTCTGTACATGTTCACTCTCTGTCTGGGCTCTCTGACTTTATCTACAAAACATCGAACATATGCTGTCCCTCTGATGGACTCATTCTTGATCCTATCCATCCTCATTACTCCAAACCAGAACTTCAACATCTCCATACTAGTTGCCTCCAGCAAATAGATAGTTCCCTGTCTATTTCCTCAGTGTAACTTTCTCTAAATCACATATCGCAAGTCTCAACCACCATCTTGTACACCTTTCTTTTCATTCTCGTTGATACTCTTTTATTGCCTATCACACCTGACACTTTTCTCGACCCGTTTCAACATGCTTGAAAATGTTTCTTTGCCTCATTTAAAACACTCTCTACTGTTTCAGACTGACCCTAGGTACTAAAAGTCCCCCACTTTTTTATCTCTACTCCCTGTAGCCTCACAATTCCCCTTAAGGGCCTCCTCATTCACACATGTGTTATATCTTGTGGCGACTAACCTTTATTCTTCTTCTTTCCAGGGCACACCTCCACCTCTCAAAATTGTTCTCCATCCGGTCCCTGCTCTCAGTATATATTACAATGTCATCTGCGAACATTGTAGTCCATGGTGATTCCTGTCTAACCTTATATATCAGCCTATCCTTCACCAAAGTGAACAAGAAGTGGCTCAGAGCTGATCCCTGATGCAGTCCCATGTCCACTTTGAACTCCTCTGTCACACCTATTGCACATCTCACCACTGTCTCTCATAATGTCTTGCACCACTCTAACATACTTATCTGCCACTCCAGACTTATTCATACAGTACCGCAGTTCCTCTCTCAGCACCCTTTCATATGCCTTTTTCTAGATTTACAAAGGAACAGTGCCTTCTCTGTACTTTTCTGTCAACATTCAAAACGAAAATATTGCATCTGTTGCAGTCTCAATGCAAAAAACAATACTGCTGCTTACAACCGCTCACTTCTGCTCTTGGTTTAGTTTCCACTATTCTTTTCCATAACTGCATTGTATGTCTCATTACTTTATTACTAAATAGGTACCAAAACTCTCCCCTGACACACCAAGTAGTCTCCTACCAGTCTCCCTGATCACGGGGAGAAAGAAGGAAAATAGGATGCTAATTCTTTCATTCATTCATTCTTTATATAGATATACCATACAGAGATGCATTTATACAATTTAGAATATATAACTTTTACAAGAATTGCCCTGTAGTAAACTAAGTGTATTAGGCAATGTTTTGTGATCATATCAGCTTGCACATAGGGATGTTTTCACAGGTTTTCAATGTGCAGCCTCAAGTTGTAAAATTTAAAAGAGCCTCTAGAAGCCAATTACAATTGTCAAGTTGATAGGCTTATTGACCGTGTTTAACATAGGTTCATATTTTCTCAGGGTGACAAAGATCCCTTTCTATTGAGCATGAAATCATGATTTGTGACAGTAAAAATCTTCATATCCTCTGTGAGGAAAAAAAAGATCAATATCTGTTAGAATTAGGATGCATAAAAACCTACCAAACACAGGTCTGCATTTTGGAAGTGTATTAATTTGCTATTTTAACAGAGACTAAAAGGTCAGAAGTTCGGCATTGTGGACACAAACTATTCTCTAAAGTGTTCTCTGAGTACACATGCAAGCCAGTTTTTGATTTCATTTGTTTGATGTTTGTCTCTGTCCTTACCCCCTGAGAATGACAAGTACAGTATGTACTGTCCTGAGTAATTGTCTCAACATGAAAAGTGAGCAGAGCACAACATTACACTCACGGTCTATTCAGCCATAGGCCTACTACCTTTAAATCACTCAAGATGAAAGTTTTGCAGTTGTAAAGTGTGAATGGCATATGGCAGTTATTATAGCATTAGAGTGTAAATGTCCAAGGGACTGCCTGTGTGGTATTAGGCTTAGTAGATACTGGGACATTGAAAATTGAGAGAGGAGCAAAAGCTTTCAGAAGACGGTTATAATATAAGAACAAAAGAGAAGAAGGAAAAAGCAAAGATGGAGGTAAAAGCCTGAGGGAAGTTAAGCCTGAGGGGAAAATTTGGGTGAGTGACATAAGACAAAGAAAAATAGAGACACTAGAAGATAGAGTTACAGAAGGGGAGACATATTGGTGTCTGTCACTAGATCTCAGGAGGCTGTAGAACATCTCAGCAGAGCCTGTGCTTGTTTCATGATTATTATTAATGACCTAGGAGCTGCTTAAAGCCTCCTAACACACAACCACAAAACAAGTCAAGTGTTTCACTGCTATGCATCAATATCCATTTTATTATTTCAAATTTAAAACTTCCTATTACCATCAGACTCTCTACAACCTCAGATGGTTCTCTAATCTCTCTCTCTCTTAATCATTATTGTGTCTTTGGACTGTTGGAGTCAGACAGTAATTTTATCACTGAATCAGGAAAAAGAGAGGGATCTTCTACAGCTACTATAACATTACAATACCATTTGGTAATCATTTAAGATGAAGCATGACTTAAAGGTCAGCGAAGCTGCTCAACACGCTTCACTCAACCAACGGTCTTTACCCACCAGCGAGACAAAATTTTGTCATGTTAAACAATTTACATCTCCACATGTTGGGAATTGATGTGTTTTCATTCTTACTATAGAGCCTGAGAGGTACCGCTCCAACTACAATCTATCAAAATATTCTTCAACTAATTCAGCTGGATGAACAAAGAGAGAAATGTGTAATTCCAGTGCAACCTAAACATTTCAAGTATAATTGAGGAAACTGTATAGATTTTGTAAAAAGTTCCAAACAAAATGTAAAAACATAAATATTATGATAATTGTAATGATGATAACAAACAATATATGCTGTCAGGAGCTTGTTCTGCTGTCCGCAGTTTGCCTTTTCAACTTGATGAAGCTTACTACCACCTAAGCTATCATTGTAGCATTGTAAGATCCCTCTTTTATCAGAACAAGAGGCCTAGCCGGAACCAGAAGGAATATCCACTGAATGAGAGTCCATTGAGATAAGAGCACCTGGAGTGCCTTCTCTGTATGGGTATGAATGTTTGTTGAGAAGGATTATAAGTCGATCCAGGGCTGGGTGGGTGTAGGGGGTAGTGGGGCGGCGGGTTGTTATGTGCGGTGCTGTCGACAGTATGTGATCGTCTCAGGCTTGCAAAGTAGCAAGAGCTTTATTTTCTTCTCTCTCGACTTGTCTTTTTCTCTGTCGTCTCAAGCGTCTTGGAAAGTGCTCAGATCATATGCAAAGCTGTTTTATGGTAATGTGAGTACTTTGGTATCAGTGTCAGGACTGGGATACACAGACTAAATCACAGTCTCCTCCTTTTCTAGCTTGCCACCTCATGCTTACTATTTTACTTTTCCAGATTCATTTGTCTTGGCAAAGACAAGCTTTTCCCCCACAAGAATGTGGGAAAGGGAAAAGGATCCAAAGGTCTTACCTTTGGTCACTTTTCCCAAAGCAAGGACTTTCTTCATGATAAAAGGATGGACTTAAAGGATATCATCAGTTTTCTATTTTTTTCTAAATATTGAATCTAATCGGAACCTTTGTGCATGCGCTAACTTCCTTTAAAAAACTAATTTCATGGACTTTTTTTACGGTTGTAAAAAAATTAGAATAAATAAATACTCCGTAAAGACTTGGTACTGATGGTTCCTGAAAGGGAAAAACAAACATTCAACTCCTGTGTTATAAAGTGTATGGAAAAATATGTATTTTAATAAAAAAATAACTTATCATTTCTTTGCAGTTTTGAGAAAGATTAATTTTACGGATGAAGGTTATTGAATGGAAATAGTAATTATGACATATCAACATACTCTGAATTCATCTGAGGCCATCATTCATTTGAAGGGAAGTTCTGCAAAAGCATGATAGAAAATAGATATTAACAGATATGTAAACTCAGGTAAAATAATATATCATTTCATGGTTTATTCATCTAATGAGAAAAACATTGTTTCTATGAGATCAATAAATAACAGATCCTACAACTTGATAAAATTAGTCATACAATTTTACTTAGAGCTATGAAACGGTTCCATTACTATGAAAAAGATACATAGTAATGGAAGGGTTGTTTTTCTAACTTCTGCAAATCCATTTTTATCCCAAGAGTAATATGTTTGATACGATAGCTTCATTGTTTTAATACCTGTCTCAAGTTTATCAACTTCTTTTAACTATTTACTTGCTAAGTGAAGTGAACACAATAAAATTGGCCAGTCTTTGCAGGTCAGATGCATTTGGAAGTACCGGGACGGACATTTCCTTCTCCAACATAATATTTGCAAAGCATTTAATTAGCCATAAAGCTCTGGTTATCATCACATGAAACCACTATGTAGGTCAGTTATTCACGCATTAAGCTTAAAGGTTCCATCAAAAACAAAAATGTATAAAGCCCATATAGAAGGAAATGTGATCTATGAAAAAAAGAGTAACTGTATAGATATACATAACTCCAAGGTACAGCTGCTCTTCTCACTGCGTTGAAGGTAGATGGATTAATAAATCTTTCAGCAACACTGGCCTCTGGATTTTAAAAGGATTAACTGTTTCTGTTTAGCTTCTCACATTTCTGCAGTGTGTGTGCAACGTAAACACCTTATCCCTCAATAGTTCTCAAACAAATACACAGAGACGTATGCAAACACAAACAAATAAAACATCGTACAAATAGGGGTTCACAAATAACATACTGTAAATGAAGCAAAGTAAGCAATTATTTTTACTCTCATATACATTACACAATAGGCAAAAAGGAAAGTTTGCAGAAAGGGATAATTTCTTGTATTCAATTCCCTGTATTTAATTGAATGATGTTCTAGAGTTAAAGGCAGATGGAAGACACCACAGTTCATCTCCTGATCTGGGACCCTCTCAGTTTATTCCTTTACCCAACACGAACCTTGGTGTTTTGATCTGGATCTGAGCTGTGTGCTTGAAGAAATTCTTTCTTTTGTGGTCTACAGTTCAACAGATGGCGCTGATACAAGCAGCAGCAAATAGCTTGATAATGTGTAAACTTTACACCAAGGGATATGCAGTTGTTGTGTTGAAATAAAATTTTCTAAAATTTGGATAAGAACAATAATCCTTTGTGGAATAACTTTGCAGGGGTCTTTCTTTTATTCCTAAAAAAGAAAAGTGAATTGACTGAAGAAGGCAGCATACCAGGCTCAGACCAGATGTTCTTGTGTGGTCCAATGTTGCAGAAGCAGTCTTCATCCCTGAACTGTACCCTGGGAAGAGCAAACACCAGTAGTATATATCAGCCGAAGTGGTTAAACTATAAAGAACTGGCAGCCGAGTGTAATGATGTGGGCTGGACTGTGACGGTTAACTGCGAGGAAGTTCGAAGCAAAGGCTTTGTGGTCAGATTAAAGAACCGGCTTCTCCGCGCCATTGGAATGACTGGAACACATTTGTGGAGGGCCAACAAGAGCTGGCAGAGAACATTGAAAAGCAACCTGCTGATTGTGGCTTCAGAAAAAGGAATGTTTCTGGTGATAAAACCACCACTGAAGGGAGCTGCTGTGGAGCAAAGGGTGATGTGCCCTCAGTCAAAGCTACCTGCGGTCCTGAAATTGGGGAAGCACATGATAGGGGGCTGGAACATCTGTGAACAGTGGCTCCTGCTGATGACCCTGCGGCAGGTCCATCGTGCAATGGAGAAACTATGGCAGGCAGAGATAACCAACGGGAAGAGCAACATAAATCTGATCCTGTGAACATTTGGTACGCGTGAGCTCGGGTACGTGTGTAGGATGGGAAAAAGAAAGTACATTTTGAAGTCAGAAAAACATTCAAACTATCGTTGAATTGTTTTCTTAGAGGGACATATTTTCTAGGATTCTTGGTGAGAACAATTACCTCAATATGAGAAATTTCTAAGCTAAAGTCACAGCAGTCAAATGCTGTAACTGTGCAGTTTTTATATCGATCGTACTTTTGTAGGCGCTTTCAGGTGCAACAGTAGAAAAAGAATGAATGAATGAATGATAGTTTTGCAGTTTTTTCTTGCTTTCTAACACCAAGGAGACTGAGCACAATTGGCAGTCAAATGTGGTCCTTCATTCAACTCCGTAATATAACATCCATTCTAGCCATTGAAATAGTTGTTACAGTTGTGAACGTGCAGTACTATCAACAGTCATCCCCATTCTTAATGGCTGGCAATCAGACCCATGGCCACTAATGCCTTTGTTTTAATTAAATCATAAAGAAGAAAGAAATGTAATGCATTTGCACTTGTCCCGTTACAATGTTAACAAACAGGAAACTGTAAATTCTTACCTCACTGTTTGTCAGGATCTACCTACAGTTCCAGCCTTAATACTTTCGGGGGTGACACAAGCAGAAGTGTCTATTTTTCTTGTGTGTGTGTGTGTATCTATCTGTAGTATTTGTCATCCTCAGAGATCTTTGCACTGTATCCTGCCGAGTGTCATGCATCATTGTCAGAGGTTAGCTATAGGGTGATGAAGTGTCCAGTCATCCCCTCCCGAGGTGCTCTGAGTCCTTTCCTAACACACACACAAACACACACACAAACACTTTTTAAGTAAAAAAAAAAAAATTGGAAATCGTGAGAAGGCAGTGTATGGTAAAAAGAGTATATATGCAGTTTGACTTTGACTGTTTAACTATCAGTCACAGTGTTATATTTTCTTTACCCCCACTGCTCCCCCCACATTTAACTGGAGAGCTGTGCTTGCAAAGAGAAGCACAGCAGAATGCAAAGGGGGTTGAAAATAATTGTACGAACATAAGGCGTAAAGATGGGCCCAGTTACAGGGAAGGGGGTGCTGCTGACCCTCATGTTAATTAAAGCAAAGTTTCACTGCAGAGTCCTGAATTAATTAAAGCACATTTGATGTTGCTACACCACCCCCACCATTCCCACCCCTTCATAGATCCCTCATCTGCCATCCTTCCCTTTCAATAAAATTTTACCCAGCAAACAATCATATTTCCACATTTGTTTGCTTGTGTGTGTGGTCAGTAATGATGGTTTATGGTGTTAAGTTTGAACGATTTGGCTACGATGTTTCTAAAAAGATGAAGAAACAAGATAAATGAACTAGACAATAATGAACTGACATGCTGAAGAAATATATTCTCTCTCAAATTTAAGAGAATAATAAATCTTTTTTTTTTTTCCAAGTGATGGTGTTTTGGAGGTATGAACCAAATTTTCTGCTTTTAGTGGAGTGATAATATCGCCAGCTGTGTTGAAGCACCATTCTTCCTTCCGCACCACAGATTTTAAAATTAGGATTTATAGCCGAGATCACTATCTCTGATGCCACCAGCACCTGCTGGCTGTTTAAAATCACATTCAACAATGCCCTCCCTTTGCGTACAAACTGGTGCTAAGCCTAACCATAACCGCAAAACAACCTGACGACTGACAACAAACCACCAAGGACGTTAAAGCAGATTTAAAATTGTTAAGGTAAAGGGACTTGCAAAGGCTCATGCCCTGGAGGAGACATTGCCTTTTACATGTATGTGTGTGTGTGTGTGTGTGTGTGTTGGGGGGGGGGGGTGTCTTGGTGTTAGCCAAAGATCATTTGATTTTGCTGTTACAGGTGGTCAGGTGGGATGGGGCAAAGAGGGCTGACATTTTGTCATCTGCTTAACGCTGAGGTCCCTTTGGGGGGCTAATGAATGCCATCATTTTTAGTGATCAATAAATCATGCCTTATTGATCCCCCTCCCTCCTAAGCTGGCTTCTGTTCTCTGAAAGTCAGAGAGTGGGAGTGGTGGTAGGGGTGGCTAGGAGGCATGTGGACAGACAGGAGTTCCAGGGATGAAGGGTTAGGAGGCATAAGAGTCCAGAAAGAATGGACAGTTCAGGATTTGAGAAATTGTGAAATGAGAGATAAGATAAGAAATGAGAGATTGTGTAAAAAGAGGATTGTTAAACTGAGCGGTATTCAAGATGATAAGATGAGATACAAGTGTGGGTTAAAAAATGTATGTCTTCTTGTGACAATCTGTTTTTGTTTTGCTTTTTTGTGCCTAAACTGTAAGGACCACCAACAATATAATACAGAATAGTTTTTAGTTTACTATTAAAATATGTTGTTGATGTGTGAGGGTAGTGGTGATTATCAGGGATAGAATTTGAATGCATGTGCTATTACAAGTTGAACTGAATCAGTCAAGTTACATCACAGTATACGTATCTGATATGATCATTGGCCTGCAAGATATTTTGAATTTAAGGGTACCACCTTCTTCTCCTTCTTTTCCTCCTGGCTTTTCCCTTCAGGGGAAACAACCATTAGATAATTTGGCAGTGGTAGTACCATGACAATCATATAACGTAAGATGAATTTATTAACTGATAAATTCAATTATTCATCAAATGAGCGGATTGGGAGAGGACATCCTGTAAAACAGGAGCGATTGTGGCTCAGAAGGGAGAGAGAGCGTTTCCTGCAATTGGAAGGTTTGATCTCTGGCTCCTCACGTCTGCATGCTGAAGTGTCCTTAGGCAAGACACTGAACCCGTAGCTGTTCCGAATAGTTAGGTTAGCGCCTTGCATGGCAGCTCTCTCACTCTCTGTGCATGATTGTTTTTGGTGAATAGGTGAATGCAATATCCAGTGTAAAGCGCTATGGAACTGCAAGTTGATAAAAGTTGATTTAACCATAACACACACTGCATGCACTAAATATATTTGGTGAAAAAAGATACCTGTCTTGCATAATAGCAAGATGTTTCTTGGTTCACTTGCGGTGTCTAATTGGGGCTTTTCTGCATGGAGTTTACACACTCTCCCAATGCCTGCATGGGTTCTTAACAAGAAAAAAAAATTATGAGGGTTACTGAGAATTCTAAAACATCCATAGGAGTGGAAGAGTGTTTGAATGGCTGTATGTCCAGTCTACGGTGTGCCCCACCACCTACAATTTGTGTTGATACTATAAATTTACTTAGACAACATCCGTCCACGCTGGAGATGCTGGAGCCTAGCCAAGCTGTCATCGGGCGAGAGGCGGGGTACACCCTGGACTGGTTGCCAATCACTTGCAAGGCCACATATACTGATAGATAACCATTCACTCCTTCAGGGCAATTTTCCTAATTTTTTTTCCAATTAATCTGCTGCATGTTTTTGGACTGTGGGAGGAAACCAGAGAACCCGGAGGAAACCCATGCAGACACCTGGGAGAACATGTAAACTCCATACAGAAAGTTATCGGAATCCAACCATGGTCCTTCATGCTGAGGTCGAAGGCCGAAGAGCTAACCACTGAACCACCGTGCCACCTACTAGGTCCAAAATACAGTCTAGTTGCGTCAGGAAGGGCATCTGGCGTAAAACTTTTGCCAAAACCAAACATGTGAATCAAACTTCACAATATCATACCAGATTGGTTGAGGCCCGGGTTATCAATGACCGCCATTGGTACCGATGACCTACAGGGTAAAAGTGGAAATTGGGCTTCTGTGGGTCAAAGAAGGATAGGAGGAAGGCGTGTTTGGGAGCAGAATGAGAAGAGGAAAGGCAAGAGTCTGGGACTGAGAGTAGGGAGTTTGAATATTGGGACGATGACAAGAAAAGGTAGAGAGTTGATTGACATGATGCAGAAAAGGAAGGTGGATACACTGTGCGTCTAGGAGGCCAGTTAGTAAGGTTAGAACCTTAGGAGCAGGCTTCCAGTTGTACTATCATGGTACTGACAGGAAGAAAATGGACAGGAGTACAGGGAGATACAGCACAAGGTAAAGATAGAGGTAGCAAGGGCAAAAGAAAGGGTGCACAATAACTTTTATTCTCAGCTGGACAGTAAGGAGGTGGAGAATGACTTATACAGGTTGGCAAAACAGAGAGATAGAGATGGAAGGGATGTAGATCAGGTCCGAGTGATTAAGGATAGAGAAGGAAATATATTGACAGATGCTAGAGGAGGGATGTGGAGATGGAAAAAGTACTTTCAAAAGGTGATGAATGACGAAAATGAAAGCGAGGCATGGGTAAAGGAGGTGACTATTGCAGACCCCAAAGGAGCAGAGATCAGTAAAAGTGAAGTGAGGAAGGCATTGAAGAGGATGCAGAGTGGAAAGGCAGTTGGTCCTGATGATTTACCTGTGGAGGTATGGAAGTGTCTAGGAGAGGCAGCGGTAGAGTTTCTGGCTAGATTATTCAACAGAAGCTTAGAGAGTGAGAAGATGCCTGAGGAATGGAGAAGAGGTGTGATGGAGCCCATTTTTAAGAATAAGGGGGATGTGCAGAATTGTGGCAGCTATAGACAGATAAAGTTGATGAGCCATACAATGAGGTTATCGGAAAGAGTAGTTGAAACCAGACTGAGAGCAGAAGTCAGCATTTGTGAACAGCAGTATGGCTTCATGCCTAGAAAGAGTACAACAGATGTAGTATTTGCCCTGAGAATGTTAATGGAGAAGTACAGAGAGGGCCAGAGCGAGCTGCATTGTGTTTTAGAAGACCTAGAAAAACCATATGACAGTGTGCCAAAAGAGGAACTTTGGTATTGTTTGGGGATATCTGGAGTAGCGAGGAGTATGTTAGACTGGTGCAGGACATGTATACTAGCTGTGAGACAGTGGTGAGGCGGGCTGTAGGGGTAAAAGAGAAGTTCGAGATGGAGGTGGGACCAGATCAGCGGAGAGTGTGGAAAAGAGGTAAAGAGACGGATTGAAGCAGGTTGGAATGCGAGGAGAAAAGTGTCAGGGGTACTATGCAATAGAAGACTATCAGCTAGACATATCAGATTCGTCTGACATTTGCCTGAACATTGACTTTGAAAATAAAACCAGCTTGGTTTTGAAGGCTCTAACGTTTGCTTGCATTTCATACACAAACTGGTTTTTCCCTTGTAGCTTCACATCCAGCTCATTCATGTGTCAGTATGTCCACGGTAAAGGCTAAATCACGATGCTAATCTGTGTCATTTAGCCCAGGAAAATTCTCAAGTGTTCTCAAGTAGCTCCAAAACGGAAATAATCTCATGTTTGACCTCCAAAATGCATTGATCCAATCATTCACATCAATTATAAATTCTGTACCATCTTCAGCGGACCGGATTGAAAAGACCAACGGGCCGGATGTGGCCCGTGGGCCGTAGTTTTTCCACCCGTGGTCTGGTGGAAGACCAAAGAGGAGATTTATGGATGAAGTGAGAGATGATATGACAGTAGTTGGTGTGAGAGAGGGGGATATAGAGAACATATATATATATATATATATTACAAAAATAACATTCAAAGACCTTACTCTGTCTTCGTTCTTTGACAAAGTGGAATTTCCTCTGGAGATAAAGTTGTGTCCATTCTAAGAATCAATAATCCATTTATAAATATGTTATTAACAGAGGAGTTAAGCCGCATATATATTTCATGGCAGAGGAGTGGGAGCATCTCCCACGGGTGGCAGGGCTTTATTCCATATCATTCATTTATAATTAATTGGCACCACCAGAGACTTACGGAATTAGGAAACCTGCTATGGACCAGAGATGGTCTGTTCCCCCTCTGTTACACTTCTTAAACACTGGGGGGCCTTTTTCGCAAGTATATTAAAAAAAAAAAAAAAAATCTGAGCCTAAAAGGATCGGAATCATTGCTTATGATGGTAGACCAATAATAAGCCGTACAGATCAAAATGGATCAAAATTGATCTAAAACCTTTAGACCACCAAAAATACATATGTAGAAATAAAACTAAATACTATTCCATTGTTTTGGATCATTTTCTCAGTACCTCTGTTGATACCATCTACATGTTCAGCAACAAAACACACACTACTTTGATCGGTGAGTGAACTAAATTGATTCAGTGGAAACTTGGTGGTTTACTAAAATTGCAAACATGTCTTTGTACATTCCATTTAAATGATCCTTAAACATTCAGGGCAACACAAAGTATGTTCTACAGAGGGATTAAGCAAACACACACACACACACACTGAACTGAATAACTTTTTATTGTCCTTTGTTAATCAGGTGGACTGACTTTGCCGTCACTTTCCTCCATGAACAAAAGAGCTACTGTGGTTGTAAGGGAGCTGTATCAGTGTAGCATCTCTCCGGCAGCACCAGGGCAGCCAGGCAGGCAAGAAGAAAGGCCCTGTCACTGCAGGATGGCTGCAGGCGAGGAGAAAGACACTGCTGACAAATGCATTAATTAATTTATCAACTTCATTTCCCAATTAACCTTACATGCCACCTTCCAGGTAAACCAGCCGGAGGAGGATGGGTTGCGCAGGGCTCCGGCACTGGCGACACCTTAAATAGGGAAAAGAAGAAGTGAGGGTAGATGAAAAATCCCTGAGACAATAGTTTTTTTTCTGCTTTTCAAAAAAGAAAAGACAAAACGGATGTGATAACATTGTCATTATCATGCATTTAGAGGTTTTCCCAATCCCCATTGCAGACACAATGTCCAGTTTAATTAGTACAACGTTTGATGCATGTTTCCACTCCCTTCATTTACATTTTCAATTATTTTTCAATATTGATGCATCAGCTGTTTAAAGCCCGCCTTGTCTTTGTCTCAACCAATACCCATTCTTTCATTTCCATTTGACCCTGACATGTCATTAAATAGCTAAGAGGTAATTCAAATTATTCGGCCCTGTATAATTGCTGGTCTGTATGTCTGACTTAAATTTATTTATGCAGTTCATTTATTCATTTATATATTTATATTGTATTTACTAATTTATTCATTTAAGTACTCTCCACATCTCACAATTGAATTATGGCACTCATATTTTTAGCATTAAAATCAGGTCAAAGTTCAAAATGGGTAGATGTTTTAAAATTTTCAGTCAATCTATCAAAAACAAAAAGTACAGCAGCAACACTTTCCGGCTGAGATAGCACACAGCTCCCATTTGCAATTGTTGGCTTCCCTCCATCCCAAACAGTGGTGGTGAAGTATAATATCCACAACTGCAAATTAGCGTGAAGACCAGCTCTGACAGTTTCTGGCAGGGATCCGGCTGTCATTGAAACAATAATGAAACGAGAGTCGAATACTGGTCTGGATTCATTTATATCTTCATGAGTTCATACTTAGTGAAGTATTGTTAAAGTTTTGGTCAGTTGCATTGTATCCAGTCCATTTAGTCTTTTTCTCTTGAAATTGCCTCTGCCAGAAAGCTTTTGGAAGGAGATGAAAGGTTAACAGGAAGATATGAATCGAAAGGACGCGGAATACACACTCTTTTGTGGTTTGGTGACCCTTGTTTAATTTTAAGTAAGGTTGGTCCAGGGGACTACTATTGTAACATCTCTATAACTTAATTCTTATTATGTCTAATCATGTGGTAATGTATCAAAATGTTTCTCAATAGCTTTGTTTCAACATATTTTATTATTTTTTCAACTTATGAAGTTAATAGAGCATATGTTGGCACCTTAGAGACCATTCTTTTTAACTGTTTTGTACATTTTCAACTGGTTAACCCTTGTTGTTGTGTATTGTAATCCTAGAAAGAAAAAGACAGATCTGGCCTCTGGCAAACACACCAAAATCAAGAATTAACTTCAGATGATGTGTTGACGTATGCAGGATGCATGAAGTACAAATTACACCAAAAAGTTCTTTGTCCTTTGATTCGGAATAATTACCCAATTATGCAAGAAAAGTGTTTGTTATTACCAATTAATATGACCTCAATTGACTATGTAATTGATCAATCACAGTGCTTATTCATTTCAAATCATGGCACGCGACATGTTTTGGGGACTGAAACATTTTAGTCTTAAAAGTGCATTTTCATTATAAGCAGGTTGCCATTATATGTTCATGAACATGTGTCAATGCTTTTAAAAAAGTTGACATGACAGATTCTATTCCACTGCCCCATGGGGATATAAAATGTCAACTTTTTTTTTTTTATTTGCCCAAGTATTGATATTAACTTTTGTTAAGTTAAAAAAAAAATCTATTTGATTCACTCTTGGCATCCAGAGTGCAACAGTGTACTACTGTAATACCAACCACAGTAATTTGTCCTTTCTTTGATTCAACTTCAAGAAACCAACTTTCCTGTTCTTGCTTGTTTCTCCCAATGTGCTGTTTTATACTCCTCCTCATATTTCTCTCCTTCCCTGCTTGCCATGCCACCCCAACCCCCAATTCCCTCTTTTTTTTCTTTTCCTTTTTTGATGTGTTTGCCTTCACGGCTTCTGAGCGCTCTCTAATTCCATCTGGCCACAACAGAGAAGGCGGCACGATGAGAAAAAGCATTTCCATATGTGCAAATTAGGGACCCCATCCCCATCCCTACACACACGCAACTGCTCACACACAGACAGACACACGCACACACACAGTCACAAAATGCACCTTCCTCCCCCTACATATTGACTGCCAAAGCTGCTAATGTTGATCAAGGGGAGGGATTTTGTTGGCTCTGGTCTGTAGGTTGTCATCACTATAATGTCTATATCAACAACTATTACCTGGGGAAATTCCGTAGATTAATAAAATATATTATTATTATTATTATTATTATTATTATTATTATTATTATTATTATTGTTATTATTATTATTATTTTGCCAGATTGAAAGAAGTGAGCCTGCAGCTTTATTACCTATTTCAATTTCCACTTGTAAATCAAAACATTGCCTCTCACAGCTTGGCTCCACAAATTAGTCTTTGTTGTTCGTTATGTTCGAAGAGAATGAAGGAAGGAGAAGTGATAAATATGGCGACAATTAAAATCACCCATCCTTGCCCTCAGCCCAGGGAGGAAACAAAGTCTTGCTACCACGTTTATTTCAATTGTCGTTGATGTTAGATCATCTGCATTTTTGTAGTTTTTCTAATATTAAGAAAATGTTGAATAAAACCGACAGTTGATATATGCACCCATGTTCTCCCATTGTTTTGCATTGTTTTGTTTTGCAGGTATGTCCATTGCACATCCCTCCACCTTAAATGTCATTACCACCCTTCAATGGACTTCATACAAACAATGCAGCGCAGTTAATAATGATGCATGCACAGTGCCATAGAGTCTTTTCATCTGCCTGTATGTCAGTGTCACTCACGACAAAAAACAACTCCATTGTGTCTGCGTAACTGGGATCATTCAATCAATGCCTGTTTGTAAGCAAATCCTAGACAGCTAACTAGATTGAGATATATTGAGAGATTCCAGCACACATGAGGGCTGTCAATATCACCATTCCTGAGTGGCCAGGCCATTAAAGCCGAGGCTAATAGCAGGAGGTGACATTGAAATATGATATTTGTGTGTGTGAACGTGTCCTTGTGTGTGAAATTTCCACCATTTCTCTCGAATCACATTTACATTAAAATAATAATGTTTACACTCAGGTCGAATGGAGTTGAGAGAACTGCAAGAGGAAAACAGCTGAGTATCTTTTGTTTCAACACTGAATCTTCAGCACAAATTGTTTTAATTGTCTTTGATTTTATTGATTAGTAAATACAGTAATAAATAAGAGGATACTATATGATCACAAAATCTCCCAAGTCAAAAAGATAGAAAAGGACGTTAGATGTAATTTATTTTTCATTTGTTTTTTAGAATATCAAATAACTGAATACGGGATCAAATATTGATCTGAACTTGAGATAACCTCCCTCAGTAGAATTAGTTGGCTCTTCATGAAGCCTCCCACACTGAACTTTTTTTGAGTGACACAGAAATGTGAAAGGTCTTTGAAGGAGTATACATTCTGACTTTAACTTTGGAGCAGTTAACCTATGTAATGTAAACACAGTGCAATGTAGTGAAATGTCATTAAAACAAACAATGTACATGTTGAACTCACCTGGCAAGGTTGCAGAGAATAATGGTTAAAGTAAATCACTGTGTTAAACAGGCCAAATGTCAAAGAGTAGATAATGGATGGATACATTCATCGATCTATACGCAGGAAGGTCACCGTATTATAGGTTTGTGTAAAATTGTTATATTTTTTTGTGTACTTCATGTAAGAAAGTGTCAGCTTTTAGCCCTCTTGCAGCCTTTTATCGCCCTTTAGGCTCAATCATCTGAAGCCTCCTCAAGGATTCTTTGCAGCAATAAGAATACTACATGTGGAGTTTTTTTTCATTCATATTGCTGGGAGTGAAGTTCAATATATAATTGAAGTGTTTTATCATGGAAACATGGTAAAACCATTGTAACAAAATGGATGAGAAGAAAATTGTATTACATTCATTTCACCCCAATCACATGTGTATTTTTACCTGTATAAAGACAGACATTACAATAAAAAATAAATAAAGAGAAACATGAATGAACCATTCATGCATATGACAACCCCTTTATCATCACTTTGAAAAGAAGTTTTATTGTTTGAAAACCGTAACTGCTCAAAATATTGAAGATCCTACATGTTTTTGGCGGGGACCCTCAGATTCATTAACAAAATGCTGTAACTGACAATTACCTTTAGAATATCTTCTAAGTCCTTTTCAAAGACGGGTCTCCTCAAGGAAAAAGAAAAGAAAGGGTGTCAAAATTGAACAAAATTCATCAAATTATTATTGACATTATTAATATTGACACATTTACATATAATTTGACAGTCAATTGTTTTGTGGATTAATTAATCATATTTGACTTTTCAAGTGTTTATTTATTTATTCATTTATTTATTTTATTTGTGTCTTTTTTTCTTTTGTTCTTAATGACATGGACTTCAAATAGATGATGTGATCATGTGTCGGGAAGCTGTGGTTATTTAAGATATTTCATGGTTTAATTGTGGTTGTAATTTATTCTGAAATTTAATCGATTGGACAACAGTGAAACAAAATGTGAAGTGACTTTAAGGCCGATAAAAATTAATTAGTAATAGAGAACAAGATGGAACAAAAGAAACATCCCTGCTTCCTCATATTTTATGCTAATCCTAAAGTCGATAAAGTGCTGCAAATCAACAGACTCGGTAATTACCACAGAAATTTTCTTTTTAAAAAAGACATAGCGTCTTTAAAGAATTTTTGAATTATTATGAACGGAGATCAATCTGACAGCTCAGGTGTTTAAACTTAAACTTCATTAAACTTATCAGGTATCCCTCCATGCCAAATGATCCCTAACTTCTTTGTGAATCTACATGTCGCAATTGTGTTTGCACTGGGAATTTTATAGAGTTCAAACAGCTGGCACCAATACTGCCTATCAGTGGCAACTATCCATTTGACCCTTGTATGTTTCTGCTGTGAAGATCACAAGATGGAGGCCATCATCCAATGTGAGGCAGAGGGGAGGTTGTTCATGTGGGAGCAGAAGAGTCACAGGAAATCATCTCAAAAGAGTGCATATAAGATAGCTCCAAGGGGCTTTGTGTGAGCAAAACACTGCCTAACAACGTGCACTTGTGTATTTATGGATGTTTTTGTTTAAGCACTGCTGCTGTAAGCCAGGACTAAAGAAGCCTCAAGGGGCCATTGGGAAATCTTGGGCCCCCATGACCCCTCCCTGTGGCTGGGGCCCAGCTGTGCTGTACTGGGCATCTGCCAGCTAGAGGACAGATCTGTCCCAAACCACACCACACACACACACACACACACACACACACACACACTCACACAGACATACGCACACATGCATATACACACACCCAACAGAATTTATGCTCAGACATTAAAAAGACAATCGTAGATTGAGTGTGCACATGTGCGCGCACTCACACAAACACACACACGCATCATTTGTCGTCATCTGTTTGTTTGTCTTGTGGGGGCATATCCTCTTTGATTGTGATAGAGGGCAGTTGTGGTCTGAGGAAAATCCTCTCAGTGGATCTCTCTGAAGGAGAAAGATCAAATCAAATAAAATCCATTGTTTCCCCCAACAACAAACCCAGCAGCCATACTCAACAATCACTCCCTCCAATGGCTCACACAATTGCAAAGTGATAACATCCTGAAAGAGAAGAAAACAGGCTGACTGTAATGTACCACTATTATGTGAAACAACAGAACGGAAATTTTATAGCAAGTTTTCACACGGGTAGACAGTTTCACCTTAACCTTGTTCTTATAACTCAGTGGAAATAATTATGACACCTGAATATGAAACCCACATATTGCACATTGTGTCAATAGTGTCACAAAAGCTTGGAATTTAATGACTTCGGAGTACTTTTACTTAAGTTACCAGCTGATTATTTGAACATTCATTGTATATAATACTTAAAATACAAGCAATTGTTGGGGGGCAGCGTGGTGGTGCGGTGAGTCAGTATCTCTAAAGGGGGGGCATTTTTTGTCTGGAGTTTCCAGCGGTATCTCCATGTGTTTGTGGGTGTGTATATACAGGTCGTTGGTCTGTAAGTATACATAAGTCCCTATTTCAATCATTGCAGTTCAAAGTGAAATACTTGAAAATATTATTTCATAACAATTAATAGTGTTTTTCCCTACTTATCAACCACGCTCACCCAAATTTAATACTATTTATGAAACAAGAAGAATCCTTAAATGTTTTAATACAGTGTTTTTTTTTTTTTTTTTAAATGTTGCACTTTGAGGAAGCCCATCAGATGAGAGTCGAATGGTCTTCAAGGCGTGTTAGCAAGGTAAAATTTGATAAAGATGGACCACAAGGCAGACTAAGTCTGATATTAATCACAAACATTTATCTGATAGGTTAAGCTTAGTTCAAACCAATCCTGGACAATTTCCAATTTTTAAAGCCTTGCAGAAAACGTGACAAGAAATGTCAATCCATTTTCCTTGCTCTCTTTCTAAATGCATTGTTGCAGCATGTGTTCGAAAAGTCATGAATTGACACTCAGGTGCTTTTTGTCTCTAACTGATGGGTTTATTATAGAATAGAAGAATAGGAGAGTGGCCTTCAGTGATGTTCAGGGCAGATGGCCTGATCTCCAATGTCACCATTCATAATTATGTGCTCACACAACATAGGTGATAAAAGGGAACAATTACAAACGCACACACACACACACACACACACACACACACACACACACACACACACACACACACACACACACACACACACACACACACACACACACACACACACACACACACACACAGAGAGTCACAAACAAGAAGTTTTTCCAATGTTTGTATGCACGAGTTTCTGTGTCAAACATACACACACACATATATACACACATTCATACCCACACATGCATATCGCTCTTTTAGAACATATCTCCCGGTTGTCGCACGAGACGAGCATTCCCTGTCACAGACGCTGAAATATTTATAATGAGAGCAATGAAGGAGGCCCTGAATTATTAAACATGACTGGGGTGGTGGCAGTGCTGGTGGGGGCAGGATGGCACTAAATAATCTTCACAGTGCGCTATGCCTCTTGAAGCACACACCATACACACACACACACACACACACATACACAAATCAGGAAGAAAACCTTTCGTTGGAATGAACCATGCTGAATCCAATCTACACTTCACCTTTGCAGGCTACATCTAAAATTGTGTGTGTGTATGTGTTGGGTAGTCCTTTGAGACTATATGTTTAATTACATTTTAACACTTACCTTTTTACTTTGCATATTTATACAGCCCCTTTAGGTTTCCAGCTGTCACTGATCCAAACAAGCACTCACAACCAGATCAAGCAAACATACTGGGGTCCAACACTTTTGAATGTAAATTTTTGGTGATTTTGGTGTTTATCACAGCTCATGTCATCCTGATCATGCTCAGCCAGGCATCTTTTTCTGTGACCTTCACAAAATAACATTGTATTTCAATTTCTCTGCTTTTCCTTAAATAGAGAACATCTTTCGGAGACAAAAAAAAGGATCATTACAAAGAGCTTTAAAGGATCATGGTCATAGTTATGACATGCAGAGGTGAGATGAGATAAGTTGAGATGACAGGCCTCGTAACCATGAAATGAGATTATGTCTCAAACATGCACTGAGTAAAAATGTTTAGGAAAAAAAACAAAATAAAAGAAATAAGCTTTTAATGAGAATGGCTTGATCTCGATATTTGAAAAAACAATATTATTTAATTGATGTAACCATTATTTGGCTTATAACCCTATAAAATGAACAAAGTAGTATTTAATATCTGGCATTATGTTGCAATTTGATGGGATACTGCAGTGACATATGACCTTGCATTTGTTGAAATTAGGTTTCCAATAAAAATTCCAATCAAATATTGTTTGTGGACCCCTTAATAAGAACCATAAAAATGTCTCTTTTCTCACCATTTTTTGACATAGCAGAATTGATCCCTGAGAGCTTAATGAGTATGACTGGATTCATCTTGGATTTGATCTAGTAATTTCCCATTTTTGTCAAGGTGTTTTGCCACTTTGGTTTATTTTACTTATCAAATCAGTTGGAAAATCTGTGAGTTGTATCAATTTGTATATGTTCTTTTAGTTGGTTAGTTAATACTGCTAATGTACACTCAGAGCGGCACAGGCCACTGTCTCCCTGAATGCAGTGGGTTGAGTCAGGAAGGGTATGCGGCATAAAACTTTTGCAAAAACCAAACATGTGAATCAAACCTAATAATCTCATACCGGATCAGTTAACGATAGCCGCCATTGGTACCAATGACCTAAGGGGTACCAGTGGAAAATGGGCCACTGTGGGTCAAAGAAGGAGAGGAGGAAGGCATGTTTGGAAACATAGAGAAAAGGCAAGAGTCTTGGACTGAGAGTGGGGACTTTGAATATCGGGAGTATGACAGGAAAAGTCAGAGAGTTGGTCGACATGA
Source organism: Fistularia commersonii (assembly GCF_037954325.1). Classification (NCBI taxonomy): domain Eukaryota; kingdom Metazoa; phylum Chordata; class Actinopteri; order Syngnathiformes; family Fistulariidae; genus Fistularia; species Fistularia commersonii. Next base: position 4,439,920 of record NC_141298.1, on the reverse strand, counting down.
TGCAGAGAAGGAGGGTTAGATGGAGATGGTTGATTCGCTGTGGCGACCCCTGAAGGGAAAAGTCGAACAGAGAAGAAGTTAGTCAGTACTGCTACGTTCAGTCTGTTATTACCCAGTTTTTTGGGCACCTCAAAAATTTTGGATATCAATTTAAAGGACCTGAAAACATGCATGAAGACATTCTTAGCTAGTAGCAGGAGTCGCCATGAAGTATAGAATGTGTGATGTACATAATCGTAATATATTATTGTACCCCTGGGGACAATATGAACAGACCACGCTTCAGATACTAAAAAAGAACGTAAGGAAATTGTAAAAAATGCTAAATGGCTAAGAATGGCCTTGTGTTGTTCATCTCTACTCCTCATTTTTGAATCACATAGTCCCATGTAAACACAGAGGTAAGCATATGTATATTTTCCATCTATAAAAAAAATGGCACCAGTGCCAGTTGGGAATTACCTTTGCTGTATCTGTTTCCAATTACTCTATGTGCACTAATATATGCTATTATCATTTGCTTTAGAGGAAACAATTGGGCACCGCAGATGAGACCCCTCTCAATGGACGCAAATTACCAGATTATGATTGTTTTCCCAGGTACAACTATCAAGTTACTTTGATGAACTACAATGTTATTATAGGTATCATACCTCAGATTTATATCTGGATCATGGGGAAATAATGAAGTCACATAATGCCTATATATGGTTAGAAAGAAGACAACATAGGGTTGGGGATAATCTGACATAGGACTCCTGTGCCATATCCTAACAAAGACTGCATAAAGCAGACTAGTGTTCATTACAAATCAACACTAAATAAGAGCAAGGGGGCAAAAATAGATTATGTTAGCAATATATGAGTGACTTGTTTAGGTTGAAGAACTTGTTACAGCAGAGGGTAATTTTAACGTTCAAATTTTATTCATTTATTTATTTTTTAAAGTGTGAAATGGCACAAATGGTCATGGCCGTTTTTTGACAGATCTCAACAAATTCATTCTATTGAATGTCAAATGCATGTTTAAGGAATGCGCCATGGAAACCGAGTGATGTCATGTGCCAACTGTTGTGCTCAGATGGACAGTGCAATTCAACACGCTCCCTTCTTCTTCTGGTTAAATTGGTTTGGCTGAAGTGTATCCTCCAAGAGAAATGGTGAAAGGTCGATGAGCATCCAGGGATCCTGGACCAGGTGATGAGGCTACCCAGGACTGGTCAACCCGCACCCAAATACAGAGAAACAGACCAAGACAGTGTGTAAGTGTCTATATATGTCTTATTATGTGTGTCTCCCCAGCATTTTATGAGGGAACCAGATGGGGTCCATTCACACCACTCTGTGTTCTGGAGGCTCCCTGCAGCCACTTCTTGTTATCTTTTGTCACCAATCGAGTGCTATTTTCTCCCTCCTCACGCCTCCCCTTCCTCCCCTACTCCCCCCCTCTCCTTTGGGTGACTTTTACTTATAGCAGCAACAAAAACCTGTGCAAAATATCTAAAATATTCAAATTGTTTGATATTAATATGTCCTGCTAATTGTCAGTGGGACTTTGTTAAGCTGATTAAAACAAAAATACCTGGTTCATATATAAGCAGCCAGCCACGAAGTTAGATTGAGGAATTGTGAAAACTGTGAATAATATAAACTGTAATAAACAAATCAACTTAAAAGAATGTAGTTCAGGCAATTGGTAGTAGGTCTTAGAACTGATATGATGACCAATATAGCTATGCAATAGTTAAAGTGTTGAAAGTAAAGCCAAAAATGAAGTATTATTATTTATTCAGAAAGTTGCTAGACAGTTCAACTATGCTGAAAAAATGACAGAAAAATGTATGTTACTGCCAGGAAAGATTGTAGTACTTAGATAGAATTGCTGAAAAACCAAAAGGGCAAACATTACGTCCCAAGTAAATTTGACTTAGATGCTTTGTCTCTAGATATTATTTCCACGGAAATTATTTCTTGTATATAAAGACTACTATTTAATTCACCTGTTATCTATTATTTATTTACTTTTTTTCAATATAAATTGCCAAACTAATCATAGGTAATTGTATACAATAGCAAAGAAAAAAGAGTGACTAAGTATCGTGCTTACAGTGCAACTAAAAATGGAAGAGAATTGTCAAACTATGACTGCTGTGCCAGGAGGGAAAGGGAATGCCACAATTATTATTTGTGTAATTTGTCAACACCTATTATTTTCAGAATGCTCATTAGCATTAAACTACCACCATCACTATTAAGGTTATCTTGGTCGCAGCCCCATTTGTAAGTATAATTATTAATATTAACACCAAAAGAAACAGTAATAATAATGGCAACCCATTATTCTGTAACTTTAATTCACAATTTTGTGGTAGGCAATGTTAAATATATATATATATATATATATATAACATACAGCTATGAGCTTTACGTTCCTTTTGAAAACTGGAAACAATACAACATTTGTAATTTAATTATTTTAGGGCCTGGCTGAGCAAAAATAGACAAAAGAAAATATGCTGGACAATAAAGTTAGAAAGGACATTACATTTTTTGCCCTTTTCTTTTCTTTTCTTTTCTTTTCTTTTCTTTTCTTTTCTTTTCTTTTCTTTTCTTTTCTTTTCTTTTCTTTTCTTTCTTTTTCTTTATTTAATATATTCTGTATGAGGGGCTTGTTAAAATCATTCATAAAATGCACAAAAAAACATGACTTCAAACAATGATTTTGATATCGTGCACTGTAAGTGTTGATTCTTATTTTTTGTTTACCCTGCACATCTTATTATGGACATTAAAACTGAATAATCTGCCCTTAGTTGCAATGCTGGTAGTCTTCCAAGTCTTACAACCTATGATATAAAGTGACAAAACTGTGAAGTACGTAGATCTTAGAAATACTAGATACTTCTGAAACTATTTGCTTTTCTTTTTCTTTTTTTTTCTAATCCCTTATTATTTCTGGTTCTTTAATGACCAACTGGACAAACTGACTTGTTCTTTTAAGGTGTTTTTAATCAGTCGTTTTCATTAGCAAATCAAGCAGGCGCCAAGAAGAAATGGACAAAGGATCAATGTGGCAAACCTACAAATGCCGAGCTGAGAAGATCCACACTAAAGACAGTCAAATACATGTGAGGTTTGGACAGTCTGAAGCAGCAAAGCTTTTAATCAAAACACATGTAAGGTCACAGGGCACTGATGGAGAGAAATAAGAAAGTGAAACATTGTGTGCAATGCGGTGATGGGAGTCGGAGGGGTGGAGGTGGGAGGATGGTGGATGGGGGGGTGTTGGTACGTCCGAGCCTGGCATCCTGTTCTTCAGCGAGGTGTTAACCAAGTGAGAAATGCGGCGCCCGCTAGCATGACTGGCTCGCCTCCACCTCTTTCCACTGATGCCGCCCTCTTCTTCTTCATCTGATGTGTCAAAAAAAAAGAAACAAGTAGCAGCTACTCAGGGTCACCAGGGAGTACAGACATTAAGGGATTGCAGTGGACTTACTTACACATTGTTTACATGGATATATTAATGTCAATATATCTTGATATTTATTTGAACAGTTACGTAAGTCAATATTCTAAGTGTGTGTGTGTGAGTGCGTGTGTGTGTGTGTGTGCGTATGCGCACACGCTTGAAGTACATGATCTACTTCTGTTTTCCCCATTGTTGTTGTGAGGGCAGCTTGGCTTTAGCATCTCAAGCTTTGAATGAAGATAAGATAGGATAGGATAAGATAAGATAAGATAAGATAAGATAAGATAAGATAAGATAAGATAAGATAAGATAAGATAAGATAAGATAAGATAAGACAAGATAAGATAAGAACAACTTTATTTATCCCGAAGGAAATTGTTGTGCCAGAGTTTCAAGTAAAACATAACAATAATAGATAATAGTAGGAAGGAGGGAGAATAAGAAATACAATAAAATATAAAGTGTCAAAGTTAAGGCTATCAAGTGTTTTAAGGTCTAAGATAAGATAAGATAAGATAAGATAAGATAAGATAAGATAAGATAAACTGTATTGTTCTCCATAGGGGAAATTCCTTTGTCACAGCAGCGTAACAGTTATAATGTCAAAAAAAGGGAAATAAATATGAATATAAATATGAGTATAAATATAAATAGAAAGGCAGAAGACAGGATATAGCAAAACAAAAACAAAAAATCCTCGTACAATTAGATAACAGTAGACAAAAGACAACAACAGGTTCAGTACCACCACTGAGCAGACTTTCCTCACTACCTTATTGAGACTATTGACCTCACCAGTCCTGGCACCGCCTCACCAGCACACTATACCAAAGAAGAGTGCACTGGCAACCATAAACTGGTAAAAGGTCTGGAGGAGCCCGCTACAGATGCCAAACAACATCAGTCTCCTCAGGAAGAACATCCTGCTCTGACCCTTCCTGTAGAGAGCATCGGTGTTGTGTTCATATTTAAATCTACTTTTGATTCTATTATTACTTGTCTTTCTTATCCTCATCACCAAGGAGAAAATACTACTATTAGATTTATTAAGGGGGAAAAAAAATCAGGATCCTTATCAGCGAAGAGAAAATACTTCTATTAGAATTAAAACTGAAAAAAATCAGGTTAGTTCATCATGGAATGTGAAATGTGTCCCTTGAATCCCTGCTTGAAATTTCAGGTGTTCAGGGTTGATCACATCTGACCGTTCCCTCATTGACTGGACAGGCAAAGGGACAGATTTTGAAAAGAAAAATGATTTCATGATATTATGCTAAATTCTGGCTTTTACGTCAAGCAAAGGGTCCCAACAAAGAATATTCCAATGTTCACTTAAAGATATTTTTCAGTAATTATTTCACACGCAGGGATTTTGCATGCCTTAAATTATTTATTAATACCGCAGCCCTATTTCCAGGCTTCACCCTCACTTCGCCAAGGACACAGTGGAAATGAGATCCAAGGCACGACCGCTCTCCTTGGCTCAAGGCCCAGAGCCTTGTTGGGTGTACAGGGGTAAAGCTGATCAATAACAAAAGACCGTGATATGCTCGTACAGGTTCGACCACTCTAACTCCCATTCCAGCTGCTGTTCAGACTGAGCAGTATTTATATATCTATACAGTTTGTACCTAAACTACTTTACAGTACCTAGAAGGAGCCCCATGAAATTACTGGTAGCCAGTAATGTCCCCGTGTTAAGACAGCTTTGGATATTTAAATCTGGTCTACTAGTGAGGCAAGGCGGCACATGTGATCACCCAATTCTATTTTATCTGCTATCACTCTTTTCTGTTAAAGAGCAGACAACAAGGTAATACCTTAAGTACTAACCAATTATGATCATCTTTTTTTCAAGTTTCACTGAAAAACTCTACCGTAATGATTGCTCTTAATGCCAGTGCCTTTTATCCACTGTGTTACTAGCAATTTTATTTCCTAGTTTTAAGGGGACTGGGGTCAACAAAAGTATTTAAGCGTTTCATTGGCCTTCACAAGGTCTCAGTAGCCCCTTTAAAGGATTTCAGGGAATGTAAATAACAGTTCTCTTTTGTTTTTAAAACCTGTGAAGAAAATCTGAAAGTATGATCAATAGCTGAGTTGCTTTAAACCTGCAGTTTAAAGCAATAGAAAAAACAATCTATATCAAACAATGCATTGATGCCACATATTTTCTGACATTCCCGGTAAATTCCTCATTGCAGACAAATCAGTATTTCACAATTTAAACCCATTGCCAGCACCTGTGGTAACACGTTGTATGGTCTCAATTTAATTATTTGTCAGGTAAATGTCAGGAGATTTTAGATTGATGAGCTTTCCCAATAAAATGGGGCACACCTCTGTCCATGTTTTCATCATAGGCCTTTGATAATGAATTTCTGCATATGTATTGCCAAAAAAGCAGAGTAACATTATTTGACTTGTTTCACATTTATACTCGCAGTGGGCTAATTTGAATTCATTGAGTGTAATGTAGTAGAAGTTTGTTTTATTTTTTTTAAATGTCATTATAAGACCATTCCAACATTTTGTACATTTACCATTCATCAGTTAATTTCTCTGGTCATGAGTTTTTTTTTCTGTCGGTGATTTGTTTTTATTACTTAAGAATAAGTGTCCCAAGAAAAAGACCGTAAAAGTCCAGGTGATGTTTTGCTCTACATAATGCCCTGCCAACTTAAAATGGACTTGATGAGCACTGGACAATGTATATGAATGCAGGGCAAAAACATACACAAATATCACTAAGAATTTCAATTAGTTGGTATAGAAATTAATCAAAAGACCACACTCAACTTTTATCTTGATTCAAGTCTTACACTTAAAGCAAATCGTGTACTTTACATTTGCAACATTGAAATGAAGAATAATCATAACGTTGTAAAAAATCAAAAAAGTCAAACTTTTTGGCTGCTCGAGCCTGGCCTGTCTCCTCTTGTCCTTGTCTTGTGCTGGCTTGCAATAAAGGACATGTCGCAGACCAGGTCAGCTTTCAGGGGCTAGTTGCTGGAACTTGAACTTTTAGCATTCTTTAGTAGCAAGAGAGCCCCTCGGGGAGGCTCATATCAAATGGGGTCTCCTTTTACTCTTCCTTTCCTTTTGACTAAAGGGGATCTCTGTACTCTCTTTAAGGGGAGGATAAAGGAAGGGTCACTGGTCAATGATATCTTTAGCAGGGTGAATGATGATATTCGCATTGACATGCTGAGTGCAAAATCAAATACCCTCTGCCTAAAAAAAGCTAAATGTTAATTATAATTGTATAAAAATCTTGCCAATTCATCACATTGCAAAGCAAGTTTTATTGGTTTGAGAGTTCAAAGATGTTGAGAGCATTAAAACTAATGCTCTTTGCAATGGTGTTTTGCATATATACAACCCAAGCAACAAGTGCTGGGTTTGAAATACAGCAAATGCATAGAGAGAGCTCTACATAGAAAAGGTTATTGCCATGTTATGTGCGTACTCCCACTGACTGTGACAGTAAACACCAAACATACAAGTATGAATTTCTTTGCTCTTTATAACCTCTGTCAATTTGAGTTGTATGATCACCTTAGTTGATCTGTTGATGAAAATATTATGAAAGCTAAGACCAATGTTTCGTGATTATGTCACCATACGGCAGTATCAAAAAGATTACTCATCACAAAAATACCAAGAAATGCAGAATACAAACAAAGCCAAAACAAGATTAAGACCGATATCTGAAAATGAATGGAGTAAAAGAGACTGCACATAGCAGTTCTTCTGCTCAAGAACAATCTAAGAATAAATGACTTATGCTCAGTTTGGATTCAAATTAATAGAAATGTTAATTTCAGCATTAAAGTATTAAATAAGACAACATGAGTTTGGGATATCATTTTCCTGCAGTCACTGGATTGCCAAATTCAAATATCTGTGCTATTTTTTAAGAAGATCTAATGGGTGGAAGAACTGCTCTATATCAGTGCATCGGTTGGCTTAAGTGACTGACAATATTACATTATCCATTTCTTGTCTTGATTACTGTTTTTGCAAAATGCATGGTTATTTTTCTTACAATCAAGCCTTCTATTAAGTAAATCATATGTGTACTTCAGGGCCTTTTTACAAAATGACCTCTTAAAAAAAGATATAAATGAAATGGTTAAAGTAACTCTAATGTGGGCTGTTTGGAGACAAACTTAACACAGTTATGATTTACCTTTCACATGAAAATGTTCTTTGCTTTTCAAACTGTTATCTAAATTATTAATGTAGATGAATGTGTATAGTGGTTCTCTATTCTAAAATCACTTAACTGCATCCCATGCTTGATCCCATCACCTCTCAATCTTTGTCTTTTGTTATAATTATCCTTTTATTCTGGTGTGAATCTGTCTCTCTAAGAAAGAGCATCTCCCCCTTTATTTCCACATCACTATCGCAATTTCACATCTATCCCCAGTCTCTCATCATCATCATCATTTACATTTTCAAATCTGCATTTTTCATATAGATCCAACCTTACTCTAATTTTAATATCACTGTTATTTCCCATGACACCTTTTGTTTTATTATACATTATGAATTTCTCTCTCTTTCTCTCTCTCCTTCTTTCTCTCTCTCTCTCCCTCGCACATGTCTGTGGCCCACCCCACTCCCCCCTCTTTTCCTTGTCTAATCCCTGTGCCCACACTGCGCTTATGAGCTGAAATATTTTATCAGGTGGAAACCTCAGTCAAACTTATCATTTTAATCTTATTTCAATAAAAAAAATAATCTCTCTTCTTGGCTGTTTGACAGCAGCTAATGGTTTTTCGTTATCGTAAAGGAAACTTTGAGGACTGAGATTGACTGCCAAAAAAAATGCAAAAAAGCTATCCTGTATATCCCTTCCCAGATGATTCACAAAGCATAAACCAAGACTAGGTAACATATGAGGCAAGAGGACAAAAGCTTGCAGAGCAGATTCATGCATGTGTGGAGATTTACATATCCCCCCAGCTGCCGAGGCTCATCAGTGAGGCTGTTTTGGAAGTCTGCATTGTAATGCATTGTTTGTTCTTGAGACTCACAGACAATCACAACATAGTAGCCACTCCCATTCCAGATCTATAACACAGCCTTGAGTCCCATACTGACATCAAACTACAGTTTTTACTATAGTTTGGGGCTGACTTCTCAAATCTGTTTTGAAAAACAATGTTTCATAGTCATACAACTGGATGACAATAGCTCAGAAATCAACCACGTTAGTGTTAAGTAATTGGTGACAAAATCATGGGTCATGGGTCACTCCCATCCATGCCAAACCTCTGAGAGATCGAAGGCCATACTGAGATGTCTCAATTTATGCGTTGCTTGATCCGAGCCTCCATCCCTCAGTAATATCACCCATTCCAGATGCTTTAGCTGGTGTGTATCTGTTTTTCCTGATCCGATTGAAAATTTTAATTGTGTCAGTTTTTAAACCATTCCAAGAACAAGTAGTCAAGTTTCTTTGACTGAAATGCATATTTTTTCAGTGTATCATCAGTCAGCAGTAGGAGATCAGGCTGAACAAAAGAATCTGCACAACTGTATGGCTTCTTCTGCATGAATTTAAAAGAAAAAAAAAAAAGAGACACTGTCGAATGTTACATCATTGCATCATAGCAATATGTATTTGCCAACCTAACATCCAACATCCATCAGATACAAGTTTCTTCCTTGACGTAGAAAATTAGTTCTTGCTGTAAAATTATTTTTGCTATTGTTGCATTATCTCAAAGATGCCCCGGATGGTGATCGCAGAATCAGCCACGGCATAAAATAAAAACAAACTACAAATTTAAAAAAAAAATTTGCATTAACTCCATGAGCCTTCTTATCCAGGATGTCACCAAGTTAGAGCAGACAACATATTTCTTTGATGCAGAACCACCTATTGCTAGATTTGCAGCTGCAGCGGGGGTTGAATACAATCATGTTGCCATTATTATGACAAAAGTTGGTAAGTATGGTGTCAGCATTTACGGCTCTCAGCAAGAACATCCTTGGTTTGATTCTGACAGGGGCCTTCTCTGTGTGGAGTTTACAGGTTTTGCATGCTTCTATGGGTTCTTTTGTTCCCCCAACAGCCCAAAAACCATATGGTAAAAACACACAATTGCCAATCCTAAAGCGCAAAGGAGCATGAATTAGAGTTGTTGGTGTGTACATACGTGATCGACTCATCTAGAGTGTACCTCACCTCTCACCCAATGACAACAGGAATCCTTTTTGACCATTGAAATGGGCAATGATGTGGCCAGGAAACTAAGACAACTCTGAGTAGATTGAGCTATATGAACATAATTGTGAAAATCTTGCCCATTTAAATACTCCCATTTAGTCTTTGAAGGTGTTATCTCACTGGCTGCCCTTACACATATCAGTAAAATGGTGGTCACGCTTAAATTATGTATAGTTATCCAGTTCAGTTCGATTGATTATGTTTGAGCCGGAGGGAGGGTGTGCTGTGTGTAACCAATGGGAATACTAAAGGAATGAACAGGAGGCCGCTTTCGAATACTGTACTTAGTTATAGTCCTTCAGGTTTTGCAGGTTTCCATACATGAAAGCAAATATTTCAAAGATAAAACTGGAAAGGTTTTGCTGTGGACAAGAAGGATGATTGTATTATGATACCCCTTTGCTTCTACCTCTGAACAAAGGTTTTTAAACTACTCAACAACTGCTGTCCCCTATTGTCCTATCCGATGTTCATGTTCCTCAAATATAAAGCACTGGAAAGTAATGTATACTCACTATTCTCTGACAATCATTACTGAGCAGATGCAGAAAGAAAAGGGTATTTAACTGCTAAAAATGTGTTTAACACATTACAGACAGGTGACTTCATCCACATTGTGGACGCTGGAGCAAAGTTAGGAAAAAAAGAAAAAGGGAGATGCACTGGCACTGTCCTTAATATCCTTCTGTTTCTCCCTCACTCAGCATCATCAACCATCACTTCCGAGCACCTCCAGCCACCTAATTGGGGGCTCACAGGGACAAAAAACACTAAATAAATAAATGAATGAATAAATAAATGCGGTTTGAAAAAAAAAAAGAGAAAAAAAAGAAAGCCCACCCTGACAGATAATTTGTTCTGTAAATGAAAGGGATGCCTTGTTTTTTTCTTTTTTCTTTTCGTTGTTGTTTTTTTTTTTTTTTTTTTTTTTTTGGGGGGGGGGGTGGATGCATGGGTGGGTTGTTGGTAGCATCCAGGGGGGGTCACACAGATTCACTCCAGGGGTGGATGGAAGGAAAAAGAATAACAAGGGCCTGGCAGAGTGCCTAGGGACCCACATACATCATTCACATCTTGCCATAATCATCAAGACTATGCTAGAATGCCTTCTTAATTTACATAATACTGTCCCAACACTTTTACTCCCGCTATTCATCACAGTTGGGATGAGGGGATGAGGCCCTCTTCTCCTCCTTCTCCTTCTTCATCTGTCTTTCTTTCTCCCTCTGATTGTGTTTTGTGTTTATCTGCCCAAGCACAAAAGATTGATTCCCCACTGTTTCTCCCCCTTATGTTTAGCAGATATGAATTTTCACAGGATGATGAAGCACAGAGTCAGCTAATAATAAACAGAAACACATATTCAAAAACAGAGAAGAAATAGAGAGGAGGGGAAATGTCTTTCTGTGTTTTGCTGATGAGGAAAGATTGATATTGTAGCATAAGAGACTCACAGAGGTTCTCTGAAAAAAGTTGAAATTAAAAGTGCAGTTATTTTATTTTCTTTTGTCTTTAAAATTTCATCGTTTTGCCGAGGTGCAGGGAGCAAGGGAAATATGAGACACACAACATTGCTTGTATGATGGTTGTTACCCACGCATCCTCAAACAGCAGCTCGTGATCCAAGTGTTGTCATGAAGGATTACAATGAGAATTGCAATTGTATATGTAGAGTATGGTATTCAGCTGGATGACACATCCAACATAATGTTATTACAATCATTTATCAACCATTTATCAAAAAGCAGGCCTTTCTTAGCCTCTTTTCACTGGATTGTATACTCTGTGACAGGTATCTGATCTCAAAATTGTTTAAAATTGCTACTTCAAACAAGTCTGACATTAAATTATGTGTAGATGATGACATGTTTAAAATGCAGTGGGTATTAGAAGGTATTGTCTTGGGCTAAAAAGATGCTACTCTATTAAATACAGATGGAATACTTTTTGAACAAAATTGTTGTCACTATCTGAAGATTCCCTAACCTGGACTCGGTATTTGGACGATTCCACACTCCTGGTCTCCCTCACATGACTACACTCACCTGAGCCTCATCACTAGCAATCAAACCCATTATGAATACACTAGTCTCACACTTGCCCAGCGGACTGTTTGTCATCTCTGAAATTGGCAGTGTTGACCCTTGTTATGTGAGACTTTCCAGCATTTCCTCTGCCCGATCTCTTGTCTCTGACCTTGCCTGACCCCGGCAACCTGTTTCGTCTGCGCCGCTCCTCAGTTGATTGCTTCAACTGCCAGCTCACCTGGTAACCAATACCTTCAGCATAATACCTTTCGTATGCCTGTTCCTTAGTCCCATACATGTGCTGTCAATCAATAAGACTTTGTAGACAACTCTGTGGCTTGATGTGCTGAAATTGGGTATTGAATCACATCATGACAATTTATGATAAAACCATTCTGGATCTGTTACTCATTATGAATAAGGAAGAACTGCCAGTTATGGCTATAAAAAACACAATTTTCTCACAATCATGGAAGAAACATGAGCCGTGAGGAACCAGTGAGGGGTGCCTGGGGAGCAGTTAGGGGTTCAGTGTCGTCCTCCTGGCCACAATGGCTGTTCTCAAACACAGGTTAATGGAAATATATTGGAAATATCTCCAGAAATCTTTTTCCAGAACCTAAAAATTCAAGTCAAAGTATTGAATCATGCTCCACAAATGTGAGCAGATATATTGTCAATGTTGTTAAAAACAGATATTTATCACTTCTTTGATTTATATTTATGATCATTATATGATATTGTGGAATGATGATAAGCTGCTCCTGGACAGAACAGTTTTAAAAGTAATCCAGGTTGAATTTTGGTCTCGGAACTGCCCTCCTTCAGGGGAACCTTTACCTTCACCCATTATCAGATACTTCCGCTAGAAGTATCTGGTAATGGATTTGGCTTATGAGCTCCTACAATGACACGGTTCCTTTGTAACTGTAAAAAGACCCTGCCTCGGGGTAGGAGCTAAATGGTTCTTAGAACTTAGGTCCCACCTGGTTCCTAAGCTTTCCAAATGTATCGACTGCCAGATCATCTTGAACGTGACATTGAGCTATTGGTGCCTAAAACATTGGCCCTGCCTCCTTGTATGTTAAACTTTGAAGAGTGATACTATCCCTGAACTATTAACTGGTCACATGGTCTAATAAATCCTTTCACATGCTGATTTGATCAGCAACCTCAGATCAAAAATATGTTCCTTGTTGTAGATAATCCCAACAAGAGTAGAGCAATTATTTCACAAATCTTCCCAAAATGTCACCTCCCATTTCCAATATCTGAATTATGGGGGGGCAAAACTGAAGCAGACTTGCGGATACCTCAATTCTTTCACAAACAAGTAAATACGGGTTCTCTCTAAAAGGATAATAGATTCAATTTGCTCTAAAAATCTATTATCAGTTGGCTCAATATGGCTAAAATTATTTTTCTTTATTTGAAAACCCATCTTGATTTCACATCTGTATTGCAGCCCCGCAGGAAGTTTTGATCCAAACTCTCACAACCCATACGGTTTATTATAGCTTCTGGGATAGGCTGGGAAATAAATATGTAATTGGGAAAGAGAAGAGAGTACAGTGGAAAGAAACCTCCTGACAGGATTTTGGATGGAGGTACAGATGGTTTGTTGAGATAGGTAGAGGTAGGCAAAGATAAGAAGGGATAGGTGGACGGATACAGAGATAAAGTGGATGCAGATGTGGAAGGTAATCAAGTGTGATGAATGGGCAACGGACTATATTGAGTATAAGTCACAGTGACAGGGATTAGAGACAGCAAGAGAGAGGGAGACCTTCACAAGAAGAAAGAGAGGAAGAAAAGTCCAGTTACAATGCAGCCACTTATAACCCTCTCTCCATAACCCAACTCTGCCCTTCCATGTTAACACACTGTGAACTGAGCGCAACTGACAAAATCAATCCATCACAGCCGCCTGCCAACCGGCACAGAAAGGAACAGAGGAGGTAACAGAAATTGATGACATCCCCATTCGAATTTTACACCGTTTCGGCCACGAAGGCGATTGAAACAGACAAAGATTTATAGTCCAGCCAGGGACCGCAGCTACCCCTGATTGCCTTTTTTTCTCCCTTCTTTCACTGACACAAAGCCCCTTTTGAATATTTATTCCAAAGCTCATCAAGAATAAGTGGATGCATCAGAGTGACAATGTTAATTCACCGATGCAGCGGGGGAACCTGGGAAGCAGGTCGATGGGATAGGGCAGGGAGTTATATCCAACAATTTGGTAGGAAGCATCCTTGCTTATCTGACTGTCTAATCATTTCCTTTTTAATAGAATAAATGTTTTTTTCCCCCAATTTTACTCATTTTCATTCATGCTATACATGAGGAAATGTGACAAAACTGATGTTTGCTTATCAGGCCCTCTCATAAGCTTCTGGATCTTCAGAGCTACATCTCTGACTTCTGTGACTTTATGACAGCTTTGTTCTGAGAGCAATGCTGCCATATTTGTACTTGTGAGCCTTTATCCCTCACGAATGCCTTCAGTTAGATGTGATCAATGAGTAACAAGTTCCAAAGAAGTCATTCATCAAACTATTAGGGTTCATGTTGTATTTGGGGGTCACATGAAAGACCTAATTCAGTGGATGGACGGATGAATGAATAAATAAATGTAAAGGAACAGTAGAAAATCTGGTTAAGGTTTAGTAACCTGAATATGAAATTGCAATGCCCCTGAATTACATTTATCAATATAAAACTACCATCATTCTGTCCTCTTACACATACCGTATTTCATACTTCTTCATAACCTTCCCTTTTGAAGATCATGACAGGCTTTCAATCAACTCCAATCTAAATGTACCTCTTCACCTTTGCAGAAGATTTGCTTTTTTCTGTAGTTATATAGAAGAAGAAATCATTTTTAATTTGGGCATTCAGTTACACATATAAAAGAACAGCAGCGAAATTTGACCTCTGCATTTAACTCATGAATCATGGATTAACCATGAGCAGTAGGCAACTGCTGAGCAACACCCGGGTTGCAGTGAGAGGTTCAGTGTCTTGCTCAACAGTATAGGGGGATTTCGGGAATCAAACCAGGAACTTGCATTTCCAAGACAACTTGATCTTTTTCCCCAGCTGAGCAACACCACCACCAACCTCATCAGGGACATGGAAGCTTATCTTCTCATTGGTCAAATCTATTTTACTATAAATTCACATATTTATTCAAAAGCTAAGAGTTGCTCTTTTAATTATGTGCCTGATGTATGCATGCTTAAGTCAATAAATGCATTTTAATAAATTGGAATCCACTTTTGTAATTCATAATAATAATAATTTAAGAAACATTTTAATCAGTGCAGTACCTCTCACGTAATGCACTAATTACATGAGAAACACCACACTAATGTAAAAATTTTATTTTTCTTTTAATTCCCTTGTGTCTGCTGATTCCTAAGGTCCAACTATTCACGGTTGAAAAAATGTTCTTTGTGGGTTAACTTAATGTGATTTTATCTTTTATCATTCTTCCCAGTCGGGATTCAGTGCATCTTCTGTTAGCCAGCAGAGTAGATGTTCTCAGCTGCCGCGAGCAAAGGCTGTATGGGGAACAAACTTGAGTCTTTTGGTGATACAGATGTCTGTCCCTCTCTTCCGTAAGTATCGTTGTGAGTTGTAAAAAGAGAAATTATGTTGTTTGTGAGCTGGTTTTCTACTATCGCAAGACCTCCTGTACATGATTTTGTCTATGAGTAACTTTGTTGTGTGCAGCTGTCATCTTGACAAGAGTGTCTGGGCGGGGGTGGAGTTGAGGCGGGGGTGACTCTCGCCGCTCAGTCATGCTTTGAAGGTTTTACGAGTACTTATGGAAAGTGTAAATTTCACAGGCAGTGCCAAGCTGCAACCAAACGGTGCTTGACGGAAGGCATCTTAGTAACAGCCAAAGCAGTTATCCTGACAGCATATTGATTAGAATAATTCAAATCTGATGAATAACTTTCATCATGTACCCACATAGTCTGGTGAGTGTGCCATCCGTTAGGTCCGCTAGGGTTCATGATAGGACTGTGCACTGGAGAGAGACAACATTTCAGGAATATGCATTACAGCAAGCATCTTTCTTGCAAATAGAAATGGCCCCTCACTCTGAAAATTGTCATAAAAAAGCAAGCAGTTGTGAATTAGAATCTAGTCATTGCTTTACTTTTCTCTCTTGAATTTCTATCTTAACTTCAGGAGTAGGGCGATGGGAAAATATTTAGGCTCTTTGGAATTGGATTTCAAATGAATGTAGTAAACTGTGAGTGCGGTACTCCACAAACACCTACACAGTTGAAACACAACAAAACAAATGATCCATAACACTTGGCCCACATATACACAGGCAGGATGGTGAAAGGCCAAATACAGGGGCATATACAGCGAATGCTTCACTTAGAAGACCTACTACCCCTTGATGATACTAAAATATTCTGCTTTGCTATGTAAAATTGAAACAATAATTATCAGTGTAAAAAAGCCTAAATGAACCTTATTGGAAATATTACCTGAATATTTATGACATTGATGAAAATAATAGCTAAAGGGAAAAAATATTTTTCCCCCTCTAATGAGACAAGTGCCATACTATGTTACATGTATACAGTTTTCTACTCCTAAACATGAAGACACTGCATACTACATGTAATATCTGAGCTGTAATTTCGAGGATAATTCATCATACTTGGCTGAAATTATTAGAATATTAAAACACCATTTGTTTATCTCAGCTACCTGAATTTCACACTCCCAGGTATCTAAATACTCCAAATACAGGGAATTTTGAGTTATCAAAATTATTAATTAATTGATTCAAAATTTTAATCAATTTTCAGATATGCACGGTGCACAAGGCCTTAAAGTCCCACAGTTCCTCTTAGTGGTCCTTATTGGTGCTCCAACGCTTTCCATTCTCCAGTGACAGTCCCAACTCCATTAAGATGGATGACTCTAAACAACCTATCAGCCTCTCAACTGGCTAATTTTGAGTACAAAAAAAAACAAAACTGCACAATCGACTGACATAAAGCGTACATTAGTCCAGAATTCCTCTACAAGTACTTCAGAAACCAAAATGTCCAGCTTTTGACAAACCTCACTGAACATCAGGGCCCAAGCTTATGTAAACATGTTGGTCTGTCTGAGCAGCTGGCTAAAAGGGGACCACACTAATATGAATATTTGTTTGATAGAGTGAAAAAAAAATAAGAAAAATGTGGCTGTTACATTTTATTTTAATTTTGCTATCCAGATGCTTATTTAGTTTAAGAAAAAAACATCATCCTTTGTCATGAGTCTTTTTGAGCCACACAATGAAACATAATAATGAATGGGTATTAATCATCATTAATCTAAATTGGTCCGTGGCAACCCTATTTCTAATCTGAAAAAAAAGGTAGTTGTTCTAAAGCCCTATTTTGGGTGTATAGTGTGCATAGTGTATAGAGTCTGTGTGTGTGTGTGTGTATGCATCACTAATGTAAATGTCTATTGCTTAAGAATTAGGGCAGGTCAATCTTTCAGAGCTTCAGTGAGTCACTGTGTCCTTCAGGAAGACACTGAACACCAAGATTCTCCTGATGGGCGGCACTGAATATGAGTGGAAAAATTGTAAGAACTGTTCGAGTACAAAAGTGCTACATAAATGGAGCCCTTTTACCATTTATGTCCCGGAGAACAGAATCTACATGAACATGTGTTTGTCTGAAAGTTGTTATGATTATTACTTGAGAGCTGTATTCTTCGAGCAACTTTGAAAGTAATAATCAGTGACATTTTCAAATGATTAAATGTCACTGTTTGCTGCCTTTCTGTCAGTGATTGCTATAACACAGCAGGGAGTCAACCTATAGCCAGTTCATGAAAGCTTTTATATCAGATAGTGGTGAAAAATAGTCTGAAAGGGAGAAATAAAATATGAAATAAATTATTAATAATAAATTTATGAAAAAAAAACTGTAGTCCAAGGAGAGTGATGTATTTAATATTAATGGTAACTTGGGATGAGCAGACAATTGTCCATGAACCATCAGAAAACTATGCAGATTTTTTTTTCCCATCTTTGAAAATGAAAGCTACTTTATAAAAAAAACTTCACAACAGTTCTATTAACAGTTTGGGTTTCCTACAACTTCATGTAAATATGACTTCACCCCTCTCATCATCATACCCATCATGGTCCCCCCGACTTTTTCTTCATACCACCCAAACCCAATAACACTTCACATCACACATGTCTTTAGTTCTCTGCCATCAAGGTCATGGTCAATCAGACTTTCTCCTTGAAACATCTTCAAGAACCAAAGAACTCCTGTTGCTATGATATGATTTGACAACAATACACTATCACCACACATATGCATCCAGTGCAATGTGTCAGTAATGAATCTAAAGCTACACTACTGGCTGTTGCTGAGCAACCTGTGTGTCTCACAGTCTATTTCCCATGATAAATTAGTTGGGCTGTTACTATGCCAACAGAATTTGTTACTTAATTAAAGTGATTCAGATCACAATTGGCTGGAGGGGGGAGAAAGAGCAAAGCATCGCTCAAAGAGAGGAAGTGAAGGAGAGATGGAGGCCAAGACAACCCCCCCCAACCAAACACACACACACACACACACATACAAACACACTAACACACACACACACACACACACACACACACACACACACACACACACACACACACACACACACACACACACAAGGACCAGCAAAGTGAGATGAGACAGAAAGTATCCACAAAGGAATGACTGTTATTAGATAGGCTGATATATTGAAATGGTCAGGCTTTTCAAAAGATGTTAACAATATAGGAAAAAAATAGGAAAAATAAGGCATAAAAACAAAGTCTTCCATTGAAAAATAAATACATACAGAACAAAATCTATCTGAAATTAACTGTTTGAGATCATCTGAGGTGTTTTTTCCCCTTTCTGTTCTTGAAAGAAATGCATTTACCCTGACAATAAATGGGCTTCTTACCACAATTCTACTTTTATTCAAATGAGCTTCAGACAGGTCAGATTGCTCAGGTGGTGTGAAAGGCTGATCGATGTGGTGCAACATTAAATGTTTTTCTAGAGAAAGAGATGATAAAGATCAAAGAAAAACAAATGGTGCATTTTTCTTGTGTAACCAAATGAGAAAACTATCCTATCACCTAGAATTCACTTACACTTACAGCAAAGAGCAAAGCTCTAAATATTGGGCATTGAGTGACCAATTAAACTACCAAAGCCATGGCCATGGTGGACCAAGCAATTAGACTTGTCTGTTCATTCATCTATTATCTGTAGAACGTATCCTGTACTCAGTGTCTCAGGTGGCCGGATCCTATCTCAGCTCTCATTGGGCAAGATGTGGGGTACACCCCCAGCCAGTTGCCAATTGATCACAGGGCTGCATATACAGACAAATAACAATTAACTCCCTCTTTCAAGAGTCTCTGATAAATCTGCCGCAATTTTTTTGGATCGTGGAAGAAAACCAGAGAACCTGGAGTAAAGTCACATAGGGAGATCAAGTGTCTTCATGTGGTCAACCCTGTCATGCAGACCCCCTGTCAGAATCAAATCAGCTATCAGCTGAGTCACTGTGCTGCCGACAATGCTATTAATTGTTTTTATAATGATGTGGTGTTTTGAAACTGTTTTTGAAAAAAAATATCCATGACAACAAGAAGCAAATATTTGTCTCTGCAATAATGTAATTCGATTACTTTGAGTCTCTCTGGCAGCTAACATCGGGACACTTACCAAGCTAATTATGAATGTATGTGCATCATATCAACCTGTGTTGTTTTGATAAATCAAATAAGATGCTTATTTATACATATTTTTTATTGTCAATCGATTTATCTATGCCCTCCTCCAGGTTAAGAATAAAACCTACGAACATATCAGTGACGTGCTGACTGCACGTCACTGATGTGTTCGTGTGTTCGTAGAGGCAGGGGAGGCCAAGACTCACCTGTCATCATGGAAAGAAAAAAATGCAAAATGAAAAACTAGATTAATTGGTTATATTTATTCAGTGATTTGTAATATAAAGTTATTTTCCACGGAGCTTTACCATTTTTAGTGATTTTTTTCAAAATCACTGAAAAAAAATTCACATTTACATTTACCATTCAAATATGAAGAAGAGACATGCGGTGACGCAGCAACCAGCTGAGCCCACTATGGATTGCGCAATAACTCTGCTAGCTGTGCTAGCATGCTATGCACTTAGACCGTATTGCTGTCTCTGTGGATGTCAGTATTAAAAAAACAATTTTAATTTATGAACTAAATTTCCATAGCTAAGCTGATGTGTCTAATGTTTATCGTCAACAACTGTAACGTGTTTCTTGTAATCATAAAACGACTGCAAAGAGACACTAAGTGAGGCATGCAGTGACGGTGCCTCCTGGTAGGGGGCACCGCTGATCCCAGGGATCCTTCTTACTACTCGGCTACTGAATAATGAAGGTAGCAATAACAAGCTACAGTAAACAGCTAGCAAGTCCAGTGCAGCCATCCAGTTATTTCTTGCCGATTTCATCGGGCTGTATAGCTCACAAACGGTGAGAGATGAACGTGAATCTCCTGGACAGCTTCTCAACTTTTTGGCCCAGTAGGATTTCATTCAAACTATTCCTGAGGCGACAAAGTTGCTCCTGCCGGTGGTCACCGTTCCGGCTACAACAGCATCGGCAGCGCGCTCATTCTCGGCACCGAAAATACTCAAAACATACAGTTGGAACATGACCGATCACGGACGACTGTCTTCACTGGCAGTGATTTCCATTGAGACAGAGAGACTTTTAAAACTCAAGAAGGAAACGGAAGACTTCCACAAGGAAGTCATCGAAGCTTGAGCAGAAGCGGCGCATGGACTTCATAAGTAAAGGTAAGAGATAATAACGTTTTTTTACATGTGCTTTGTTATATGCTACCGTTTGTATATGCAAAAAATGCTGATATGATATTTTAAACGAAACATGTCAACTGCTGCCAATATAATGGTGAAAAAGTTACTCTGTAGGGTTAATATGTTTGTAAATCTGACTGTGATGACGTCAGTGCCTCACCAGCATTGAACCCCACCGCACGTCACTGGAACACGTTAAAGCAATATTGTACAAAAGCTAGATACTAAGAGAAGGAAAATATGGAAAGTCTGGATTTTACAACACAATCAAATGTAAAAAGGCTAAATTCCCCACAACCACTTAACACCATCATACCTGGGGGACAAGATTTGGATATACATGACAGTAGCATGGCAAAATTCCACATGGAAATGTAATTAAACCTTTGGATATATTTTGAGATACTGTTTGAATATAGTGAAAGCGTGCTTTGACAGCACAAGCTAGATAATGAGAGGTAGATATTATAGTTTTATATATGTATATATATATATATATATATATATATATATATATATTTATAAACTATGTTTCCAATTTTCAGTGTGTGTTAGTATGAGCCCTTGGCACAGTTGGTATCACCATACCGTTATTTTGATGTGCATTTTCTTTGTTTTCAACCAGAATAAATTCGGTATGATGTTGTTTTATTTTCTCCATTACAACAAATGAGTTATTTCATACACTAGCCATTTTGTGCAATTCACCTTTGATCATTCCTGTCTGCATTTAAGCATTATCATTGCTCTGGTCTTTTTATGTATTCTCTGATATTTGCCCTGATAAGTTAATAAATAAATAAATAAATAAATATATATATATATATATATATATATATATATATATATATATATATATATATATATATATATATATATATCAAGGATGCTGATACCTGAAATGTGCCAGGTTCACCAAGTTTGCAGGGCAGCACTCAAACATATGCAGATAATGTTCAATTTGGGTGGCTGCTTTCATGCATGTTGTTGTATATGTTTTCTCAACTGTTGGTGTTCACCTAATTTTCCATGATGTCTGCTTGTATAGGCCAATGTTATACTATTTTCATTCCACCCTTTCACACTGTGCTGCTGTTCCAATAGTATAGCTGTGCAGTGTAGCATACCCCACCACTGGGCTTTGACCGCTAAGTGAAGAAAAGAATGAATTGCAGACCAATTTGGGTATTAGAGCAATACCAAACAGAGGGGAGCACAAAGCATGTAATCTCCTAATTTGGAGCATCACAGCATCAGATTGTCGCCTGCCCGCCACATTCTCTCAGCCTTACCAATTGCGAAAGGCAGGCTTTTATTTCCATAACTTCCTGACAAAACCATTTTGTCCTGCCTGATTGGGCCTGTTTGCATCAGACACCTTTTCTGCATATAGATTGATGGGTTTAATCAGCGAATCAGGGAGAGCGCTCAGACATCAATCATTGTCACACCACTTTTTTTTTCCTCTTGCTTTCAGTTGTAGTAGCCACCTACATCCCCCCACCATCAGCCTCTGAAACACACACACACACACAGACAGACATACTCAAATGCTTTCTGGTCACTCTGGTTCTATATATCTTTTCCAGTTGGAAAGCAGCCCTCCTGATGTTCTCATATTCATCAGGGAATGATGGAGAGCCAGACAGACTGTCAGAAAGGTAGGACTGATCAATATAAAAAAAGGGTTGAAGACAGTCAAGGAATTTCACCATCTTCCCAAATTTCTACTTATACCAGTATTATCTTAAAGCTGGATCCTATTTCTCACAGCACCGTTTTTATCATTTCAATTTCGACAGCTAATGTTTTGCATTTGGCCAGGCAGTCAGACAAATCTAGCAGTCTCATTTTTAATTCAAACTCCAGATCTTTCTTCATCCCTTAGTTTGCCATTTGAGAAAGACAGATATATGTATAACATTTAAAGAGCAAAATAGTTTTATGAAAATAGTGTATGAAAAAGTCTATCCATCTATCTATCTATCTATCTATCTATCTATCTATCTATCTATCTATCTATCTATCTATCTATCTATCTATCTATCTATCTATCTATCTATCTATCTATCTATCTATCTATCTATCTATCTATCTATTTTTGCCCTCAGAGAGGCATTGACTGCCTTTCACCTGTGATGCTTTTAAAATCCATTCACACCTGCCTTGTGCTAAATGCTTTCCCGAAGACCACCTTTGTCACTTGTTCAGTGTCACAACATTGTGATTGCTCGGCCTTGGCCTTGAGCGTGCATGGGTGTTTGCTCAATTAATAAATAAGTCTTCTATTCAAATGTCTCTCAGCTTTTGTTTTTACTAATACTTTGCAGCACCAGGGCTCACGGTCATGGGCAAGCTGTATTCTATACCCACCATAAGAATCAACACAAAAGAGTAGTATTATTGCATTTTTTTTCACCCATTTATTTTGAAACAAAATAATGGAAAGATAAAAGGAACATAAGTTGTAAACAAACAGTGCCAATGTTTCTAAGTATTAATCAATATATAATTAGGAAAAATGCCTTCCTGTGTTATCATCTTTCAACTTCCTCATGTAAGAGCATACTTCTTTACCTTCCCACTGCCGATCGCCTTTGTGCTCACTAAAGATGTGTTGCCTTCAAATATGCAAACACTCACTTTTTTGATTAATTTCCAAATATTACTACCTTGGTGATCACGTGTGATGTTATCTCTACTATTGTGCTTTATCGTTTACATAAATAATAAAGGGTAGCACGGCGGCAGAGTAGTTGGCACTCCCGCCACACAAGGTCCCCGGTGCAATTCAGATGGGGCCATTCTGTATTGAGTTTGCATGTTCTCCCAGTGTCTGCATGGGTTTTCTCTGTTTTCATAACACTGGCCAAAAACATGCAGCAGATTTATTGGAAGCCCTAAATTGCCAAGATGTGTGAATGAGAATCGATGGTTCTGTATGTGGCCCTGCCCGTCCGCCTTTGGCCCAACGGCATCTGGAATAGGCTCCAGCACCCCTGAAACCCTAAGTACAGGATGAGCGGCATCGATAATGAATAAATAATCAAAAATAAATAATTAAAAAATAAAATAATTAATAATTAAATGAATAAAAAGAAATAATTTTATGTTGAGTCAGGTTAAAAAAAAGATTTTCAAATGACTGATGCTGGATTAAACCTATTTATCTGTAAGATCCTTAATGAACAATTTTCCTTAAAACATAGGCTCCTAGCATTCTTCATTTCAAGTTGTTATTGAAGTAAATGATATTTTGCAATGCTTACTTGGAAACATTTTGAGTGTGTGTGTGTGTGTGTGTGTGTGTATACAGTATATGTGTGTGTGTGTGCATGTGCTGTGTGTGAGGGACATATTTATTTAAATGTCACTCACATTTTATTTATATCTTTCAGATAACCCTATATGTTCATGTTAGTCTTATCTTTTAAAAGATAGCTACATTGATATATTTTTGGAAAAATAACTGCCTTGTCCTGAGATAATATTCTAATCTATTCGTGTCTGTTGGGTAAATGGTTGCTTCTTCATCCCAACTAACAGTAACCTATACTTTTGCATCACCCCCAACTGCATATATGTTTACTTCATCTAGATCTGGTTTAATAAAGCTCAATGTAGAATCAATTTCATTGTCAAGTCATAAGGAGTCATTCAGTTAACCCCCAGACCACACACCAAATATGTGACAGCAAAGAGACGCACTATCTCTGACAAAATATCAGTATCTTTAACAGGCAAATACGATGACAAAGTTACCCCCGAGAGAGCCCTACATCATCCCTTAATATTTCAATCCCTGTGTACTTGTCGACAAGGCAACTCTCACAGACTCCCTGCCGTTCTCTGTTAATGAATATTAAGAAGGACATTTTCCTGAGGGTGAGCTTCCTTTTATTTATTCCGTTTATTGTTTTAAACTTGCCATAGTCTCATCCTCTCTCTCTCTCTCTCTCTCTCTCTCTCTCTCTCTCTCTCTCTCTCTCTGATTTAATTGTGCATTGATCATCTTGCATCTATCTTGCATCATTGCATCATGTTGACCTGGCTCAGATAAATGTGGAGGAAATGATGAATGTGCAGTGCAAGACAATAACTGGAGTAATTTAATAAGCGGTTTGAAGCATTTGTCCAGGTTTCATTTGTGAAAAGTGTGAGGTTTAGGTTCTTAGCTTGTCAGTTAAAGACCCGATTGGCCCTGTTGAAGACATGCTATCCACCTTACTTCTGACCTGCTACTGTTTGTTACTATGATAGCATCACCTGGTGCATTGCTATGACAATCAGAATAAATACTAAAGACCACCATTGATAAGTCTTATATATATATATAGATGAATATCTATATATATATATATATAGAGAGAGAGCGAGAGGGAGAGAGAGAAAGAGAGAGAGAGAGAGTTGGAAATCTGTTTTGATACTGCAAATTTAGTACCTGCTCACAATAATTCCCAAAAGTCCCAATATTTATTTATTCAGAATTATGTATTTCTGTTCATAGTTAAAAAGTTAGATGAAAACAAATAACTAGGAAATGTTTACTAACCCATTGCTGCCATGTAGTACATGATATAACTTGGATAGTGTTTTTTTAAATAGGCTGAAAAATGTTTTCACTGAATTGAAAAACACAATTGAAAAGCCTTGTTCATCCCCACCTGTTGACAGTAAATATGTTTATTCCATCCATAGCTAGATAATTATTTCTATCTCCATTAAAAAAGCAATTTGTCACAGAATGTGATGAAATAAAGTTAAAGTATTTTATTTTGAGATGCGTTTATTTGTGTGTCTATCTAATAAAAGTATACTGTATATGCCTTGGTCTGTAAGTGATTATCCTCCGTCACTGTTTTCTGTTAATCAAATCGAATTAAACCACAGACCAAACTTTTGTAAATCCCCTTCTTCTTTTTCCTTTTGGCCGGTCCCTTTGGGGATTACCACAGCAAATCAGCCTCCTCCATCTAACCCTATCCTCTGTATCCTTTTTTCTCACACTAACTAAATTCATGTCCTCTTCCACTATAACCATAAATCTTCTCTTTGGTCCTCCTCTCGGTCGCCTGCATGGCAGTTCCAACCTCAGCAGCATTCTACCACTATATCCACTATCTCTCCTCTGTGCATGACCATGCCATCTCAGTATGGCCTGTCTGACCTTATCTCCAAATCATCTAACATGTCCTGTCCCTCTGATGGACTCATTCCAGATCCTAAGCCGTCCTTGTCACTCCCAAAGAGAACCTCAACATTTTCATATCTGCCACTCTCTCTAAACCATACCACATCACTGGTCTCACCACTATCCAGTATATGGGTCCTTTCATTTTGGCTGATACTCTTTTATAACATATTACCCCTGACCCTTTTCTCCACCGTTCCATTCCTGCTTGAACACATTTCTTCACCTCTTTTCCATACTCTCCATTACTCTGTACTGTTGGCCTCAACTACTTAAATCTTCCATCTTCTTTATCACTACTCGCTGTAGCCTCATGGTTCCACTTGGGTTCCTCTCGTTCTCACATATATTCTCTTTTGCTACAACCGACCTTTTTCCCTCTTTTTTCCAGGGCATACCTGTACCTCCACCTCTCGAGATTTTCCTCCACCTGCTCCCTTCTTTTTACTACTGATCACATTGTCAGCTGAAAGCATCATAGTCTATGGATATTCCTGACAACCGCATCTGTCAGCCTGTCCACTGCGACCAAGAAAACTCTCAGAGCTGAGCTGGAGGTGTAGTCCCACCTCCACATTGAACTTCACTGTCACACCTACAGCACACCTTACCACTGTCTCACATCTCACATAACATGTCCTTCACCAGTCTAACATACATCTCTGCTACTCCAGACTTCCTCATACGATTCCATAGTTCCTCTTTCAATACCCTCTCATATGCTTTTTTCATATGTCATATGCAGCATTCTCAAAGCCAATGCTGGATCTGTGATACTCTTTCAAGGCATGAAACCATACTGTTGCTCATAAATGCTGACTTCTTCTCTCACTAGTTTCCACAACTCTTTCCCATACCTTCACTCCAACATAGTTGTATGGTCCAGCAACGCAAGGTCAGCTTACCTCAGGGAACTTACAATCCCATATGAGGAAGGGATCAAGGCTGCCTTCGAGTACAAAAAGGCCAAATACACCAACTTGGTTTTTGAGTGTCGGGAGGCTGGTAGGAAGACCAACATCTACCTTGTTGAGGTGGGATGCGGAGACTTTGTAAGGCTGTCAACCTGCACCTCTTCAGGGACGCAGGAGTGACCAGAGGCAGGTTGAAGAAAACGGTCAAAGATCTGACAGATGAGGTAGAGAAAGGCCGTTTTTGGCTCTGACTGAGGAAGAAGGTCAGATGCTGGGGAAAGAGTAGCTAACCCCAACAACAGCCGCAGAGGGTGAAACCACTCAGCTCACTCAAACCAATGGCAAATGCAAAATTTGCATTCATTATAAAGTCCTGTATTAAATGTACCCTAATTTTCACTTGATTTATTACCTCAGTAAACATTTTCCTAATGAGTTTATGGTCTCAATCTGTCTTCTTCAATTCATGTTGAATTTATGAATTATGATCCCATTTGGAGCTTAACACAATAATACGTTCTTTAGGAATTCTTTAGGTGCAGCTACATCGTGATTGATTGTGATGTAATCAGAGTAGAGGCTCTCCACCACACCTCCACCCTCATGTCTCAGCATTATCCTGTCCAGTTGCAATAACACCTAACTAAATGCTTCAAAACTGAAGGTGTAAAACCAATGAGGGCCAGAACAAGTCCAGACATATTACGTGGTCTTTTGGTATCCCAAATTGTGTTTTCCAGTGATGAGGTGAATTTGTCTTGTATTTCTTGCATTTCTGTTAAGCAGCGGCCCATTTCATCAATTTGAACAGTGTTTAGTTGCAAACATGCGAGCAGGTTACTGTGGCCGTTGTGGACAGGTTAAGCAATATATTTTTGTAAGATAGAAAGAACAATGTTGAAGATTTATGAAATCAAAACTGGGTATGGATGCAAAATCCATTACTGTGATAAAACAATAATAATATAGGTTTTAATTTCTCACGCAGGAAAATTATTTAGTATCGGCCAGCAATTTCTGCACATCTCTCTCTCTCTCACTCACTCACACACACACACACACACACACACACACACACACACACACACACACACACACACACACAGTGTCAGCTGCTGTGAGTGCAGATTATTCCATCAATGTCAAACTTCAATGACACTTGTCATGTGATAAGGTTTGGTTTTAATAAATGAGGGATGAACAGCCAAGCTGAATGTTGCAGTTTAACCCCCTTTTTGCACATCACAGCACGGCATTGGACCGACAACTCCTTCATCATCGACATTGTTCACACTCAGAAACAGGACTATGCTCATATTTATCATCAATCACTGCAGTTCAGGGCTCCATGACTGGGTTGCTTCTGCTGCTAACAGAGAGGGTGCAGTAATACTGATGTCAAGAGGCATAAAGCAGCTGACATGCATTTTCAAGCACAGTTTAGCTAGTTATGGAACCACACCCTATTTATACATTATTCAAAAATATGTATAACCAAGGATTATGACGTATCTATTTGTAGATCACAGATAAAAACAAAATTACTTAAATATGGAAAAATGCAGAGTCGAATGTACTCAAAGCCTTTATAAGAGGAGAGGGGGAGAATCCTCTACCAACATTCATTTACCTGTATACCTACTTATACCCTCTTTGGCCATCTTAGAGTATCCACTGAACCCATCAAGTGCACTGTTGTCTTTTGAAATAAGCTGGAATGATCACATAGATACTTCATTGTCCTTTTGAAAACCTCCAAACTCCAAACACATGCCACAGTATATTAACTTACAAACTTCAGGAAATGTGTTGCTCCTGATGTGCGGGTCGGAGGTTATTTTAGTGTCCTACCAGTGTCCCAAATGGGCAGCGCTTCTTTGGAGACATGCATACAAATGATGATTGAATAATACAAATGCAAATGCAAATGCAAAAAAAAAAAATTACCTGACAATACTTGGCTATTTAATATTGTGAGATAAAATCTGTTGCACTATGTTAAGCATGGTGCCAATATAAATTGATAGCCTATAAAATAATATTTAGTGTGCTATAAACACAGTTATTTATGATGGACATATACCCGGTTCCTGGAGCTTGGAACATACTGAGTAATATTGATCACCTTTGTCATATTTAGCTACCCTACAAATTGCCTTCATTGTTTTGGTTGGGTGTACCACGGCAGAGATGCCAAGGAACATCTGCTCTTGTCGAAACTGCTTAAATTTTTACTCCTCAACAGCATATTACAGGGGAATCAGTTTGTTGTGTCTTTTAATTATCAAACCAATAGCAAGAAACCAAATGCATGTTTTTCCTAACATATGAAGCAGATGATAAAACCTTTCTTGTACATCAATTCCATGTCATTATTTAATGTAAAATGCATTGCTTAAATTACATTTCACAAATTTTCTATTTCAAATTACAGCTCTGAAAGGCTTTTCCCATGTTTATTAGGTTATTTCATGTATTTTTGCTGGATATGTTTGTGAACTAGGGCTGATGTTGAATCAACATTTAGAATGAACCCAGTCAATTTTGGTTACACAGGATATATTCTGCTGTGCTTTAAGGTGAGCTGGGACACTTTTTTGTTTGAACTGACGATAAACCTGAATCCTTTTTTTTTTCAATAGTTTAAGACTTTTTCAACATCTGTATAATGTCCTTTTGGGTTTATTAAGCCCTCACAGATTACCTCCTCTCTCGCCTGGTGCTTAACCTGCTTCTTTTATCTATTGTGACCATGAAAACAGTTGAGTGTATAATGATTATTGAGGCCTGCGAGCTGCTGGAATTTAATTTCTCCACATAAATCTCCACAATAGGAAAAGGAAATTAAAGTTGCCATTACTGTCGGCAGTATTATTGTATCCTCACTTAACCTGCCATTCAGGAGGAATGAAACATTTATACAAAACCGCCATCCAACTCTCACTCCCTGTATTATCTGTGATCGTCTGTGTGTGTGTGTGTGTGTGTGTGTGTGTGTGTGTGTGTGTATCTCTCTTCCTTACTGTCTTTGGATGAGAGAGAGAGAGTTTCCTGTATTTCGATGAAATATACAGGATTTTTCTGGGAATTTATTTTGCATCATGTATTCAAAATACAGACCTGGATATTTTGATTATTGGACACATCAGCTGTCCAGAACATATTAAATGAAAAAAAAAAAATTAAAAAAGGAAGCAAATAAGTGAAGAATTACAGTTTTACTTTTGTTTCTTCATCTTTCTCATTCCCCATGAGTTCATAATCATAGACAATAATAAAAAGCACGCACACACACACACACATTTAAACAAATAAAAATGAAAAGGAAAAAAAAGGAAAAATCAATCACACCAGCCCTGACCAGGAGTCTCATTATTTCAGAGGCAATAACCTGAATGATTGAGTAATAAAGAGCAATAAAGAGCAATTTATTTAGAGAGGGGGAAGTGAGGAAAGAAGGATGAGTAAAAGATAGATGTGCTAAGATAGAGAGATCTAATTAGCTTCGTTCAGGCTCTGGGTAGCTGCACTGCTAAGGCTAATCCTGGACTACAACTAATGAACAGCAATCCAAACCTCCTTTCCCATTAGCTCTGGGCTGAATTAGTACTGTCTCTGTGAACTTTATATGAAATAATAAACTGAATAAAACAAATGATTATTTAAGTAATAAAAGTGGACAGCGAGCTAACAAACATAATAGGAACTATTTGAATTGAGCTTCTAAAGATGCCAGTTGCACAGAAAAAGACAGGAATTAAAGTTAGCCTAATATTTTATTTATTTATTTTTTTAATCCATCCATCTATCTTTATTGATTTATTTATTCCTCTCCAGTCTGCAAACATTTTTGGAGTAACTCATTGCTACTGATGATCGCATGCGGTTTAAATCAGTGCCGTTCTGCATGAATGTGTGATAAGTAAATATATCTACAAGTACATCTACGTAAAAGAATCATATTACTTGTACCAATGGCTATGTTTGTCATGATTCTTCTGTAAACGCACAAACTATGTACACTCACATGTTTGCACTGTGCATTTATCACTATATAAACCATTTTGCATTTGTATGCATGTAATTAATATGACTGATTCATGCACAACGGAGCAAGAGATAAGAGGCAAATTATTCTCAACTCTACAGAGAGCACAAGGGAAAGCAAGGTGGGAGAAGAAGGGGAAAAATTATCTTTGGACAGATGCCATCACTGGATTTACATATGTTTGCTTTCTTCCTAAGTGATCATCTCGGTCATTTCTTGTTGTCCGAAGTTCACTGACCCCTCTCGATCCCCTTATCACCTCAGTTTTTCCTCCTCCTTTCCCTTGATAAACATCTTGCTCAATCTGTCTCCAGTTGTTTTGAGTGCTAACAAGTCAGTAGTCAAGGTTCAGGGAGCTTACTTTGGAGAGAAAATCTTTTAAATTAAACATAGCGCCTCATCCCAGGCCACTGGGGATAGTTCTGAATATGAAAACATGTGACTGCTGCCGCCTTGTGCAACTGGATATGAATCATGTTCAGATTCTGATGCCTTTATGCCTCTTTCTTTCACCTCACCTTCCTCTTGTTCTTCTACTTAGCATAAGTACACCCATAAAACCCATGGCATGTCACATTCAGAGTCATGAACTTATTATGTATTTATTTTTTCAAATTATGATGCGTGCACTCCTGACATTAACGTGGCAGCCCCTGTTTCGCACTATTCGTACTATGTTGACGTGGACCTAAAAGTGTCCGGGCAACTCTTTCCATTCTTTTTTTTTCTTTGATTCATGAATTCTTCCTATGTCCATGTGCAAGAGAAAGGTATGTGTGTTTGTGTCCACCTTTCGATAAATAAGAGTAGTACCACAAGAGGGAGTTGAGAAGCAATGCACTGACACTTGCTGCTGTAAAGAAATCCAGATCCAAAAGGAAGATTGAAGAACAGGCAGATGAGGAAGAAAAAAGGGAGACAACTGGATGATAAGAGCACAAGGAGGTGGGTGGGAGCCGAAAAGAATGAAACTATGATTTTGCATAAGAATGAAAAGATTTTGGGGGGAAAAGTGGAAACTGGAATAGAATAACAGGAAAGTAAAGGATGGAAAAGAAAAGAAAAAAAGGGTCAGGAGATAAATGAAATGTGTAGCGGAAGAGTTGGAATGTTTAAAGTAAAGAGAGAAAAGGAATCTTCACAAATGAGTTTAATGTGCCAATAGAAGTTAAAACACATATATACAGACACACAATTAGACTT
Source organism: Fistularia commersonii (assembly GCF_037954325.1). Classification (NCBI taxonomy): domain Eukaryota; kingdom Metazoa; phylum Chordata; class Actinopteri; order Syngnathiformes; family Fistulariidae; genus Fistularia; species Fistularia commersonii. The sequence goes on along the minus strand of NC_141298.1, from coordinate 4,407,899 downwards.
AACTGTCTCTATTTAAATAGATAGTCAAATGAACATATTGGCCCAATATTCTTTATTTTTATTCTTATATAACAAGTAATGCATTTAATTGAATAAATGAATTGATCACTAAATAAATAGCTATTAGAGTAAAATATAGTCAATGCATCAACTGCTATGATGTTTTGATTGCTCCATTGATGTAAAAATCTTTGCTTAAGCCTCGGCAGCTGCTGCTGTCCAAACTTTCCTGCCTTTGCTGATATAAGAAGAAAAAAGTGACCATACAAGGTAAACTTTTCCAAAAAAATGAATTATGAACAACATTTGATCCATCCTATCATTAAAATTACTTGCTTTTAATTGCTTTTAACTGAAATTATGCATTAAACTTGTGCTGCGACTTACTTTTTAAAAAGGGGGACCAGAGGGTGTGCTCCAACTATAGGGGGATCACACAACACAAGGAGCAATATAATTTTGTCCCGGCTGTGGAAAAGGGGACCAGCTTTTTTCCCCTCAGCAGGGTCCCTGAGGGTGCTTGGGAGTTTGCCCAAACAGGCCACATGTGTTTTGTGGACTTGGAGAAAGCATTTGACTGTGTACCGCGGGGATTCCTGGGGGGTGCTCCTTGGGTATCTTGTGGGGAACCCCTGTAATACTGGCTGTTTGGTCCTTGTATGATCAGTGCCAAAGCGTAGTGTGCATTGCTGGTTGTAAGTTGGACTCCTTTCCAAGGAGGGTTGGACTCTGGCAGGGCTGTCCTTTGTCACCGGTTATGTTCATAACATTTATGGACAGAATTTCTAGGGCTAGTCAGGGCACTGAGGGGATCGGGCTTGGTGACCTCAGGAGTGGGTCTCAGCTTTTTGCTGGTGATGGGGTTCTGTTGGGTTCATCGGGAGACCAAGGACATGCTGGAGGGACTATGTGTATTGGCTGCCCTTGGAATGCCTCGGGATCCCCCCAGAAGAGCTGGTCCAAGTGGCCGGGGCGAGGGTGGTCAGGGCCTCTCTGCTTCAGCTGTTGCCCCGGCGACCCGATCCCAGATGAGTGGTAGACAATGGATGGATGTGTCTTACTTAGGAGTAAAGGCTTTTTTCCAGGATTTTTGACTGTTCACTGATTTGTCAGAGATACATCCTTGTTGTTTTTTTCATTAAATTCCAACCCCAACTTAAAAGTACATGTCTTTAACATGAGGTGAGTGCTAGTTGTGTGCTGTAGAAAACTGTCAAATAATATTTGTATTTGTGTTGTCAATTTGTATGGATGGCCAAACTGCTGTACAACACTTTGGTATGCAAATGTGAGGTGATGACCACATGATTCTGTATACCAATAACATTTAGTAAAGTTTGTAATTGTACTCACAGTGACTGAATGATTTTTCTATAAAGGCATATCTGTGCATATTCATTCATTCATTAATTCATTATCCTAAACACTTATCCTGCATATTGGAGCCTATTCCAGCTATCATTTGGCGAGAAGGAGGGTTCACACTGGTCACAGCTGCACAGAGACAGACAACCATTCTCTCTCTTTCACTCATTTGGGCAATTCAGAGTCTCCAAATGATCCAATTGATGTTTTTGCATTGTTGGAGGAAACCTACACAGACACAGGGAGAGCATGCCAACTCCAAACAGAAAGGCCCATTTTGGAATCAAACCAGGGACCTTCTAGCGGTGAGATGGAAGCAGTAACCACTGCTTCTCACCTATCGTCTTAATATGAAAGGCTAAATAAAGGCATATTCAAAGTAATTCTATAATCATTTGGTTATCATTTCAGATAGTATTTCCAATTTTATTAATTAATTCTTTAAAAATGCTTTAATCTATCTTTTTTTCAGTTTTCCATTTACCTGGAAAAAGAACTGACAGTTTCACTCAGTGAAGGGTGTTTTTATTACATGGGGTCCTTAATCAGAATCCCACCTTTACTTTAGTCTTCCAACTGTATATTTGTTTAATAAAATGTTAATAGAACTTGCCCATAGATTAAGATTGGATCTTTAAAACAATGCAAATCTACTCAGTAAACACTAATGCTAGTGCTAGTGCTCCCGGGATATTTTGTTCAAAGGTGTTCAGGAAAATCCCAAATTTATAGTGTTAATGGTCCTTTGTTATTTATTTCATTTAATCTGCTGAGTTACAGTCCTCTTGTTACTTACATGTGTTAAATTTCCCTTTTCTATTTGGGCTTATAGAGACATGATAAGTCTAAAAACTAAGGATTATCTTTTGAGCTGATGTAATTTTCAAGCAAAATAAAGTCAACATATGGGCACACATGGACTGAATTCCCACAGAACACAATATCAAATCAAAACGCATATCCCATGCATGTGGACGCCGGGTATTTGGAGGTTAAAGCCACAAAGTTCATCCACAGTGGATGTATTGCAATGCATTAGTAATTCATCACACCTAGAAATGCTTTAATAGATTGTCTTTTAAATTGTCTTCAGATGGATTGCAACTCTGACACCTTGAAACTAATTATATCTCCAGTCCACAGCTCTAAAACATTAGCACTTGGTATGAGAACTCGGCATGCCCACACTCCTCGACTCCCCCTTAGGACATCGAGTCTCTCCCGCCGCTATCAACCCCCCATCACAGTGGATTAGGTGCGAACTAACGGTCCTGTAATTAACTCATGATTAGGCATTATTATCTGCACGGGTTATAAGCTTGCAGTTGTTGCCTTAATAAGTGGATTGGCGTGGCCGCTTAGTGCACCCTCTCTCTCCCTAGGGAGGAAATATCTCAGCCTTGCTCTTTTACCATCCTCCTGCAGCATCAGTCTTTTGGAACTATTCATAAATCAGCTGTTCTTGCGAAAAGGCTTGGTCTTGTGGTCAACAAAGAGGCTGATTGATTATGATCATAATGTAGGCTTAATTGTGGTTTTCACATGATCACAAGTGACATTTACTGTATATATGAATATGAGAACAAACAACGTGCTCCATGTAAGGGACTGAGGTGTTTTTTATTTATTTATGTAATTTATTATTTGTTTGTTTGTCTGAAATACTAAAATACCTGCTGAGAAAAAAATCCTTCAAACTGAATGGGGAAAATTTAAAAACTCTATGTCAAATAATAGGAAAGTTTAACCTGCATTTTCTTCATGTAATTACATTTGTATTCATTGTTTTGTGATTAAAATGTTTTTGATAAAATTCCAATTACTTGTGAAACGGGGATGGAAATTTTTCAGTAGAGTAAGTCCTGTTTGAGAGAGAGAACAATGAATTGACTCAACAAATGCTCTGGGTGTTTAAGGTATGTTTAAAAAGAATATTTAATTTAAAATAAGTAAAAAAAATAAATAAATAAACCTGGATCATACCGACTTTAAGATAAATCAATCAAAAAAGTGTTAGGAGATGGTGAGACAGATTTATGCACCCCTAATTTGTAGTTCAGCTCCATTTATCAAGCATTAAACTAAAATGCTGATCTTCCCAGAAAAGTGTTGGTTTTTTGGTGATTCGGAATAAATATTACAGAGTAGGTATTACTGACTACCATTTCATTAATTGTAGACAATGACAAGTTGTAGATGTGAATCACGTACGGGCTGCAAATCGTCAAAAATCAGGAAAGAATATAGACAAAATGAAAACCCATGGGCCTGGTTTGAGAATGTATTCAGATAGATATTCAGAAACACTAGAGGCCCCTGATTGTTTGAGGAAAGCCCTATTTATTGAGTGCAAGCTGCTGTACACTGCTGGCATTGACTTCAAAACCATAAGATGAAAAAAAAAGTGACAGTAGTGCAAGATAAAAAATATGATTCTCTTCTGCAACAATGATGCTGAGAATGTCTTGAAAAGGACCCATGCCAGAGGTAATTGACAGCATTTCTACTAACTCTGTTAGACTTAGACTGGAATACTTTGTTAAAAAGCTTAACAAATGTTTATAAGCATTCACCGGACAGTTTTTTTGTGCAGATGGGGGCAAGCCACCAGCTTCATTCAGCAGGTCCAGTTTTGTGGTAATACACTCTAATTTAATGAGGGCACACTTAAGAGAGGCACTAACAAATTATTAGAACCCACAACAAAGTTACTATGTTATGTTGGAGTATTTACAGCTGGCTAGAAAAAACAAGGCAGTCTCTTGTGACCTTACACAAAAGAACATGCTAACGGTGTACAAAAGTGATAGTGACAGAGGGAGTGATGATCACCGGATATTTAATTCAGTCCACCTCATCATTTGCTCCAGCAGCAGGATTTAAACCATTGAGAGGTGGAGCTGTTGAAGATTATCTACTTGCTTAATAAAAAGTGTGTGTCTGTAAGGAGATGAACTCACACACTAACTGCCAGTGGCCAGACAAGTCCGTTTTTTGCTCTACCACCATGCAGTTCTCACTACTCAATACAAAGCTGTATTGGAATTCGCAAAATTGAAGTTGATACAGGACCCCAGCCAAATCTTGTAAGGCCAACCAGTACTAAATGCGCAAGGAGTGGGTGTGAGTGGACACAACAAAAGTCTTGTTCTGGGGTGATACAGTTTTCTCTAGCAGTACAATCATCTGAAACAGTATCATCTTCACGCTGCCACCACTACACAGTGGTGAACAGCGAGATTGATAAATGAATAAATGGTTAATCATTTTGTGATGCTGTGTCAACTCTGCAAGAGAGCGAGGGGTATTACTATTTCTGAAAGTAATAATGCTGGTCAACTGCAGCTGGCAAAATTGAGAGAAAAGAAAAAAAACGGGATTATACTGTATCATATTGTCTCACACTGATGTTTTCAACTTTTTGATAGATGAACACATTTTCTAAATGTTCGTTTTTCATTTTTCTATGCATTCATGAGGTGTATGTACGGTATGTGTGCGTGGGTTTCAATATTTTTTTATTTTTTTTATTTTATCCACAATAAATCTTCTCTGCACCTGCAAGTTCAAAAAGGTTGCTGGCAGATGATTCTGGAGTGTGTACAAATTAAAATTCAGTTTGTGTGCAGAAAAAAAAATGCACATAAAAACATATAGATATACTAATATATGGTCTTTGTTCACTGAAACCAATGAGCAATGACCTGGAACCCTGAAATGGTTAGAATATGCTGGAAAGCTGTGTCTGGAAACAGTGGAATCCAGGCTGCAGGAGATCGTCTCTTCTCCCCATCTGGATTCTTTTATTTCCATGATCCTGACAATCTGTGTTGAGTCTTGGCTTTTATCACCCAGCAAGGGGCTTTCTGCAAAGGTCAGCTCAATTGATTACATGGGGAAAGGGAGAGATGTCATCTTTTATACTGGGCATGGTGATATCTATAATTCTCTGTGGGAGACTGAATTTTTTCAAGAGGGTTTCACATTCAAAATGTCTGGCAATGTCCTCTTCATAATCAATTAACTGACATCGGAACACCTATTACAAAGCAAATAAGACTAATTTTGGAGTAATAATCAATGAGTTAACCGTTTTAAATGCTACCTGTGATTGTAATGAGGGTTTACTATTTCATTATTAGTTTTTTTTTTTTTTTGATGTTACTACATCAGTTCAGGCATATGATCGTTCTAATTTTATTTTTTACATGGGGGCCTTTCTGTGTGGGATTTGCATGTTCTCCCTCTGTCTTTGTGGGTTTCCTTAGGGTTCTCCGGTTTCCACCCACAATCCAATAACATACAGAAGGTCAATTAGAGACCAAAAATTGCTGATTGCCTGCAATTTTGGCTGTTTGTTTCAATATAGGGTCCTGCAATAGACTGGCAACCAGTCCAGAGTGTACCCTGCATCTCTCGCCTCATGACAGCTGGGATAGTCTCCAGCATCCCCACAACCCTAAGTGCAGGATAAGTGGTAGATAATGGATACATATGTTGTATATACATATATACAGTACATGTACATATACATATGCAATTAAATTGTGAAGGTTTTGATGCTTTTGCTTTGAAAAACGGTTAAGAAAATGTAGACCAGATACACTTTTTTTTCCACTTTTTTAACTTTTAGACATCCTGATACTCATCCATCCATCCATCCATCCATCCATCCATCCATCCATCCATCCATCCATCCATCCATCCATCCATCCATCCATCCATCCATCTTCCAAGGCCAGCAGATAGATTTAGTCCCTCCGGCGGGCATCCTGAGCAGATATGCGAGCTAGTAGAGCTTGGATAGAGCTGGATACCAGCTGGTAGAGCTCGGATACCCTAAGGGGGAAACTCATCTCAGCATCCTGACACTCAAAAACGAAATTTCTAAAATAAATATATGTATTGAAGCGATAATGAAAAATAAGCTAATTACAACTCACAACTTCAAAAGCATCATATGTACTTCGCCAAGCAAACCTTTACCAACAGGCATTCAACTATCTCTCGCCAAGAAAAACTGCATTACACTGTTTTAACAGTGTTCAAATATATATTCTAGATTGAATATCTTTTGAATCACCTGACAGTAACTTAAATGTCATTGAGTCAATGAAAGAGGGGGTCTGTGCCTGACCATTTTCCAGCCCTTTGAAGACTAAAATCCAACCCCCAATTTATTATTTCAAGAACACAAAAATTGCACATTTTTTTGAGAGCAATTGGGCTAGTGGGGTATTTCCATCTTAGGGGAGAGACATTTGATCTTTTGAAATTGGCAGGACAAAGTTAAAACTCTGAACCCATCGGAGGCCTTGAAACATTCTTGAACTGATTAAGGTTTTATGTCAGAGGTTCATGGAGCAATTTTACACTTACCGAACGCCTACCCCATCATACCCACAGAATGTCACCATGACAATCATCCCATGGATGACTGCAATGGATGACTGTAATGGCAGGAGAACATTCTAATGTTTTCTATAGTCATTTGGTGCCAGCATCCTGGCTGACTCAACAGCGATTTGTCCCACACCACTTACTTTTGAAAACTTTCTTTGCTTCACTTGGCAGTCTTCTGGACCAAATGTGAGCTGTCTAGACATTTTTACCAGATTATGAAGGTATTGATCTTGTTCCATTTGGACAAAAAAATCAGCTGTAGTTAGTGTATTACTTGAGGCCAGTGGCAGCCCCATCTGGCAGGAGTTTGTCAAGCAGTTATAACTGATTTAGGCCACTCTTGCGCCAAGACATCTGGTCTTTCTAATTTGTTTTTTTGAGAAATTCTGATCCACAAGAAGACAGTGAGCACTTTTAATGGGCTAAGATGATATAGAGAAAAGTGAAACTCCACGTTTTTGTCACAGGTTTTGACTCCTACCTGAAAAAGCAATGAAAGACTGCCTTATTTATTTATTTTCTTAACATTTTGTTGTTTTTTTTTCCACACAAACTGTTTGTATATTGCCATAGCAATGTGAAAAATGCTGTAAACAGGGGTAATATAAACTCTGATCCAGGACCTTGACTATCTGAACGTGACAGACAAGCTGATAGTTTGAGAAACGTTTTACACCATGAATTATTAATATCTGACAGATCGTCAAACATACAGTGAAGTGGAGTTCAGAATACACCGAAAGAGCAAACAATATAAGGAATTAGAGAAAAGAAGAAAGAATGATAACAAGGTTGTCACTGAAGACAAGCAGCGAATGCTGGGATAAACACTCGACCCAGAATTGACCTACCGACAACCTGCTGCTGCTACCAAATGTAGAGTGTGTTTGTGCTGAGAAATGTAAAGGAAATGAGGGAACTAATGAATGAAGGGTCATGTGGTTTTTAAAAGTATTTATTTTGAGCACAGAAACGCCTCAAAACACCTGAATACATTTTTCTCCAAAGAAAAAGTGGGTGTACTCAAAGACATTGAAAAATATATAAATAAGTAAACTTTAAGCAGGTATCTTTAGGGTCATTCAAACCTTTTTTTTATTGAGTGCAAAACATCAAACTGACACAAATAGCCTTAGAAAATGGTGTTGCTTACTTTTGTAAGCAGCACAATGGCACTCTTGTTAGCATTTCCACCTCCCAGCTTTAAAGTTCAGGTTCGATTGCGACAAGGTTAACTACAGTCTCTAAATTGCCCAAACGTGTGAATGAGAGTGAGTGGTTGTTTGTCTCTACATATGGCCCTGTGATAGATTGGTAAATTGATAACCGGTGCAGGATAAATGGTAAAGAAAATCCTGTTTATATATTTTTATCCTTGTTGTTGTCATCATCCTTTTAATTGCCTCTTCTACTTATTACTATATTCATATTTATCGTTATTGTTGCCCTGCTGTGAGAAACTAATTTCCCCCTATGGTGACCAATAAATTATTATCTTATCTTATCTTATCTTATCTTGTCTTGTCTTGTCTTGTCTTGTCTTGTCTTGTCTTGTCTTGTCTTGTCTTGTCTTGTCTTGTCTTGTCTTATCTTATCTTAAATGAATCAATTAACAGAAACGTCTAAAATGTTTTTCAATAGCAACATTAGCAACAGTATACAGATAAAACATACTCTATATTAATTTATATATTTAGAGTAATGTTCTGTTAGGATTGAAGATAAACAAAGAAAAGATTGCAGTTCTGGTGATTTCACTTTGGTGCAAAGTCCAGGCTGATTTTAGATTGTCCAAACTTTGTGGGGAACGTTTTGCAAGAGTTTTTCACCTCAGATTAATTTCAGGATTTTCTTATCTTGGAATATATGTTTGATCACATTGCTATCAGAGAGATAAAACTTTCAGTTCTTGAGTGACTCCTCGAATATTTCTCCAGGCCACCTGTTTACAAGGAGCGTTTAATTTACTTATAATTGTAACTTAACTGGGCTAATAATTTGATAGTAAAAACTATGAACTCAAAAAATTACTAGATTTATCTATTTTCATTGATACATTTAGTAATGTTTCATAGCACTTTTTTTTTTTTTTGCAGTGCAGTTAATTTTGGTGTCCCATTAATTACACCTGAAAAGTATTTGAAAAGTATGGGAATTTTCTGATCGGTCAGAATCACTTTAAGTATGTTGTATTCAGGATAGTTTTGGCTTTGTTTTCTAAGGAAAGATAGCTTTTTAAAAGCGGAATAAACTTAAAATGAAGAGTATAACATTGTGTGTTCTGGCCCCTGTTGTCAGTTCTATTTTCAGAAATGATGTGGAGAACCAACCAGCAGTCTTTTAGAAAGTTTTGTTGATCATGTCACTGCCTAGAAAAGATTCAACTCCAAATTTGTTGCTGTCTCTTAGCATCTGTTTCCTATTTCCAAATCAAAGTAGTGCTGACTCTGCAGTATTGTTTCCATCATATAAATGCTGATAAAGGTCATTTTGAGGAATTTTATTGATAACATACCAAGTCTTTTTTTATCTATCTATTTATTTATTTATTTATTCTCAGGGAAAGACAGTCTTTGTTGCAAGGACAATTTTATTAAACAAACATGGCTTTTGCCGAACCCCAGAATTTGGTGATCATGTCTGATCTCACCATGCCAGACACATTTCAACCAAAGAGCTTTTTTGGCAAGGGCCCTTAACCAGGGGCCCATAATCAGCTTTGACAAAATGATGATCATTTACCTCTGCATTCCTATTTACCACTAAATTGGTTCAAATGGCATTTCAGAATAAGAAATCTACCAAACCACCCATTTGGTGGCATTTCCTCCCTTAATTTTCCCCTCATTCTACTGTTTGACTGTCAAAGGCTTCAGGCCTTTTTGTACTTCAGTGTTTGTTCATTGTGTATGGTTTGAACCAGAATCAAAACCCACATTGTTATTTGCAACTGAAGTTATCTGGTTTGATCTGGCAGGGTATACGACACATGACGTATTTTTTTTGCCTAAACCCCAATAAGTCTTAGCTGAAACAATAATGAGTAAATTCATGAATAAACATTAGCTACTCCAAACTGCATCATTTACTAACAAAGTCATCAGCTTCATGTCTATGGCAAGAGAGGTTTGACTTTCACTATATGTAGATTAAAAATTTGAAAACTAAATGAAAATGAAATGAAAAACAGCAAGATAGAGCATTAATGAGAAAAAAAAAAACTTTAATGTTTTTGATTGCAAAATCCTGCAGAAAGATAGGCAATTGAAGCAATCACATAATCAGGTTGATGCTATTTGACAGAAATATAGTCAGTATGCACCAGAATGTATTCAGACATTAGTTCTTTTCACTTTCCTTGGAGACATATTCAGGCACGCCTATTTTCCCATATGATAAGCTTTGTTTTAAACTAGTCTTAACCTGTTACTTTTTGAGGACCCTGTGAGACAGTCTGTCAGTGTACTTTGGTGTGTGACTACTTGTGTGAAATTCACCAGGAAAAATCAATGCCCTTTCAGATAAACAGTTTGCGCCTTATTTGACCAAATATCATAATATAGTCACCCTCAGTTTACTAACTCCAACAATATCCATAATCCATATTTTATTCCATATTTAGGGCAGAAATTACTCATTTACTTGTGTTTGTAGCATTTTCATTGAAGAAACATCAATCATTTCCCAATCAACTGTACAACGTATTCTCCAAATGCCTCATGGACAGTAATTTACATATGCCTTACATTGGTATTTACAGCACATTTACAGAAATGCAACATTTTAACATGAATATCTCTTAATATCGCAAATCGCACATTCAATATGAGATTCAAGTTATCCTTGTGCATATTTTTTCATCATTAAAGCCCATCATCAGACAGTGATGAGAACCACTGTCAGTTGCTTCAAAAGACTCACTGTAATTTCTCATTCCTTTTTCTGGTGTTTCAAACAATATCTTCAGATTTCCCAAACATCTGAAACAAATGACAATGATTATTTCTATAGCCCATCATATATTTCCAGACGTGTGTGTAGGGTATTGGAAAACAATCATTAGACTGCTGATGGTTGCACCATATTGTTGGTTTAAGTTTGCAACTCAACAAATTACCTTCTCCTTGCATGACAGCTGAGCCTGTGCACTGTGGAAACAGAAGTTGCCATAATGTCAATACAGTCAAAATGACTATTTTCTACTCTCTGAAAACCAACTCACGGGAGATCGGGACTTTCCTCTATCTACTGTGTAGCGAGGAAGAATAGACCACTACATATTGTGCATGACAACAGTGAGCAGCAGGTGATCAACCATGACATAACCTTCCACTCTTTTTCAGTGTTTCTATAATTAAAACATTTCCTAAATGCCTCATCTGCTTTGATTTTCCTTATTACATGACATGTCTCCTACAGGGGCCTGACTTACTGAGACCCTTGACCTGTGACCCATTCATCTGGAACTCAGAGAGAGACAGGGTGGTGTCAGTCAAGGACTATGCTTCTGCTCAATATCAGGAAGTGGGACTGTTGTCCAAACACACAACGGAATTGGAAAACACTACAACATGCATTGTCAGCAAAGAAGATCTCACTTACATGGAATGGTGTATGGAAACAGATTTTAACATATGTGCAAGTAGCACTTATTTATCTTTGTCATTTATTACAGTTTAGATCTGTATTAAATCTCTAACAGGTCCCGGCTAAATCTAACAAGGCCCGGTTCCATGTTTTTATTTCGATGGTTTTAGGAAATGGACATTGATTCACATGGGACAAAAATAACAAAATAAATATGAAATAAATAAATAATGGGTAAAGTAAATAAATAAAAAAAATGATGTGAAAAAAAAATATCTAGGTAGTTAACCTAAATAAAATATCCCATCTAATACTATTGGAATTTTTCCGGAAAGCAGTTTGAGCTAATGCTGAGGAGTGGTGTTTTGGTAAGGTATTGGGCACCTCTGAATTTTGATGCCTTGAGAATTGTTTTTGTGATTCAAAAGCACTTACATAATACCTCTCACTCTAAGTCTATGCCCATGAACTCCGTAGTTTGAAAGTAAACTGCACGTGAATGTAGCAGTTTGTTATGTGTGTCTGGACAGAGCGCGGCCTTGTTGCTGCAGCAGGCTGGAGTGTAGGGGGGGCATTTATCAGCCCCCTAAGTGGCTGTAGGAAAAGCAATGCTCGCTGGGAGTCGAGCTGACAGCAGTTTTCTTTGGATCGATCTGCAGCACTGCTCCAGTTGATGACAAAAGAGTTCACGACACGGCAGTCACAAAGTCAATACTGTGATAAATACTCCGCCTCCACTCACTCCTGTCTGCCACTTTACCAGGCATTTTCCCTGACAGTTATTACTCCCACAGTAAATCCGCTGACCAGAAGCAGAGAGAGAGAGAGGAAAAGGCACTCAGCTCCAAGTGTCCGAGCTGGATTTATGAACCCAAGTGGATCAAGTTTACTTTATTTAAGGAAAAGACATAAATAGGGTGAGAGGCTCCTTTCGCAGGTGTGACACTGCTGTAGGTAGTGGGGAAAAAACATACATTCTGTCTCAGCATTTTACAACATACCTGCACACATAGATCTGGATTCCCTGGGCCAGGGATATCCCCACCAACATAACCCCCAAGTGTCTTTATGTATAAAACAACATTGTAAATTTTGTCTTCTTAGGGGCATCAATGATGACGGATGAAACATGTCATTACCTTCTGGGATGGCCAAATAAGTGTGAAGATTTTCCGTGGAAAAATAGTGATTGAGTGCCTTCTGAGTCAGAGACTTTCACACTCTCTTGGCTCCTATTCCAGGAGTAAATGTGGTGGAGTTGTGTATATAACTATTTATTGATAACATTCCACGCCTTTGTGTCATGATTACTTACCACTTTCTGAAAATGTCTGGCAAATTCTATCTGATTTATTTTGCTGATATTTGGGATATCACGAGTCATTTATCTGTGTAATAATTATATCTCTGGCTTTTGAACAGTTTCCTGCAGATTGAAATAAATTTCTGCATTTCAGCTTTGTGTGGGACAACCCTAACTTCCACTTGGAGATGAAAAAAAATCAAAATTGGATAAAATGTAACTGGAGCCCCCTCCACAAAGAGTTGATAGTCCTTGTTTTTTATTTTCATTTTACAAAATTGTTTTTTTTTTATTGCATGAATGACATAACCCCTGAGTCTCCCGCTGAACTGAATGCAAATGAATAAATTAGTAGTGTTCACAGTGTTGTCCTTGCATCATCAATTACTATTAATGCACCCACAATAACTTGTGATATATCCGTCTCTTTCTTTTTTTTTATGGCACTGTAATTTCAATAATCATTAGCAATTTAAAATAAGGGATTAAATCATGCACTGTCACAGACACTTGTTTGTTCTCGCCTCGACCGGCTCACACCCTGAAACTTTTCATCACATGCTCATCGCATTAAAGCAACAAGATCCTTGTAGTTCAATTTTCCACAAATGAAGAAATATTAGGACTGTTTTGCAATTTACCATTGATCCTTGCCTTAGTGCTAATCCAACATACTAAATCCCTTTACAGTTAAAAGTAGCCTTATCCTCGCATATGGCTGGGATCACAGTTATCAACGCAGCCGATTATGCGGATGAAAATTACATTTCTGCACATGAATATTTTTAATTATTTTGATACAAATAATTAATGTCTGGGTTGAGATTATTATTATTTATTGCTCTATGATGACTTACAAACAAGACGTTCACTGCATGTTAAAGGGGAGTCGTCATGTTTCTGCATAACTTCTAATCCTGTTAGAGATTGTAAAAAAAATCATAAAAAGATCTAATTTAGATTTAAGTTGTTGAAGGATCATCAGTAATATGTTGGCATGGACACTTCCCATGGCTGAGATTACACTGGCACAGACACAGCACAACTCTTTGTCAGTTAAACTCTGTAAGTGAATCCTGACACTTATCCACTGATTATAGCTTTGACATGATCTTAATTCTTTTCTGTCATAAATTTAGTGATAATCAGAACAGAAAAATATTTGTATCCCTGAAATGATGAGATATTTTGATTATGTAAATTCCTTTTTTTCACATTTTTTTTCACAAATTTTTATTAATCTATTTCACAAAAAGCATTACAAATACCAGTGATTCTAAGTCTCTCTTTTCTTATTCACTTATGTAGTTTATCGTTGTATTCTATTTTATTTTATTTTATATATTTAGTTATTTGTTCATTTATTTATTTATTTATGGGGGTGCAGATTAGAGCAAGCCCATGCAGTTACTTAATTAAACTCACTGAATGGGAATCTTTGAGTTAAAATGAGGCTTACAAAGATGTGATTAGCCTTTAATGCTTTACTTATACCACCCAACACATCTTTTAGTCCACTTAAGAGGCACTAATACCACAAGTATTGTAACAATCAAACAAGAATCTTTATACATATATATATATATGTGTGTGTGTGTGTGTGTGTGTGTGTGTGTGTGTGTGTGTGTGTGTGTGTGTGTGTGTGTGTGTGTGTGTGTGTGTGTGTGTGTGTGTGCGTGCGTGCGTGCGTGCGTGCGTGTGTGGGTGGGTGTGTGTGTATATCCCTTTCTGAACCATAAGCTACAACATTTGTATTTATCAGTTATGTATTCTGGCAGGCATAGATAATTTAAATTAATTAAACATATTCCAATAACAGATGCAACACTGCTGACTTCCTATATATAAATAATTTTATGTATGAATGAATATAATTTCCTGTATGACTTTCCTTATGCACTGACACAATGGATGATAAGAATGATACAAAAAGTGTAAATATACAGGAGCCAAGAAAACTTGCCCGGATTCAGCATTTACACAAATATGAATGGGAATAACCACATACTTGTCTCTTATGTTTACGTCACATTTTCCCTCCTCTGTAAATGTAGTAATTGAGTAGGTATGAATTTATGTTGTCTGAATGTAGAAGATTACAAACATGTTAAAGGTATTATTTTATAGTGAGTTGTGCACCTACCTAACTAGGTACAATTCTGAATAATGTGCTTTTTAAATCACAGGAAATTACTTCAACCTTCAACCTGTCTTTTGTTAGCTGTCAAACACTTTTAGCAGTACTTAGAGCCCTCGTATGTCTCCCTGCCAAAATCCCAAACAGTGGGAAAAAGGGAAAGTTGCATACAAAGGTGACACACAAGATTTCACTTTGTACATATTTAGTTTATTATATCATAATGAAATCATAAGCCAGTTATGTCTTCCTCAATTAAAATTTGTCTTCAGCGATGCTGGTTGAAAATGAAGAAAAACTGAGTCTGACATGGTCTTGAAATGACAATGGTTGCCTCACACACACACACACACACACACACGCACATACAAACACACAAAGGCCTTTCTTTTACATTGCGACTGACACAGCCTCTCAACTCTTGATTAAAAGAAGGATAATGACAAAGATGACAAACAAGGAGGACGAAACAGGAGCATGAAAGCAAAAGAACAGGGGGAGGAAGACACACACACAAGAAGGCCGGAACAAGAAGGCTGAGATTTTCCTTCTGAGTTTGACTGGGGGCGATACAGCAAAGAATAATTAATTACTGCAGACAGGTATGCATTAGAAACAATATTCCATCCCACAAAAGCCTTGGAGGTCTGTGCCAATAAAGGGGAGGTATTTATCAGATAAAGCCCTGTCCAAGGAAAGCTTCTCGAAAGGGGACAGTGCCTTGTGTGGGTAATTTACAGCAAAATCTCTGCATAAAACAGAAAGCCGTTAAAAAGTCCCAATTAGCCATCTGTGATTGTCTGGAAGAGGTTTGATGTATGGGCCTATCAATACAGCATAACTTCTGGCTGGGCTGCAATATCAAACTGTAATCCAAGCTGTACATGGTGAATAGCCACCCAATGACTTAGAGTATGATATTACACGCCATTAATGCGGAAAACAATTTCAATGTAGAGGCAGCTGTCAAAGAGTGGCGGATATAAAGTGACAGATGACACTAAGAGTGCATTTATCAGCAGTAAACCTAAACATGGATTCGTCCAACTGTTTGTGAATTTGCTTTTAGACCTGATGTGTTAAGGTGAAAGAAAACAATATCATAGCCCTGATGCCTGTAGGAGAATTTGAACAGTTGGCTTTAAAGCAGAACTCTGAGCAAAACTGGGAGAAACTAACCAAGGTCTAATCATTCACATCTGTCTGCAGGCTCAAATGGCATGTAGGGCGTTATGTCCGGGCAGATACAGTGTGTGTGGCGCAACTGTGTTGTGAAAAAGAGGTAGAGAGGCTATTTGAGGAGTAGACAGAAGGGGTAGGATCAGCAGGACGAAGAAAAATAACACCGCTGATGACAGAAAAGAAGATGAAGAAAAGAAAGGATAAGGAGGATGGAGTTGACAGAGGTGCATCTCTCACCCCTCAGGGCGACTTATAAAGGAAAGAATACTGACAAATATGATGAAGGCCTCCAGCAAATGATGCACTCATTGGCTTCCTTTTCCACATCGTAAGTATGGACAAGGACACCCTGCATCATACAGTACAGACCGTCACCCAGGACAGTTTCAAGAAATCTCCCTCCTTTGAGGAGTTTTAATGACTTTCTCCTTGGGACATGCACGGCAATCGACCATCCGATTAAAATCCAGGTGTTCTTCAGTTTAAAAAAAAAAAATCCTGGTTCAGTCTTGAAGTCATAAACATATAGATTAAAATAGAGAAAAATATAACATAAAAATTAAAAAAAAAACACATATTGGAAGCATATTGGAATTAGAATCCCCTCCTTGTGTGCACATTAATGATAAATCATATGCTATTTTCAGTGATACTGTTTTCTTTGCAGCAGCTTAATTTCACTGCCAAGATGGGGGCAGGCCCAATTAGGGGTGGCGTGGCATGGCACAGGAGGTACAGCAATTGTCCTTGGAAACAAACTCCCAACTCCTTTTTGAAGTGCTGTTGAGCAAGACGGCATCCTACTGCTCATGGTTCAGACATGATAGGTTAATTGCAGAGAATGAATTTCCCCACAGGGATTAATAAAGGATAATATATCTACAACTAATTGCAGGCCAGTTAATCTGTGATCTCAAACTCAGAGGCTCATAGTTTATATAGTGCGATTTCATCTTCACGACCCATGGAGGAAAATAAAGGAAGAATAGAATATATTTTGATGAAAGGGAGGGAACAAATTGCGATAAAGTGAAAAAGGGGAGGGGGACGGAAAAATGGTTAAGTGAGCTCAAATACCTACAGAGGGTGCAGAGGAGGCGGAAGGATAGCAAATGGAAAAATATCCTCAGTTTTCTTTCCCATTTCTTCAATTACCAGAAAAAGAAGAGAGAGGCGTCCCAGATTTATTATCTCAAAGCAGCTTGGTTTGTGAGTCAGCAGAGGGAAAAAAAAAGAGCTAATAACATACTTTCACTTAACCTGCACACCAGCACCAGTTCCTCACCAGAACACACACATGCACACAAAACGCAGAGCAATCTCTGCAACTCATCGCTAATATCGAACGCACAGACTTGTACACGCATTGCACCAGTTGTCCATAGATATTCCCAGGTTAATTTGGTGGCAGCTCTTCCTCATCATCATCACACAGATGGCCACAAGAGAACTTAATTCCTCCTCTATTGACTCAGTTTGCATCGCCAGTCCCTGCTGTAATGACTGATCCATCGTCAAACCTACTGCCGGCCCCGGATATGAGTGATACAGACACAGTAAACGAAATACAGGGAAAGATGGAGGATGCACGGCAGAATCAAAGGAATGGACTTCACGTAAATTAATATTTGAAGTCTAATACCATTGATTATATTCTTCACATATTCAGCACATCATTACATGTCCGGATATATTCAGTTCCTGCATGTGTCCTTGTTTATTAACTGCGGAGATATTTTAAAATGTCATATTTATATACCGACTTGAACCAAAACACAGTGCTATGACTATTTTTGCTTCAAGACTATATTTTGGTAGAAATCGATACTCTTCATTTGTCTAAAGTAGTTCTCTACCTATCATACATATGAGTATAAGTTTATGAAATCTTTCTATCTCTCAGTTGTGCTTATTATTTTAGAAATTATTTTTTCAAGTAACAGTGCAGGCTGAGATTTTGGAGAATCAAAGGTATGTGTTGCATCCCTGGTTTTGTTGATTTAGCCCATACTCCAGGGTTAAGAATAAGGAGAGTTATGAAAACATTTTTTTTTTTTATTTGATCATATTCCTTTCTTCATCAATTATACCATCTACCCTGTAATCTGGATTTACAGAGGGTTGGGGCCTATTCCAGCTGTTATCAGGGTAGAGGTGGGGTACACACAATCCTGCTGTCAGTCAATTACAAGGCCAAACATGAAGACATACAACAATTCACTCCATCATATAGAGATATACAACCATTTACTGAGTCACAATTCTGGGTAGTTCAAGGTCTCTAATGAACTTATTGCATGCTTTTGGACTGTGGAAGGAAACCAGAGAACCAGGTGGAAGCCCGCACAGACACAGAAAGAACATGCAAACTCCACGAAAAACGGCCGCCTGTCAGAATCAAACCAGGGATCTTCATGCTGGGAGGTGGGGGCGCTGACCACTGCACCATTGTGCAGCCCATTACCTGGTGACACATTCCTAAAAAAAATTGAATGAATTATAGTTTGTTTTGGAACATTTCTTAATTCATTTTGCTTAGTTTTTCTGTGACAAATAACCATTTCTAACACCAAAGCCTACAATACAGTGTTTACTTTTGAACAATCAGTATTTCAACATGATAAAAACTTACACTTACATTAAACTGATGTTTTCATATTTCTAATCACCTAAGCTCTGAACAGTTAGAACCGGGGCCTTTCACATTTCTATATTATGCTTAATATGAACTGTGACGGGATGGGCGAGCTGACACCGCTAGGCGATGGGGGATCAGGCCAAAAATGCAGAGGTAGAGGAGAGATTGAGGTAAAATGTTTTATTACCAGAAACCCAAAACTTGTTAAGTCTCTGATATGAACAGAGAACAGTTATGCAGCAAGGGTAAATGCACCAGACAAAATTAAAAATAACTTGCTCAGTCTCTCATGAAAGCAGAGAGCAAATAGTAGCAAGGATGAACGTACTAGGAAAAATCAAAACAAACCGTCTCTCCTCGACATGCTAGATAGTCGTACATATAGGAGGCAGTCAGCACCGTTACCACATGAAAAGAGGAACACATAATCGACAAACACAAACAATGACATAAACGGCTATGACGTATTAAATGGACATTTCAATACCGGCATACCAGTGCATACTCACTCGCGCAAGAGCATCCACACAAGAGCCGCCATGCATCTGCAAAGATACGCATGTGGCCCCGGTGCGGCCTATCCACGACTGTCACATTAACATATACTACAATTAAGAAATTAGTTTAATATAAATAAATGCATAAAGTGAATAAATAAAGAAGTCTCTTATTTGGTAAGTGAACCGGGAATAAGTTGTTCCAGATACGATTGCCAATATAACTAGAGAACTGAGAGAGTTCTTTTTTATATTAATACGTTCACATTTGCAATGTCCTCCAACTATCACTAAGTTATAACTTTCTTACATCAGACCAGCTCCGAAGCACATTGTGAGTTTAAGTCCGCTTATATATGACAAGTATTAGAGCAGTAGATCATTTTAAACATTGGCTTTTATGAATAATAATTGATTTAATGTCATTTTAAGCACCTCCACAGTAACTTAGTTAATGACAATTATTCTCTGTGCAATTTTAATAAATGGTAATTGATCTGTGCCTAATTCCGCCAGGGGATTTCTTGAGATGATCCTCAGGGACCTCTGAAGCTGCTCTAAGGACTCTCAGGTCCAGATATTCACGTCTGAGAATCGCTGCTGGGGAGGAATGAAAGGTTAAGCAGCTGCCAGGGAGCAATGTCTTGCTGCTTAACTCTTGAACTCTGACAAGTCTGGATTTCTCGAGCCAATAGCTCCAACATGATGGAAGCTTTTTGACAGTTGGCCATTTTGACTATTTCCTTTTGACCCGCCTCCCCCCCCAACCGTGTTCGCTCTCTTAGACACTTTTTTTTAAAAGATGCCTGCAAGATGAAAAAGCTGCAGCCTTCACCCTCCTCTTATCACTGTCTATAGAGCTTGCAAAAACTTGGCGGCACCTCGGCTTTTTAGAGAGAGAGACAGTAAGAGACAGAAAGAGAGAAGAGAAAAGCGTCAGGGATTTTAGTTCTGAGGACAAACCTGACTATTCACACTTGGCATTAGCAAGACAGCCCGGGTACAAGAAGGATATTTTTTATTCCCTTCAATTTAACTTTAATTACTCAAATCTCAGCGAGGGCACACAAGAAAAGCCCAGGCATTTGTGTCTGGGAGATTACGAGACTGCCCTGCCAAGTCCTTGCCGGCGCTGCATCGTTAGATAGAATTCAAATTCAAATCCAGGCTAAAGACAGTGCAGCTGTCGCCCCCCTGGCCTGAAAACCCCCTGGATCAGGAACGAGCTGTCCTCCCTCCTCCCTGCTTTCCCCAGGAGAAACCTAATCCTGCCTCCCTCTCTTCCTCTTTCCACGGCTCTTCCTCCCTCCCTTTCTGATGACTGTGACAGCTAAAATAAAGCCATTAAAGCTTCCCTGAAATAATTAGTAATTAAAAATAAAAAAATAAATAAATAAAAAGGGGGCCTTTTTTTTTATGTTTCGTTGGCATCTTTTCCTCAGGCTGGGACTGTAAGCTGCCAGTTGTGGGTGTCAGAGGTGAACTGTCCTTCATGATTCCTCTGATCATTCTGGAAATGTGGTCACACGAGGATTTATTGCCTTAAATATCTGCATAAACAAATGCCTTCTATTGCACAGAAGTTGCTGGGCTTTCCTCTCCTTGAAAAGTTTGATGATATGCTGAAAATGTAGCTTCTCATCGACGCATGATAAAGCGACCTTTTACCCGTTTAATCTTGTCAGCAAAGTAGTCCCCACTTTCACCCCCCAGCTACCCCTCCGTTACCCACCACACAACAGCCACTTTCCATGCTCCTTCCTCTATCTGAAACCTCTTTGGAAGGACGGCTCAATGGGAGACCGTCTCACACGACACCAAAATCCTTACTATTTGTTAGCCTTTCACCTGCAATTGACTTTGTGAACATCTGCAATGACTTTGATAAGTAGCTCATCTTATCTCCTTTGGGAGAGCAGCCCCCCATTATCGCAGGTTTGAGGGCAGATACCCCCGTTGTGCTGTGGGCTACAAATGATAATCATTGCTGCCACACCGCTGAAATCCTAGTAAAGTGATCCTAAATTGACAAAACCCTCGGATCTTTAGGACTAGGTTAAGCCTCATCTATTTGCGCTACAGTAGCCCGGGATAAGGGCTTGTCAGCCTTGTGCCACTCCAGAGAACGTCATCAGCAATGACGTCCTTTTGGTTATCTTTGGCTTTTAATCCCTGCAGACATTGCAATGTACAGAGAGCGAAAAAAAAAATCACAATTGCTCTCTCTTCCAAGTCTTAAGGTAATTTCTTCAAAAAGTCATGTGGTTGAGAGCAGTAATTGATTGGCGTGATGGAATTAAGGGGAGACTTTCCATGGTGAAGGGAGAGCTGGCACTGCACTGATACATTTAATATCTGGCACGACTCGGCAGCCAGGCATCTGATTAGGATTTGAACTTGGAACTGGGTTTTGTGAAAAAAAAAACAAAAAAAAAAACCTGTGCCCCAAAAGAAAGCCCTTCTAGGCCACCCTAAGCATCCTTCGCAATGCCAGGAACAACAACCTGGGTTGAAGTCATGGCACATCAGCTTAATTATAGGTCCATTTAAAAGGGGCTTGTTGCGAGCACCCAATCAGAACTTTACCAGGAAGGATCTAGGATGCATACTTTTTTTTCTGGGAGAATGAAGAAAGAGCCAAATCTTAAGAAACGATGGCTAATGAATCTGTGACAAACAGGATGAGGCTAACAAGTTAAGCTCTCCTGGAGGAGTTTTCCTAATGCTGTCCTCTATGAGTTCTAACATGACACAGGAGCTAAGTTAATAACCCCCGATTTCCTCTCCCTTGCTCCTTCAATCTCTCCTTCCCATCACCCTGCTTTATAACTCACACCTCCTCCTAAACCTCCTTAATGGTCCGCTTTGACCTAAGGGATAAAATAGCGATTAATATTTCCCTAACTTGTTAACATGTTTCATTATGGAACGGCGGTTAATTTGATTTGATATAATTTTAATAATATTGAGTAATATTACATTGTTTCAGGCTATCAAAATCATTTTCCAATTATTGCGCTTACTGAAGCAAGTCCAGCTGTTTCTCCTCTTTTTTGTGTGTGTGCACTATGGCTGGTCTGTAACAACAGTAAAGCTTACAAAGGGATGGAAGCAAACTCATATGTATGATCACAGCTCAAATATCATTACTGCAAAAGATTAACAGACAAAATAGAATAGCAAAGAGCCTTGAATGGATTCGATTGAAACTTCGTGAAGTGTAACAAAATAGGAAGGTATTTATTTCTGTCCTGATGGCTGCATGCTGGTGATTTGGTTTCTGTTAAGTGCTAGCTGGCTTCACTAACCCTTCTGTTTACATCAAGGTGCAGTGGGCAGTGATGTATATTAACAGGAAGAGAGCCTTTCTTTTCCAACACATGTGACCTTTGAATTCCCTATAGATTAAATTTGAGTGATTCCTAACCTCTAAACTGGACCACAGGTGTAAGGACTGTACATTTCGGATGTCAACCAATCCTTGTCTTGTCAGTTGAATAGTCTTGGGCCTTCCCCGCCCCTTATCTTTCCTTTTTATGCTCTCCATGTCCTCCTGTTATACGCCTGAAACATACCACCAGATAGAAAAAAGTATAGAGGCATCATCCCTTCCTCAATATTGTGTGGTAATGTGCCCTGAGAAATAAGGATGACATTACAAATGTGAAAACATACTTAACATATTATGGGGAAGGAACCGGGGCATGATGGCACACCTGTGGTTTGTGCTACAAACTAATGCACAGGTGATCAATTTACCTAAATATTGTTAGATAATATGTAATCAATCATGAAACAATAATAATGATTTGACTGGCCCCGCAACTCGGTCAATGATAAGATAACGGGTAACCCAAAATGATGATTTTATTTGGACCAATGGCAAAGTCAAGTCGTTCAGGGCTGTGTGAAAATAAATCACATAATATCTGGTAATCACTGCAAGTTTACATTTATCTAAATGTTGTGCCGTTTCTTATAAGATTAAGGTATGCTTTTTGGTACATTTTATTTTGTAAGACATCTGCTGAGGAAACGCCTTGTTTCTCACCTGCACTGTTCCTGACCTGTGTGGTCTCGAAATGAGAAGTTCGGTTCCTGTGTCTAAACCTAAGATCTTTTTTTCGGCTCACTGGGCAAGTTCAACCTGATCATCCTCTGTGTGCATCAACTGATGAAGCTGACTCATAGATTTAGCTAATCCCTCACTCAATACAGGTTGACTTTTATGTAAAAACCTTGCTGATTTTGTGCTTGTCAAAAAATCCCACTGGTGTATCTTAAATATCTTAATGATTTGAGTTAAGGGAGAGTTATTATTATTATTGTTATTTAGTAGTTATCAGTAGTAGAAGTAGTAGTAGTATTATTATTAGTATTATTAGTATTAGTATTATTGATGATCCAATGCTCTTTACTAATTAAAATGTAATGACCAATAATTGATTGTACAGCATTTTATAAACTGACTCTTCTCCATGTGAAACAGAACCACGTCTTTCCAGGTACTCTATTTTTTTTATTTATTTATTTTTTCATTTTACTGAGCTGGAGTGGAGAATCTTGGTTGATGTGAGTAACTTATATTTGAGTTTAAACAGGTATTTTCTTCTTATCACTTTATCTTGGCCTCTGATGTCGAGGCCGTGGGTATTCTTATTCTTATTCTTATTCTTATTCTTATTCTTATTCTTATTCTTATTCTTATTCTTATTCTTATTCTTATTCTTATTCTTATTCTTATTCTTATTCTTATTCTTATACCTCCAAGATGTTAAGTTGCATTAATTAGTTGCTCGAACTCTCTCATTGATACACAGTAAGAATATACTAACAACAAACTGTATGTAAACCACTCATATTCATTTTTTTTTCCTATAACATAAAAAGAAGTACAGCACTTTATACTCCACTTTTTATCTCTTTCATTCAGATAACATGCGCCCCCTCCACCAGGTCAAGGCATTATCAAGATTTATAGAAGAGTCCACTGTACTTTGTTCCAAGACAGTGAAATCAAAGTACCATTGGAGTCCTTTATCTTGGTTTATTGAAAGGCATTACATTCTCCCCTCTTGGTCAGTTAAATATATTTAGGTGTATATTCAGATAAAAATAGTCTCAGAGCTGCCGATTTCATTGTTTTCCTTGTCAGTGATAAATCATCCCTTTTGATAGTTCCTCACAGGAGGGAGAAAAATGCAGACTTAACTGCACTGTTATTATCTCTGAAGGAGAATAAAAGAAATAAATGAATAAGTAAATAAATAAATAAGAAAAAGGCACTCCCAGTAAGAAATAGGGACAAACTCAAAGGAATCTGATTACGCTACCTTGCTTTGAAAGTATACCATCAGAGCATTCATTGTTGTGATTTGACATTTGATTAACATGTCAAAAATATTTTTGTCATTATGCCAAGTTTTTCCCCTCGGGCTGTTTGCCAAAAGCCTTGAATATCTCTATCAATTACTACTCCCTCCTCCCCTCCATGGCCTTTGAGGACACATGAGGAGGTCACTGGAGAGCTGGTTTTCCAGACTTTAATGTGTTGCAAAACACACTATTCATGAGTTTCATATGCAAAGCAAGGTGATGACGAGGCATACTTATGTTGACACGGCAGGTTAATATGCAAAAACTTACACACACACACACACACACACACACACACACACACACACACACACACACACACACACACGTCTATAAAAGTACTGTGGAAGAAAGGGAAAAAATGCACGGCAAATATAAAACCTCTCCTTTGTCAAATCAAGCAAAAAATACCTTTCTGTCTGGCAGGTCAACATAAATGCCTTGAAGATGTGGCCGACTGTTTCTAAAATTCCCTAACTAAGCATCTGCAAAGGCAGATGACTGCTTATGATTTATGCCATGAAGACACAATATAACAGAACAATGGTCAAAGTCCTCACAAAGAACATACAGGGCTGCCATGAAGCTAGGGGGAGGGGGAAAAACAATAATGGCAGGAAGGATGGAGGCCAAAATTGCCTTACCTCTGTGAAATATTGTGAGTCATGCAAATTGACTCACGGTTCTAGATCACAAAGCTGCAGAAAACTGAATTAAGAACTATAACTCAGCTTAATGGAAATCTGATTTCACCTGTTTTGCAAACGCCGAGGTAGCCGCCCTCACAATGAACAAAACCTCACACGGGAGTAGCAAAGTTGTTTTCAAACACTTTGGTCACCACAACTTTTGAGTTTAACCTCCATCTGACTTCGACACATGTCCTTTTAACTTTTCCGTAGCATGGCGACCAGGGGCAGTGTGTGCTTCCTTGCACCCCACGCTTTAAAACCTTTCCTCTTATGTTCCAGGAGATTGAAAGTGTCCAGCATATTATTCAAATGACACGCTGCCTCACCGGGTGCCTCTCTTCTCTCTCCTCTATCTCTTTCCCTCTGTACCCCCTCCTTCACATTATTTTTGAAGACAACTGCAGGCTAGAGGATAAGAATCCCAGTTGCCGTGCTTGTCGGCACTTCCTCCTCTGCCCTGATTTGAATAAAGAGCTTTGAAATTAAGTGGACAGGCCCTGTCAGAAAAGCAGCAGTGCGCCTTTAAGAAAGCTACCATGCCCGGGTAAATTATTTTGATTGACGGTAGCAGGAATTTTTTTTTTTCACGAGCTCGCTCATTTAATTGCAAGTGCCAGGGGGCATCTTCCGGGGCCAGGTACCACCGCTCCTTGCCGCTGCCCATTTGATCTCTCTAGTCGACTCCCGGTGGTGCTGGCCGCCCAGGCACTGAGGGCCAGAGGGCAGATGAACAAAGGCAACTCTGAGTCTCTGAACCCTCTCCCCTTTGCCTCCACTGAAACAGAAAATTAAAAAAAAAAAAAATAAATAAAAAAACAAAGCTATGAAATGGGCAGCCAAAAGTGTGAAAATGGATTTCCAAGCTCATTTGATGTTTGTTATTTTGTGTCTAAAGTGGTACATTCATTGATAAGGGGGGGGGGGGTGAAGATGGGGGGGGGTGGAGGAGAAAGGAATGAGGGAGAGCAACACAGTTAAGGCAAATAGACCATGAGCATTCTTGGAAAAATAGCTTTTTATTTCCCCAATGACGGGAGACGTATGGACGGGGTTTTAAACAGGAGGGAGGATTAGGTAAAGGAGGCTTAATGAGAAAAGGATCCCTAGTCAACGGACAGGGCCTTTCAAAAGGAAAAAGCCAATACTCGCTCCCAAAAGCCAATCTGAGTACCAACCTGCAAACAGACATTTATACACAGACACATACACACGCAGACATGCACACACAAACGCACACACATACACACACGCCACACACACACACGCATACACACACATCTCAAAATCTCATTCTCAAAATCCCATCAACCAAAGCACAGCACTACCCTGTATAAACCATGAAGCTATCTTCACCAACTGTCCGCCTCATAATTCACTTTCTCTCTGGAGTTAACCATCAGGGGAACCACTTGTCCTAATCGGTCCTCCTGCAAGAGCAGTTTAAACCATTTCGCTGGACATCGGTTGCACATAGATCATTTGCTTTGGCAGCAACTTGAACTTGTTTTTTTTTTTAACTTAGTGCAAAGTCCAGCTTGCTGTGCTGCAGAGAAAAAAATAGGGGGTTGTTCTAGATTCAAAGAGCATCTTCATTATCTGTACAAATGACCGTTTTGTGAGTTGAGTTTACAGAGTTTAATCCCCTTATTGGTTTGAAGCCTCTGATATTCCTAATGTCCAAATATCAAATAAATATTAAATGAGATATCTGTGTTATCTCCTGCAGTTTGAAAAGAAAGAAAAGGTAATAGGCGGTGTATCAGGAATGATATCACCAGAGATATTGTGTTGAAATTGAAGCATTGAAGAAAATGCCCCAGATAATGCTGCACAATAACAGATCAAAAACATAAAATGAACTTTGCTTTTATGTGTGGAACATTGTGATCAGTGCCCAGTATATTAACCATGAAATTCACATTTTCTCAGAAGATATGCACTTTACCCGCACAGATTTGTATAGATAACAATTTATCCTTTATTAATCCCCGTGGGGAAATTCATTCTCTGCAATTAATCCATCATGGATGAACCATGAGCAGTAGGCTGCCGTCCACCAGCGCAGCAATTCAGCAGGGATTCAGTCTCTTGCTCAACAACACTTCGACACAATAGGAGGAGCAGGGAATCGAACCAGGAATCATAAGGTCCGGAGAAAATTCCTCTACCTCCTGCACCACTCCCCCCCTAATATGATATGCATGACAGGTCACATACCTTTATATGGACAGTTGCATGATTTTTGAAGATATTGAGAAAGATTCAAGATAGTATATTTGGTGCCATTTTTTTTAGGAAAGCATGTGATAAGCATTCAGGGAAGCATTTACTGACATGAGAGTGAAGCATTACGCCGTAAATCTGAAGTGCTCACAATGACAAAGACAAGAAAAAGAAATGTGTTCCAAGTTTCAGCCAGTACCTTCATGGCAACAAGCACTGCGAAGTGGTCTTGCATACTTGGAAGACATATATTTGTTAATATGGAGAGTAAATGAAGTCTAGGTATGACTGCACATCATACATTCCAAACAATATTGTGGATCTGCATCCTGTTGATAGAGAAAGTATCATTTCTATGAAAATCTGAAATTCAAAAAGGAAATGCATGATTTCATTTGCAAAGAAAAGACTCTAAACCATCCTCAAATGAAAGCTGTCTGGGGATTTCACTTCATTACAATAGACCTTTAATCCAATGAGCGACAAATACACACTCATGAGCAAAACACACATCAGGCAGGTTCACTATGAGATACTTGTTCTTCAATTCTTTGCTTTTTAAACATGATATATTTTCATTTTTGTCAAAAATGTACTGTATATAGATATAGATATAGATATAGATATAGATATAGATATAGATATAGATATAGATATAGATATAGATATAGATATAGATATAAATCATCTTGGAGATATAAATCAACTAAAATGAGAATTTTTCGTAAAACATTTGCTGGCATTATGATGGGTCTTTCAATCTTTGCATATAGTGTTACTGATTCTTGCCATCTTGAATAGAACTATTACTTTACTTCATATTCATGTTGCTTTAAACTCTAACAAACATGTACATGTACAAAGTATAGTATAGTATAGTATAGTATAGTATAGTATAGTATAGTATAGTATTGTATAGTATAGTATAGTATAGTATAGTATAAGCGGAATTAAGTAAAACAGCAATGGCTAAGGGTAATGTGATTATTTTGTTTCATACATTGTGGTCATTGTAAACATGCACAAGGTCAAATCATAAATGCATAAAGTTGAACCAAATGCTCTACACAACGCTCTTGAAAGAAATCCCCTTGATTTCTTTATCATTCTTAAATTTCTATTAGCTAAAATGATTGCCTTTTCATTTACTTTTATCCTTATTTTCAGTACTACAACATGACCCTGCATCATCCGTTCAAACAAAATGAAAATCAAATGAATTCCATCAACATTGAAATAAAGTATTCGCTGCCAGGCTTTAATAAATCAAAAATCTTTATATATATGTTCGTATCTTTGCAGGGGATATAGGCATGTTTATTTTAAACCCACTTGTGTTGGATCTTTAAATGCCATCTGCCATTGCACAAGTTCTGTTGTGTTCATATCAAATATGGAGGCCAATGCCTATTCAGTTCCATTTACAAAAGCTGAAAACTGTTCATGGTCACGAATATAAAAAATGGACGTTATTCTTTTTATTTTTTTTCTTATAAACCAAGGGTTGCCAAAGTAGGTCTAATGATCCACTCTTTTTTTCAAAGATTAGAAAAAGGGGAAAATATGTCAACTTTAATTTGGAGAACAATAAGCAACACATTCGACTACATTTGCGTTCATCTCTGACTGTTGTTGCATCTGAAGTTCCATTTATTGTGATGGGAGATATCAGCCCAGCCTGTTCTGTTCACAGCTGTGTTCAGTCTCCAACACTTAACATTCACCCTAAATCTTATCGGAAACGAGGGAGATCAGATCATTAAATATTACTGAGTTGGTCTAGCAATGCCAGGCAGCCATAGGTGTGTTGATCGTTCACTCTACCCCGATCTTGATTATTTAGCGCTGACTAGCCCACACTGCTCATTTACTTTCCCACAAGCTCATTACAGCTAGTAGCCTGTGACCTGTTTTGTATATTTTGCTGTATAAATATATATTTTTTTCACCTCTGCTAGTCATCAGATTTAGCTAATCTGCCTAATTATGAATTACCATTTGTGGCACAGAAACCAGATTTCCAAATTAAGATCAAGGCTTCAAAAGACATTGAATCTGTTTGTTTTGGCTTAAGATGAGCCTCCAGAATAACCAGCTACACACACACACACACACACACACACACACACACACACACACACACACACACACACACACACACACACACACACAACGGCTTTGTATGTGCCACTTGCCCTGCATCCAGAGCCCTGGATAACACAGCACTCTAAAGAATATAGAGCTCTCTCATTTTCTATTCCCACAGATAAACATTCAATGGCAATATTTCCCACAGAGTTGTAATGCAATTTTCTTAGTAAAAGCAAATGTGCATTTATGGATGTTTGACTGTACCACTGTTAAGTAAATGATTGAGCAGTTCTGTAGGGACATGTACTCATAATTTGCCTGCTTTCCATTTTTTCATAGCACCCCACAGTTGCTCAACATATTCCACATCTAAGCCGATTCTGAATGTCTGTTTAATTTACGAATAAATCAATTTATTTGTCTATTTAGGAATTTTTGTTTGTTCATGTGTTTGTTTTCAATGTGTGGTACTGGGCAGTCAGCAATGTAACTCAAGATGATTTAAATGATCTTTTTTTCATTGTCTGAAAAACAATATTCACATTCACATGATTCAATATTTACATTACCAGTCAAAATGAGCTCAGAATTGAGTCTGTTGTGCTACTACTGCTCACTACTACTTCAACTTACTAAATGTCTCACTCATATCAGTGTTTCATCCCTTATAAAGCAAGTTGACTACCTTCAATAGATGCACAACTCGTCAGCTTTTATTATTTATGTTTAAATAGTGAAGTTACTTCCGTCTAGTTTTAATGAGCACCTCAAATCTATCATTTCGCACAATCCTAATTAGTGTAATGATACATTAGGTTATTCTCTAATGAAGACAATATTTGTCATTCATTCATTCACTGTCCCAGGGCCTATTGCCGGTGAGTCATTATGTTACCAATCCCAAGTCACGCAATCCGGCTATTCCTGGGGCTCCCCGAGGGTCTTTCTGTGCACGATAGGTTGATATATCCCTGCAGCATGCTCTTGGTCAACCATTTAGCCTCTTGCAAGTTGGATGTGCCTGGAACACCTCTAACAGTCCCATAGAGGCATAACTATCAGGTTTGTGTGATAGAGTCCCCTTTCGACATGTTGGAGAAGTAGTTCCACACTGAGGTCTCCCCAGTTGTCTGTGCTCCTCACCTTATCTAAAGGTGTGAAGCTCAGGCACCCTACGGATAAAACACATTTCATCTGCTTGTGTCCAGGACCATGTTCTTATAGTCACATTTCAGGACAGCACACTTGCTCTTTAACATCTGTATGTTGTCCGAAATGCATTCAAGCCAATCCTGCTGTTAATCCCTGCAGACACTGAAACTAAGGTGGATGTTTTTGTGAAGTTGGATCAGGTTGTGATTGGCAAAGCCCCATGAGTCAATGCATAGCATTTAACAAACACCTCCCTTTGCAGGGCTGGGTCCAAGAGGGTGAATTCTTGGTGATAATCCCCAAGGTGCGTCATAGCTTTTTTTTCGTCTGGACCATAATCAAAGACTAGTTTATTCTGAAGGCATGTAGTAGTTACTGATGACACATAAATGAGGCAACGACTTCTGATTTCAGACACAGCACAGAACCCTGCCACCTTAAGAATTTTTCTGATGACTGCTATAGTTGGATCCATAATGTGTTTGAATACCAGGCTGTTGTGGACTCCTTCATCTCTTGGTGCAAGCAGAACCATCTGTAGCTTCATATATCTATGGCAAAGGAGTTGATTGTGGATTTAAGATGGTCCAAATCACCTGCTAACCTGGTTTCCAATCTATGACTGCTGTGGACTGCTGTGGACTAAAAATACCTGGATGTGCACATTGACTGCAAATAAACCTGGACAAAAAAAACTCAAACATAGTCTACAAGAGGGGCCAGAGCCATCTCTGCCTCCTGAAGCAGCTGAGGTCCATCAACATCTGCCAGCTGTTCAATGCTCAGGATGTTTTATGAGTCTGTCATAGTCAATGCCACCATCCACGCTTTTGCATGCTGTGAGAGAGGCCTGAGGGTGGTTGATACCAAGAGACTTAACCAACTAATTTGTAAGGTCCAGTAATAACATCACAATATCTCATCCCATCCATTCTCATCCCATTATCCATCTGGCTGTATTTGACTGCGGTAGCCCTGACACCACTAATGGTGTCCATATATTTTCTTTTCTTTATCAATCTCGTTTTGCTCTCATTTCTATTTCTTTACATATGGAGTGGCTGGGATCATACAATTTCCTTTGGGATCAATAAAGTGTTTTTGATTTCTGGTTAGTTTGAGAAGTGAAGATATGTTTCAAAATACACTATAAGGCCAAAAGTATTTGCTCACAATCCAAATAATAGCTATTAGGTGTTCCAATCACTTCCATGGCCACAGGTGTATAGAATCAAGTACCTAGGCATGCGTGTTGCTATTGTGTTGCTATTGTGTTGTGCGTGCTGCTATTGTGTTGCTATTTTTACAAATATTTGTGAAGGAATGGGTCGCTCTCAGGAGCTCAGTGAATTCCAGCGTTGAACTGTGATAGGATGCCACCGGTGCAACAAATCCAGTCGTGAAATTTCCTTGCTCCTAAATATTCTACAGTCAACTGTCAGCTGTATTATGAGAGTATGGAAGTGTTTTGGTACAATCGCAACCCAGCCACGAAGTGGTTGGCCACGTAAACTGACGGAGCTGGCTGAGCGGACGCTGAGGCACATGGTGCCAAGAGGTCGCCAACTTTGCAGAGTCAATTGCTGCAGACCTCCAAACTTCATGTGGCCTCCAGATTAGCTCAAGAACAGTGCACAGAGAGCTTCATGGAATGGGTTTCCATGGCCGAGCAGGTGCATCTAAGCCACACATCACCAAGTGCAATGCAAAGTGTCAGATGCAGTGGTGTAAAGCATGCTGCCACTGGACTCTAAAGCAGTGAAGATGCATCTTCTGTAGTGACGATTCACGCCTCTCCATCTGGCAATGTAATGGATGAGTCCTGGTTTGACAATTGCCAGCAAAATGTTACTTGTATGACTGCATTGTGCCAAGTGTGAAGTTTGGTGGAGGGGGGATTATGGTGTTTTTCAGAAGCTGGGCTTGGCCCCTTAGTTCCAAAGGAACTCTGAAAGCTTCAGCCTACCAAGACATTTTGGACAATTCCATGCTCCCAACTGTGTGGGAACAGTTTGGGGCTGGCCCCTTCCTTTTCCAACATGACTGTGCACCAGTGCACAAAGCAATATCCATAAAGACGTGGATGACAGAGTCTGGTGTGGATGAACTAGACTGGCTTGCACAGAGTCCTGACCTGAACACAATAGAACACCTTCGGGATGAATTTGAGCGTCGACTTTAAGCCAATCAGTGTGTAACCTCACAAATGCGCTTCTGGAAGAATGGTCAAAAATTCCCATGAACACACTCCTGAACTTTGTGGACAGCCTTCCCAGAAGAGTTGAAGCTGATATAGCTGCAATGGGTGGACTGTGGGAGGAAACCCACGCAGACAACATGCAAATGTCCCCTTTCTTTCCTGGCTCCTCCTAGTTTGTCGAAGTGTCGTTGAGAAAGACACTGAACCCCTAACATCTCCCCTGGTGCTGGTGGACGGCAGCCTACTGCTCATGGTTCATCCATGATGGGTTAATTGCAGAGAACAAATTTCCCCACAGGGATTAATAAAGGATAAACTATTCACGGAACTGAACCAGGGTCCTTTGTGCTGTGAGGCCGAAGCGCTAACCACTGCGCCGCCCTGCAAAGAGTATGTTTTGTAAATAAAAACTGAAATAACCCAACAGCCCTATTGCTTATTATTTGTAACTTAACCTTTTAAGCGATCCGTAAAATTTGCACCTCTTATCTACCTCTATTTCGTATTGGCAAATTGAATTGACAAGTGGTTAAACTATTGAAGACTGACGTATGCTGCCAGCCTGTGGATTTTGATTTCAGTAATGGGGTGGTAAAAGTATTCCTTAGAATAGCTTAAGAACTACTATCTGTATGTTTGTGTATAGACTGCTGATCACCGGTGATCCAATTTGTCTGCAAATGTTTAATCCATCATTATTTGTCTGACAACAATAGTTGTCCAAGGAACAAGGCATGACATTCCCATAACCCCTTTTTTAAATAGGTATTAAAAGAGGGTGATGTAGCTCAGGGGGTTGCTGTGGTCACCCTTGGAACTGAACATCCCTGGTTTGATACCCACACCCCTCCTAGCCTGTCAAATTTTGTTAATCAAGACACTGAACCCTTAACTGTTCCCCTGGCACTGTTCAGTAGATGCCTGCTGCTCATGGTTCAACCATGATGGGTTAAATACATAAATATGTACAAATACATGTTTTTTTTTCTCCTTATTATTTCTTTTTCAACGAAGAAATTAGTTTTTGATCAGTAAGAAAATGATGTGATGAACATGATCACAGGATCATGAGACAATTTCCTGAGTCTGCCATATTTCAGCAGAAAACACTTCAACCATCACTCTGCCCCCCAAAGTAGAGTTGAGGTTAGCGGTGCAAGAAATAAACAGATTTGAAAAAGCAATCAACAGCACCCCCCCCCACCTCCGAGCTCATTTGCATCTGATCCCGAGATCATGTTTTATTTATCAGTAATCACAACCAATCAGGAAAGAAATTAATCAATGAAGGCGCGAGGCAGGAGTTTTATCCGCCATCTGGGGGTCACACTGATCCCTTTGCCCCCTGGCAGGAACACATACAGACACACAAGCACACATCCACATTCAAGGTCCACTATGCATATAAACACAATGTATGCACACACACACACACACACACACACACGGGCAGGGAGCAGCAAATACAAACACGTGGCAAGAAAAACACACGCGTTTACACATACAGGGCTCAGCTACAATGAGACATACCATCATGCGCACACACACAAATACACATACGGACACACACGTACTTACACACACTAAAGTCCACATTCTGCTAGCTTGTCATTGGCCCATATTTAGGTGACTGATATTTTTCTCTCCCACTACCAATGAGCTCCAAGCAAGTCCATATGGCCTGGATCAAAGGTGTTGCTGGGTGCATGCTTCTGCTTTATTGCCAGCCGCTGCTGTTAATTAGGAAACAAGATCACAGGCAGTATTAAAATCCAATTAAATAGATATGAACAGATTGCCAAGTGATGTTCGCTAATGTATAATTGAGCACCATGCAAATTTCCCTGGCTGCCTTTTGTTTAGCTGTGTTTCTCCTTCCATCTCCTCTGTCCACAATGAGCAACCAAGCTTAAAACTTTTTTCAATTTTTTTTTTTTTTTTCTCTTTCTGTCATCACCGGCTGAAAGATAAACAGCTAATACCCTTAGATAAGGGCAGCGGTTTCATAAGTTAAATGAATATCGTTACAATCATACATCATTGGGACTTGCAGTGAGGGGGCAACAGGGCGGTATCCCAGGATGATTTGCCACTAACAGGGTATTAGACTGTCATACCTGGCTGTGAACAGTGTTGTAATGTTGACAAGAAAATTTTGGTCAGTTATTATTTAAATGTATTTAAATTGTTCTGAAAGTATTTTAGAGATTGGAGGTTTTGATCCCCAATAAGCCTTGAGAAACATTCTGAGCTGTATTTTTCTTCCTCCTGGACTGTATAGATTATTTGTATGTTTTAAAGTGTAATGTTAGAAAAGTGTGTTATCTTAATGTGTTTAAATGAAAGCCTAGCATTATATAATATATTTACATAATGGAAGAGATGTAAACTGCTAAGATGTAGTCACTGACTTTCAACATTTAGTTGATTTTAAATATCAACAAACTATCATTGATAAGTAAAATTCCACAGAAATATAAAATTGCCAACTGACATTTAGCCATAACAGGAGGCTCCACGAGCATTAGGAAAAGAAAGTGGATTTCTCAAAGAACATCCAACTTTAATACTGATGTCTTTGACCTCTTCTAACATAACAGGTCAGACAGGTTATGGGATTGGACACATTAGGGATTAGGGATTTAAAAAGTGGATTATAAAGGTTCCCCTATCCCAGGATTTTCTCTGTGACATATTCATACATGGAGATGTGACTGGTCAGACTGGTTAAGAAGTGAGGGATTTCTCTTGCAGCTTTAAGTCAGACCAGCGATGGACTGACAGGTTTAACTGCAGGAATGAAGAATGACATGAATGATGATCGGGTTGTCAGAGAGTCGTCAGACTGTGTCAGTGTGTAAAGATGTCACTAGTCCCTATGCTCTTTGTGACTCTATGTGACTTTTATTGCAAACTTCTGACATTCTGTTTTCGTGTGACAATTAATGGACCTTTTTTTTTTAAAAAAAAATGGCATTTTGGAATAGCTTTAACATTACTAAGGGAGTTACTTTGCTGTGTGAGGGTCAGAGACTTCTTCTTTTGGCTTTTCCCTTCAGGGGTCGCCGCAGCTAATCAACCTTCTCCATCTAACCCTATT
This sequence comes from Fistularia commersonii, assembly GCF_037954325.1. Lineage (NCBI taxonomy): Eukaryota > Metazoa > Chordata > Actinopteri > Syngnathiformes > Fistulariidae > Fistularia > Fistularia commersonii. The sequence continues at coordinate 4,371,953 of NC_141298.1, read as the reverse complement.
CTCTGTATCCTCCTCTCTCACACCAACCAACTTCATATCCTCTTTCTCTGCATCAAAAAATCATCTCTTTGGTCTTCCTCTAGACCTCCTGCCTGGTACCACCAATTCCAGCATCCGTCTACAAATGTAGTCACTATCCCTCCTCTATACATTAATGTACCATCTCAGTCTGGCTTCTCTGACTTTCTCTCCAAAACATCTAACATCTGCTGTTCCTCTGATAGACTCATTCTTGATCCTATCCATCCTGGTCACTCCCAAAGAGACCCCCATCATAGTCATCTCTGCGACCTCTAGCTCTGCCTGCTGTCTTTCTGTCATTGTAACAGTTTCTAGGCCATACAGCATCAACTGTCTCACAACTGTCTTGTTAACTTTTCCTTTCATTCTGGCTGATAGTCTTCTATCACATAGTACCTCTGACACTTTTCTCCATCCATTCCAACCTGTGAGGGTCAGAGACTATATTGTCCTTAAGACTGTATTTGGGATTTTCAACCATGGTGGTCTTTGTTTGGATCTTGTATTCAGTATAATGGGCTTTTAAAGTGTTGAGGGCTTCAAATGAAGTATTTGAAGTTCCAGTGAACTATACTCAGTATGAGTTCCAGGCTCAAATAATTTAGTTTGTATATGGGTCTATAGGGCCTAAAATTGTCCTACAGTTCACTCAACATGAGGGATCACTGAGATTTGAAAAGGATGGATCTTCAGGATTGCAATGCTTTTCCAATTATTCTTTAATTGCCTCAAAAGGACAGGACTTTTCCTGCCAGTACTGTTACAGAGTCTTTGACGGAGTACATATCCAGTGAATGCTTTCCAGGGCTGAATGAAAAGCAGTTTCAGAGGATCCCAATTGTGATATATTGTTTGATAGATACAGTGTGTAGATGGTGTTGGTGTTTTGGGAGACAAAAGTAAAACTAAGGAACATCAGGTTGCATTTCAATTCTCTGAGTGAAAATCTATCTTAAACCTTAAAAAAGTTTTATACGGTGGCCCGTTTGAAGATTCTTATCATACAAAGACTTAGCAAACAAACCCGGTGATTTCAGTCTAAGGAGCTCTGAATGGCCTACTCTGTTAAACTACATGATGATTAAATTCCGCTGTTTCTGAATAACCATAATCACATATATTGTTGACATACTTGCTCATATAAGAAATGATAAGTATCAAATATAAACAATATTTCCATCAGATGAAGCCAGCATCTCAACGGCCATCTAAGGTGAAACCTACAAGGAACTTCAGCATGTTGCTAAGCCCATGCACCAAATGAAAAGAAAAAGAGAGACGAAGAGAGAGAAAAGGATAAAGAGATGGATGAGGAGAAGTGGGTGCAGCTGGTACCCTTTGTGTCTTCAGTGCTTGGTCCTCAGAGTTTGAGATCCACTGGGAGGGCAGAAAAAGCCCCTGTAATGACATGCTAATGTGACTGTCAGGAAAGAGATAGAAAATTGTGCCAATTCTTTGCCATAAATAGGCAACATGGCAAAAAGAAGGGGAAATACACCCCATCCTTTTTTATATGAAAAGTGATAAAAGCCTCAATAAATCCCAATAAAAAGGGATTTTGAGATATGAAGGAAGCAGATAAGAGTGAAATGTAAGAGCAGGGATGCAGGAGGAGGAGGAAGGATAAAGGTGTAATTTTGGTTGAAAAGTGCATGAAGCCTGCAGGGAAATCTGGATGGAATTGGTTGGATTTTGCATTGCAACATGCTTTAAGTACTACCTCTTTTTAAAACCTGATGAAGTCGCCCAAAACAAAAGGCAGGTCAGGGAGTCTAGCCATCATTATTGCATAAACTTAGATGTCTGACAGATCACTATTCATTTTTTTTTTTGTTTGTGTTTTTGATTAGCAAATAAATAAATAAATGAATAAAGATTTGGTGTAAAATATACAACAGGAAGACTACTTTGCAACAGATCAATTGCTGTAATCACAATCGCTGAAGAACTGTCAGAGAGGATTTAATTTAAACAATGATAAATTAGAGCAATCAGCTGCTCCTTTCATTTGTCACAATCTGTAACTAGGTTTTCTGGTGTTCTTTGTTAAACTGTGCATCGGCCATAGTGTTATCATCAGACTGTCATTGATTGCTGCCTCTATAGACCCATTCTTCGGTAATCCAGATGTAGCTTTAGTGTTCTACTCAATTCTTTGGGATAAAGCAGTTATTGGATTACCTCGCTGAAGTTTTAAGGTATTTATTAATTACTAGTTATTTCATTTAATTAAATTGGGACCTCTCCCAGAAGAAAAAAAAAAATGCATTAGTTTGTACTTTCACTTTACTTTGTATTATTGCCTGAAATTCATCAGGAGCTGTTAATATATAATGACAATCTTTATGATTTAAGTGTGTAACATTCCTCGGGCATCCAGTAAAGGGTTGTCATACATACATGCTGTGTGTGTATATATATATATATGTAAGTATATATATGTACTGACCTGCGATTGACTGGCGACCAGTCCAGGGCATACCCCGCCTCTTGCCCAATGACAGCTGGGATAGGCAGTAGCATCCCCCACAACCCTGAATGCAAGATAAGTTGCAAAAAATGGATAGATAGATGGATGGATATATATACACGTATATATTCATATGTGTGTGTGTGTGTGTGTGTGTGTGTGTGTGTGTGTGTGTGTGTGTGTGTATGTGCATGTGTGCATATTTATCTAGTTGTATTGAAACATTTTGTAAGGAGATTTAACCTTTTTTTTTTCCAGTGAAACCAAACACATTTACATAAGGATATACTGTACTTGTAGTATATTTAGTGACACACTTCCTTGTTGACTCTTTAAAAAAGGCAGTGTTTCATTATCGAGATCAGTCCTGTGGAAAACTGAGTTTATGTGTTTATGTTTAAGGAACAGAAGGTTAATGCTATTCAATATCACAGTGTTTACAAGGTATTTAAATTAAGGGTCTTTTTCTTTTTATATTCCTCTGCAGTTTAGCCTCAAATAGAATTTTAAGCGTTCATTTGACAAATACCTTAGCATTAGGGATTTTCTGAAAAACTATTGTATTCACTTATTTGTACCATATGCTTTGGAAACAAGGAGTAGGTTTCACGATAGGCATTTCTCAAGTTAAAAGTGCATAGGATTAAGCATAGAAAGCCATATCATTTTCTGCTTAGATGGTTTACATTTTCTTAAAGATACATTTATTCCACTTCATTCACTTTGTTGTCACTTAAATATGAACTCAAGATAAATAATACCACAGATACCATAGAATGAAATATTCATGTAAAGGCTGGGGGTCTTTTGAAAGGAGGAATCTGGTGTTATAAATTCAGACTATTTTCTCTTCTTTGCACCCCACTGACACATTTAAAGCTCACCATGTGATACCTCCTACCACCCACACACCCGCATATAGAGGCCTCTGTATACAAACTGACTCAGATATCCTAATGAAGTTATGCGTACACATAAGCCTGTGATCATGGCTACATGTAGGTAATGCGTGTACTTCATATTGTAAATAAATGCAACCTGCATTTACATCTATATTTGTCTGCAAAGGAGCGGCAAATTTCCTCAGCTTAGTCACTTAAATCTCTTCTAAATAACAAAGTATAAATACAACCATAAGCAGTTTATGGGTTCAAATCTTTGTGCTGAACAGAAGAAAGAATCTCAATCCACTTAAATAAAACACAACATGCAAGTCCAAAAATAAACTAAATCCAGCTTTATAAATTAAATGTAAAAGAGTATATGACAATATTTAAGTTTACCCAAGAAAGTCTTTTTTTCATCAGTCTCACATATTCAAAGTTAAAACATAACTGCTGTAAAGCAATCAGAACTAGAATTTCATTGTCACTGACAGTCAAAATTAAATGTAGATGCCAAATTATTGAGACTAAACTTGATTCAAATCAAATTGTGGCCATCAATTTGCTCGTTTACATTTAGTGATCCATTTTTCCATACGTCCATCCATCCATCTATCAACCATCATTGTGGAAAACCTACTGAGAATTCTCAAGACACTCTATTTCTACTGCCTCGAAAATCATCAAGACCCATTTCTATACTGGAAACCTCTGGCATTTCACACACACACACACACACACACACACACACACACACACACACACACACACACAGACACACACATGCACACACATACACACATACACACACACACACACACACACACACGCGCCAGTGATTTTCCCATCAAAGAACCAACCACTAAAGCATTGGCAGCCAACAGCAAAGTCTTTGGCATCGTCCACCTTGATGAGTGGCAGCTTCTACTGCTGCGTGGCCAAGAGATAGAGAGAGAGAGTGAGAGAGAGACCTCATTGAGCAGGCAGAACTGTGGGTTGGCATATGTTGTACGCTTCTGCAAGGCCTTGGCTAGCTGGCCAGCTACTGAGTACTGAGAGCCTCCCTTAAGTGATGCTGAACAGAGAAAGGGGGAGAAATGAAAATAACAAAATCACAATGGGTGTTGCCCTTTGTGAAGACAATTAATTAAAATCAATTTCCTTTCTTCATTTGGTTTCTCCATCTCTGTAATGGTAAAACAAAGCTTGCAAAAAGCTGGCCGCCAAGAGACAAGGTTGGCCAAATTGGAGTCTTCCAAACTCCAACCAGCGAACTGCCACCAAGGAGCTGCCACATGGAATAACAGGAAAAACAATAGCTGCTCAATAATACGGAGTGCTACGACAGCTGATCTTGGGGAATGTACAAGTATTACATTGTTAAGAATAATTTTGGGCTGTAACTGCCTCTCCAAAACATATTTGATAAATACATTGCTTCATTTGAGTGGAAGAATGGGATCGCCCACACACAGGATTTTTATGATGGATTTCAATAAGGATTTGATCATAGCCCGTACAATTAGAGATTGGTGCGTATTAGATTATTATTATTATATTGTTGAAAAATCTCTAAAAAGTTGCATAAATTGTCATGTTTTTTAATTGTATCATTTGTATTCTAAAATTATTATTGCAGGTAATAGAGCCTCATGTTGGCTGCAAAAAGCCACATAATCCTGTTTCATCGTCTAGTATACGTTAACGATATAATATATTTTATTGCATTTCATTCCTTTTTATTGTATTTTTTTTTCTATTCTAATAAAGACACAAGAGACACCCAAGACATTTTTTTGGCATTAATAAAAGCATTATTTATCTAAATGTAGTGCTGACTTTTTGGATTGTTACTTATATCATGTATACGGAATCATTCTGCATTTTAATTTCTGGAGTTTTTCTCTTGAAATTAATGTGTATGCTTTCCTTGTTTATATAGAAAAACAAGATTCCCTGTAGGAGGAAGGGTAAACAGTCCTCCTGCTTTGTATCCTCTCCAGTTCTTATCCCTAAGAAAACAAGAGTTTTAGATGATCTTGTCTTATGATGCATTGAGGATGCACGAACACCGCAGACACACAGGAAGTGAACCACATGCACATTTAACACAAAGTCTTTATTGTAAGTTATTATAAGTTAGACTCACCCTAAGTTGAACTAGATTGGGTTCCTGAACCAAAGTTAACAACTTGGACTCCACATTTTGTCCCTAGCCCTTATTGCTATGGTAGTGACTGAATTCGGTATTCAAAGGGCTTCAGTAAAACATTGCTTTCATCAAGGTCAGTGGCAATGGCTGGATTGCAGCAGAAAACGAACATGAGAATTTAAATAATCTGCATAATGATAATCGTTTAATGCAAAGTGTCTGCTATTTATCATGACCAAGGCAGGATTTCCATTTTGTCGTTTTTCATACCATCGTTCTACTGAATAGCCAACAGCCTCTTTCAAGGCTTTCCAAATAGTTATTACTTTATTTTTTCTCCCTTTTTTGTTTCTTTTTTAATTGTTATTGTCTGACAAAACCTGAGAGAGACCTGGCACACTGATGTATTAATCGGCACTCAGCTTCATAGTTCCAACAGGATCTTTTCTGTGTGAAGGCTGTATGTTCCACCTATGCCTGTATGGGTTAACTCTTGGTAGCAACCACTGTCCAAAAATAGGTAAATTGAAAACTGAATGTTTGTAGATCTCAAGATGTGGCCCTATGATCAAATTTGGCAAAGAGTACGGAGTGTACCCTACCTCCTGCCAATGTCAGCCAGGTTTTGCTCCAGCACTCCCGCAGCCCCACGGTAAACACAACGACAGAATGAATTAAGAACTTGAGAGTGGTAATGGATTGCTAAATTAAAGAGTCTTTAGCAGCTGACTACAGTCCTCTTCGTCACCTGTAGTAGCTTTTGGTTTGTTTTCTTTCACCAACTTACTGGCTACTCTGGACCTATCAAAAGAGAAATTGTCAGTGGCTCCAAGGCCTTGTCACTTTTAGTTATAGCCTCATTAGAGACTTATTTCACAGTTTGTTTTATGTCGTATTGGTTTTACCTCTCAATTGTCAATTATGCATGTATGTATTTATATATTTATTCATACATTCATTCATTTATTTTCAGAAAGGAAAGATTCACATCTGCGCCTTTTTAACTGTAATGATTGCAGTATTGTGTCTTTGAATTGGACACTTCAGATACAGGGGTGACAGCAGTCCTCTTCAGCGGAACCTATACACTTCAATTTTTTGGTTTTCTCACCCCCAGCCAGTCCTTTGTTGAGTGAAAATAAAATGTAGAAAATACTTTAATAATGGCCTTGAAGTTAAAACTTGAGGGGTTTAGACACTGGCTAGAATAAATATTCTTCTTGACTCACCATAAAACCCGGATTACTTCTGGTTAGCAAAATGCCTCATTCTCATTAGTTCTGTTGGAGTAATAGTTTGCCTCTTTCATTTTTTTTGAAGTAGCAATGATTTCTGGATAGATATTTTGTATCCTTTCTTCTGATCTCTCAAAGGAGTATCGCCATGGAATAAGAAAGACAGTCAGGAAAGCCCTGAAGCAAAATCTGGATGCCTGTCACTCGTTTGTTTCCAAAACCGTTTGTGCTTGAATTCTACTATGGATCCATAACTCCAGTTTCCTGCTGTCCCTGACACACACAGGTTCCCCTTACTATCATCCTTATCGTCAGTCAAGTCCCCTACATTTTCTATTTTTTGTCCCTTCCTGAGCTTTTCTCTACTTGTAAAAACTGCAGAACTATTCACTCAGAATGTGCTTCTGCTCTACAGCATCCCCTGTGACAGTGCCACTGGCCAAGTGCCTTAATTCATATCACAAGCGAGGAAGTCCTTCTATGGCCTTGGTACTTGAGTTGGCTTCCCTTTTGGTTACAGAACCCGAACAGAGCGAGACATTGAAGATGGTGAATTGACTACAGCCGTACCATCGCTTATATCCCTTTCACTTTGAGTTCATGCCCACCATGTATTGAATATGCAAATCATTTTTCCCCTCTGAAGGCATATCCCCTATAAAAGCTATGGTCAAAATGAGAACCTTCTGTTGCTACTTCCATTTAAGAGTCTGCAAATATAATGGAACATATTGAGAGGTCAGACAGTACATACCAGGACAGAAGGTATGATTGTCATCTAAAACACTGTTATGTAAACTTAGATCCTATTTAATTGGTCTATTATGACTAAATCAATCCTGTTTGTCTGTCTGTAGCCTCTCCACAATTCATCGAATGATTAATGACATGTCTTGCTTTTACTAAACTGTGATTGCTCTTATTCTTGTTGGCGTAACTTTTGACAACCTCTCTTGTGACTGGCATACCTGCATTTCATCTAATTATCACACTTGCAGCGTAAAAACTCAGGCTTTCCTCCAGTATTTATCTAATAATCCCTTCCCAGTCTGTTGCAGTTCAGCTTCAGACTCTAATATGTTCCACGCTCTTGCTCGCTTGCTGTGCTTTTGTTCTTCATGTACCCAGTTTTCTCCCCATGCCTGAAATTGTTCCCATTCACCAGCAACAGAAATTCTCATCCACCTCACCCACACTCAGCTCACCTCAGACTCACGATCGCTGCCACTCTGCCAAGCTCTCCTGTGCTCTGATATTCCCTCTCAGTCGTGACAGTATTTTAAGTAAAGCATTTAACAGGAATATTTATTCCATCTAAACTCCATCAGTCAAAAAAACAGCTTATAACTTTTTAATCAATATTTGCTTTTGGGCGGATTACATTACTTTTACAAACACATTTGACTTTATCTGCAAAGCCCTTTAAATAATCCAACTTGTTTAGAGGACTGTGGTTATGTTCACTGTAAATTCTTCTTTAAGAACTACTGGAAACAAGTCTGTAAATTGAAAGAAATCTGAACATCAACATTGGACAAATTAGTGCAACAATTTCTTTTTCAGTGCTAATTCTAAAACGTTTTCTGCTTTTCTAAATACATAGAAGTTTGTCCTGGGGATCAGTGCTGTTGTCATGCCCTGCACCTGTATAAAGTGATTAAAGAACTACATAGTAAGGGATGGTAATTACAATTCTGGAGCGCCACTTGGTCTCATCTTTATTGGTCTCATTGTGCTTGCCTTTTCTCCCGCTCAGTCCAACCCCTGTGTAATTCAATCACAGCACATTCACTTTCCGATGCTTTTCACACAAAATGCTGTTGAATAATTCAAAACAAGATAAAAGCATGCATTGTTATAATTACAAAATGTGGATATTAAAATGTTAGTTCATTACGACCAAGTTCAGTACTTGCGCCAAATGCAAAATGTTCCACTGTATAGAAAGTGATATCAACAAAGGTTAATCGCGTTTTCAAAATTGAAATATTACCACCTATTAAACTGTAATCTCATCAAGTGCTGATATGTCGGAGATTACAATAGCACAATGTAGGTCTCCAATGACTGTAATTAAGGCCAACCCATACACTTACAAATAAAGGCTGCAAACCCATTATTATGCAGAGAATTAAGAGAAAATTCCCTTTTCAAAAATGATTCCAGAATGAAAGTATAATTACCCTTTTTCCTCTTTAACTTGGCCTTTTTTTTTAAATCACAGCAGAGAGCTAATCTTTGTGCAGCCACAGACAGACAGAATAGCAATAGTGCCCTGGAGAAATGTGTTGAATAAATGGACAAGGCGTGAGGATTGTGAGGTGACATTGTGTGCGTGCGTTTGTGTGTGTGTGTGTGTGTGTGTGTGTGTGTGTGGGTGTGCTTGTGTGTGTGCGTGTATGTGGGTGTGCGTGTGTGTGTGTGTGCCCCTCTCTCCTTCTCTCTCTCTCTCTCTCTCTCACTGTGCGTGTGTGTGACAGCAGGGCACCCAAAAGAATGCCATTTTCTTTTCTTCCCAACACGGTCTAATAAAAAAGGCAAGGAAATCTGATGGAGTTTCTTCAATCACAAAGGAAAGGATTTGGCGTCTGCTTCCTTCTGCTAATTTATTCATTCAAAAGTCCTAATAACTGTGCAGCAGGCAAAGGATCACTCAGCACGTGCCAACATTTTCCAAATCACTCAAGGTCTTTTTTGGCTTCATTAAAAAGGTTACAGATTGTAGTTTCTTTTTTTTCTTTCTCTCTCTCTAAAAATGCAGATTTTCTATTAGAAGTACAGTCAAACTGCAATCCAGAAAGTCAGACAAGTATTTACAGTATCATTGAGAAATTGTTACTCTTCATGGACTCTATAAAATCACAAGGCATAAAAGATACCGTCTTCAACACAAGGTGTAAAACCCTGCATATGATATGATGTTATTGGTAATTTTTTTTGAAAGATCCAGCTTACATTACAGAAACTAGCGATTAATTATTTAAAAGATGGAAGGTACACATTCTAAAAAGTTTAAATGTTTTAATATATTTGACTTTTGACCTTTTCAGTTAAGATATTTTATATGTAAAGTATTATGATAAATTCTAAACATCATTGAAAAGTTCTAAAAGCTTTCTCTTTGAGATGGTACCTCTTGAAAGTGAATATGACATTGGCAATATAAATATTGATGTTGAATTTTTTTTTTTTTTTTGGTAAAAAAATTACCTTAAAAGGGTAAAACAAAAATATATATTTGCTGTTAAAACTTGAAGCTTCCTTTGATATTTTCAATAGATAACCCATTGAAAATGAATGATCTTTGAGTGTTGAAAAAGAATGAAAAAAATATTTAAGCAAAGCTGAGGACTTTAATGGGTAATACTGTTGCTTTTTGTTTTCTTATTCTTGTCAGAGACATGTTTGATTTGCTTAAATTTCCATTTTGGAAAAGAAGATGTTTTCTAATTTAAAAAATTTAAATGCTTTGACGTCATATTAACAATTTAATATGATTCTCCTTTTGGTCTGAGACAATAGAGATGTGTAATTATCTTTTTTGATCCAAAAGCTAGTTTCAATACTCTGGTATGCTGTCCCTCAAAACCTATTACTCACACCCTGTTTCCGCTTAGCTTCACCAAAAGTTGTTGTTCTTGTTGGTGTTGCACTTTAAAAAAGGAGAATAAAACAAACAAGAAACATTTTCTCTCACAAATGTCTTGATCTTAAGATTGAAAAAAAAAACATCTGATACTTAAAACTGTGTCTGCTCTGCAGTTTTGTATGAACAATAAGTGAAAAGCAGCCTGGCCCTGATCAGACTGACATAGTGAACTCCTGACAAACTGTTCCTGCTTTCCGTTTCATCCTCTTCTGTCAGATTTATCATCTCATTTTCACCCCTGTGCTTGATCCAGGGGACTTTCTACCGTGATCAATTCAAGGTGATGAATTTTAATCCATTCATTATTATTTTTGACTTTTATAGCAATGCAAAAGGCCTTTTTTTATTTGCTTTTTATACTTAGTCTAATCTTGAATCTAATTTCTGAGACACTAAGAACAGTCTGTAAATAGCCGGTCAATAAATCAGTCACAGCTGATTCTTATTTTAGGCTTAACCTTTTATCAACCAAGATAATTTGTGTTAAACATAAATTATATGGCTCATAATCTATATTTTAATGTGGAGAACATCTCTAAATTATATGATAGTATTGCAGATGTCTGATATGCATGTTTTCTAGCGATACCTGCAATACCTGTACCTGCATCCGAATCAGAATCAAAATTGCTTTATTTGCCAAATAATTTTGCAACTACAAGGAATTTGCTTTGTTTGACGGTGCTAAACACACAACATGTAATAGGCATTAAATAAGTGAAAATTCAAAGTGAGATCAGGGTGATCACGATTGGTTGTGCAAAGCAGTGCAAGGTAGTGCATTAGAGGGGTTGGTACAGTGTCAGTGGGAGGCCGGGGCATTATTTATGAAGCAGGCTGCCATTGCGTGATAGGAATCACACTTCTTTCCCTGACTGGATATACATACGTCATTGTAATTACAATATATCACTTTTCACCGATTTCAACTGTGAGAAAAAAAAGAATGAAAGAACACACTCATGAAATCTGAAAGGAACTAAATTATGTCACCGATATGCAAGTACAAAGATATGAATCTGATAAGTTGTACAGAGAAATACTTGAGCACTGCCATATTCAATCTGTATAAAATCCGGATAAAAAAAAATATCCATTAGATTTTCTTATCTGCATATCATATCCTTACAATTTAGAGAGCCTCATATATTGTATTCTACGGTATATGCAGAGAAAAGTCCGACACGTATACACTCAAAAACAAAGCCACCTTCATCCTTCCAGCAATGAGACAATGATTCATCCCAGGCAGTTAAATCTGACCTGTACCTTGTTCTCTCCACACTGTGGGTCAGGGCTCCTGCGCACTTTCTCACTAACAGGTGTGTGTGTGTGTGTGTGTGTGTGTGTGTGTGTGTGTGTGTGTGTGTGTCTCAGTGCAGCTCAAGACTTCTTACAGCCTGTGTCACAGATAAGCACCATTTAATTTACTTTTTTTAAGAAACTCTACTCCTCTGTTCTTCCACTCTAGAGAATAGCGTTAAAGAGTGTTCTACTGTCAATTTGATGGGATAAGGAAGGCAGCTGATAGTTTATTAATTACTATGTAATATATGACTCCATGCAAGGTCTGCATTATGATATCTTCCTCTGGTCCGTTAGAGATACCACTGCTGGACGCTGCAACCACAAAGAGTTGCTCTTCAGAGGACGAGCCATCAGCTCTACAAAGTTATTGCTAAATAACTCACAATATCAAGGATGCCAACAACTAGCTCACCTGTGAATATTACTTTTTTGAGAGAGTGAATACATTTGGACTGACACTTTTTAAGTATTTTGTTTATACAGTTTTTACATTGATTCTGCACGGTAAAAATTAGAGTTTAATGTTTTTGTAAATACAGCTACATTAGATGTTTTTTTTTTTTTTTTCCAAGAAGACATTAAATGGATCCCATTCATTTAACTGTCCACATAGTACAAAATGTTGCAAAGTAAAAGTGCTGCTATACTTGAATAAAAAAATAAAATATATATGAAATAATGCAGTTATTGAAACAACTAACTTTTGAACCAACACAAATACATTAAATTCCAATGTGATGTGGGCAGAACAATGGGCATCCAGTAATCAGATGGCGAACAGTTTGACACCTACCCTCTCAAGGGAGTAGATCAAGTTTCTTTCAGCAATACACTGAACCCCAAATTGTTCCATATGCCTTAGCATAATTGTGTAAATGTGTTGGCAAGTGACTGAAGTCTTGTATCTTCCAAGACTGTGCAAATATGTAATAAGTGTGAATCTGTAAATGCAGTATTACCCTCACATAAATCCAACAGAACAAAGTTTCAAATTATGAATTAAAGAACCTTAAGAGAAAAACTATATTATGCCATTAATATTAGTTGTACAAAATCAGCAAACTACATATTCTGCTATGGTCTAAAATACAGTATATACATTTGTGTTGGTTTATAAAGCAATCAATCAGTGCTCTTAGAAATTGTTTTTATGTTACGCTGAAATCAAGTAGTTGCTGAGAGAATGTAAGACTCATCATTGGAAAACCCCGTGTGTGTGCATGTGTGCGTGTGTGTGTGTGTGTGTGTGTGTGTGTGTTTTTGCGTGTTTGTGTGTGTGTGTGTGTGTGTGTGTGTACATGCATATACTGTATCTGCCGGATTGTCCTCACACTGAATACAAAGAAAACCAACATGACCATGCTTCCTGCGGAAGCAATTGTACTTGTTTTGATGTCAATACAACCGTCTACTAAAGTTTCATATGTGTTAAAGGAAGTGGACTTGATCATGTTGATTGTCTATCTTCATTTTGACACAATTTGAACAAAACATAATGACTTTGTGCAGTCATTCGTGTAACCTTTAAAGTAACTGAACCTTTCCTGCCGCTATTACAATTCTTCATCTCTAGAGAAACAGTAAAGTAATCAGTAATTCCATAGCTTTCTGGTTGGGAGAATGTCAGGTCTCAGTCTTACACTAACAGTGTTCTGGAGAGGCCTGTTAGTTAGGCTTTTATTTGACACAACGGAAAAGACCTCGAGCCTTTCATCATCACAGTGTCAATATAGCAACTTCCATAAACTGAAAACATTAGTGAGTGAGTCACTCAATGTCTTCAGTCGACGTGGTCTTTCCAGATTTTAAGACTTCTTTCATTAACAGGCACCTATTAGTACATTTTCTTGTTGTTTTTTACTTTTTCCATCTGGAATTTTATTTTGGGGGGGCTTCACTCTAGGCAGGCTGTTTGTTAGCTGGTTCAGATTCTTATGGAGGGTTACTTTGACTTCACAGTATGAATAACAATGTGTATTAATGCTTATTTTATTACGAGTGGCTATGATAGCAGAGTAGTTAGCATTTGTGCCTCACTGAGAAGGTTCCTGGTTTGACTCTGACAGGATACCCTTCTGTGTGGAGTTTGTTCTTACCTTGTATGTGTGGGTTTTCTTCGCATTCTCTGCCTCCCTTCCACAGTCCCAAATCATACTGTATGTTAATTCGAGATCCTCAAACCCTCTTTGTGTGAATGAATATTTGTATTTATCTATATGTGGCCCTGTGAGCCACTAGCAACTGGTCCAGGGTACACACCGACTCTCAGCCAGTGTTTAATGCAAGTGTGTGTGAATGTGTGCGTCTATTGCAATCAGTGGATAGATAAATAGATAGATAGATAGATGATAGATAGATAGATAGATAGATAGATAGATAGATAGATAGATAGATAGATAGATAGATAGATAGATAGATAGATAGAGAGAGAGAGAGAGAGAGAGAGAGAGAGATAGATAGATAGATAGATAGATAGATAGATAGATAGATAGATAGATAGATAGATAGATAGATAGATAGCGCATTCATATTAGCCATTGACTTATCTAACTTTAAAAGTTTTATAAACAATATGCATGAAAATGAGCCAGTGAATCTCAGTGCCAAATCCTTCCCTCAGGCGACCTTATGCTCCTGAACTGATGAGGAGCTTATCCTGGGCTTCTGGGCCGATTGACTGCCATTTTAGTTCTTTCTTAGGGGGTCTCCCTTTTTTGTGATGCAGAACTGTTTTAATAGTTTGTGCAGTTGGCATGGTTACGGGTGCGGCGAGGCAGTGACTTAAGCCTGCCAGCAGTATCTCAGTGAACCTACTATAATCTTTGGACAATCTCTGAGACATTCAACTTCTGGTCGAGCCTCTCCGCAGCTTGTTCTACCGCTTCAAACCAGCATTTTTTTTATTTTTCTTATTTTCTAATTTTTTTTGTCATTCTAACTGGATATCAGCTTGCAAAACAAGGGTTCCAGCCACATTACCTATCAAAGCCTTCCTTATTGCCTGTGACCCTACACAAGCCATTTGTCTTTTTAACTTCAATATAAGAATGCAGTTGAATCTCAGTGTGACAGCCTAATACAAGCCGTATCAAGGTCTTGATACAGAGAATGAGAATGGGAATACCAAGGCAGGACAAGGGGCTCTGGTAATGGCTTACTGGCCCCATATGTAAATCCCTGGAACGTGAAGGGAAATGTAGTAGGCAATGTGCTAGTGTAAGCCCTTTAGCGGCTGCTGGCCCTTATTAAAACAGCACATTAAGATGCCACAGGCGCCTGAAATACATTGGCGAACCCTGTGACCAAAGTCTGGGTTATTTATTAGTCATCCCTGCCTAACAAGCACTGAGTGGCCTGAATTAATGCACTCTTTCTTCTTTTGCTACCGCTGAAGTGTTTAGTGCTCCGGCCTTTTGAAATTATACTGGACATTCCTCATGACCTCAGCTTTCATTGACATACAGTGTATCGTGTGTATTGTGTGTGTGTGTGTGTGTGTGTGTGTGTGTGTGTGTGTGTGTGTGTGTGTGTGTGTGTGTGTGTGTGTTAAAATGGATAAGGGCAGATGGATGTGTTGCATTGAAATTTTTATCATATTAGTGTAATAATATTCTAGTTATTATCAAATCACTGGGATACCATATGAGCGCTGTGTTAACATTGTGCACCTGCATGAATCAGTTCATCTCACCTATACTCTGGTCAAACTGAACACTTAACTTATAAAATATTTTAACTAACACCTTAACTTTGGCATAAAAGAGAGGAAAAGGTCATTCAGGGGGGCAGACCAAATACAGGAGAAGAGATGGAACCCCTTAGAGACTGGAGGGAAAAAGTAATACACTCTGGAGAGTTTCTGGACCAAATCGCCAATATCAGGACACCTCGGGGAACTCAGCTGACCTTTGCTGAGTTGGACCACTATTATCTATGCCTATCATGTGGGTTATTAGATAAATGTTATTGAACTAGCTGAGCAGAGTTTATATATTTTGGGTGGAGGTATATGTATTATTTCCATCAGCAAAAACTAGAACATGCATCTGTTTTATCTGCATGTTATGTTTTATTTCCGTCTTGCTCTCCTTGAAATCCTCCTGGGGTCTGCACTTCTTTCATTGTATAAGGTATGTATAGGCATTGCCTATTTAAATATTTCACAAATATTTCAGGACCTTGTTTCCATATTTTTTGCCTCCATTCAGCAACTTGGAATAGTATGCATGGCATTACACTTTCTATGTTTGCTAAAATGTTCTCAGAAAACCTTGAGGTTCTGAATATGGTGAAGAATTTTAAGTTGGAACCGTTCCAACTTCCAAGTAGAACTGTTCCTATAGCACTTGTGCATGTGTTTGTAGGACAGACTCAGTCTACATAACCTGGATGCTGATATGTATCAACATATTCTATTTCAAGTATATTTCTTGGGTGATAAAAAGTGTTGGAATTTAATAGCTCAGTTAAAAGCAGAAACCAAGTGAAACTTCACGTCAAGTGTTTAGTTACTACATAATTATCTAAGTACTCGGAAAATACTCAGGGCTGTTGTGTGGACATCATTGCAGCCCGAGTGAGAAAGTGTTCGGGTTAAACCCCTCTCAGAGTCAAAGTCACCTCTTTCGCTTTTCAGCTTTTGATGTCTTTTGAGCTCACTGTAGGAGCAGGGCAGATTTTAATCAATTGGCCGTCACCTGAGTTCGATCAAAGGGACCGTTGAACTGCGTAACCATAAACATCTACCGAGTTCATATTTATTTCACTCTGTAAATGCCAGAGTCCTCTCTCTTTTTGTCAATAATGGCCCAATCACAAATAGTGTCTGAGGAAAGTGAGTCTGACATGAGTAGGAAAGCCAGTCCCTCTCGTGGGCATTCCTTGAGGCATTTATAAACACAAAAAAGCCGCTAGCTGTCATTGTGATTCAATAGCATTGGTTTATTTACCTCATCAGAAGTAAATTTCCATTAGCAATATTTGGAAAAAGAAAGATTTGCCCCATGAGATTTGATGTAATTGTGTTTTGAATCATGTTCATACAAACTTATGCATGTGTGTGTGTGTGTGTGTGGGCGGCGGGGGGAATGGGGATGAGTTGATTTAAAATATGATATGAGACAACTTTTATTTTACTGCTAAGGGGAAGAAACTGAAACAAAGTATTCCTTTTAAGCAGCAATAAGTTTTAGTCTGGAGGATAATACGCAACTTAAAAGATGGATAGTTTCATACAAGATATAATCCTGAATGTTAGTCAACATGTCCTCCTCAATTCCACACACTGGATTTTCAATTATGTCACTTATGATATATTCTCTTTGATCAATATTTCAGCCTATTTGCAGAGAGCTCTGCAGTCTCACAACAAATCAATGTATTTATAACCTTTGGCCTCAAATATTGCAAATATCTACTGCCTTATGAAGCTCCTTGGAGAAAGTGCCCGCTTCAAGGTAACACAGAGGGCAGTTTGCATCTTTTCAAACCCTTGAATGCCACCCATTCCAGCAGATTGACAAAATAATATGCACCCATCGCTTTATGCCTGCAGATTGGAAAGAGAATTTTAAAAAAGACACCACCTCCCCCATTCCTTTTAATCAGAGGAGGAAGACTGACATGTCCAATCATAACAAAACATCAGCTGGTAAATGGGCCTTCGCAATCACTGTCAGCCAGCCCCCATTAGAAAGACCCCCTTTCCTGGACATCAATCAAAGCTTTATGGACTGATTCCTTCATGTATTATTTAATTACAGCTACTTCTTTATTTATTTAACCATTGAAGACTTTTTGTGAGGCTTAATAGTTTCTTTGTTGGCAATCACATTTTTACGTCTTGTTTATGTCAGTTTTTTTTATTATTTTTACTTTAATCAAATTTTGGTAATAACTTTGTTCGTCTCTTCTGTCCCTGTTTAATGGAAGCTGGCAAAGAAAAGCTGCAATAGTCCCATCAACACCTACAACAACTATTGCAGGCTCAAAGCAAATAGTCAAAGCAGTGTCACATGGTATTTGATCAACTTTGGATGCATATAAAATTATCTCTAAGCACACACACATAAACACACACATACACACACACACTCATATACACACACATGCATACAAATGCACAAAAATCCCCCAAAGTGGCAAGCCCTCTGCAGAAATCACATGCAAAATAGCCAACTGTGGAAATCTGGAATTATTTCCTGAAATTAAGCCCATTAGCCATGAAATTATTTGCTTTCATTTAAGAAACCATGCAATCCAATTTTAGGTGGCACCCAGCATTACATCTCTCTCCAATTTCCCACTGATCCTGCGGAACCAAAGATCCACAAAAGAAACGGCGTAGGTCACCTAAGTATAGAAATAAGAGATATATCCTACTGTGAATCAGATTGGAATGGAAGATTAGAGGGGCTCTATCATGATATTCATTCAAATCCCAAACCGACAACACATGCACACACACACACACACGCACACACACGCACACACATACAGGCTCACTTTTTAACTCTAGCCAAAGACCAGGGTAAAACTTTGAAAAAGCAGGATGCTTTATCGTAATGATCACAGAACTGATGGAGAAATTGTGATGGGTCTATTTGATATGGTTATTTATTTGAAAACCACAGTCACCAGAGGTGTATTTGAGCAACAGAAAATAGCCTGTTGCTATATGCATTTCTCTTTTCAAATGTGTCATGTCAGTTTTCTCCTGTATACCAGAGCTCTTTTTGACTTGATCACTGTTGTGACAAAGTAGGTGAGGAATTATGTGAGGGTTCTAAGTCATCCAGGTCAATGAGCTTGTTGGAAAATCTTATTGTTGCAACTGGACTTGCTCTTTTTTTGTTGCATTTTAAGAAATTTAATTTCTCATCCAAGGGTCTGATTTAGGTAAAGAGTTATTTTGGAAAGGACTCTTGGTAACGTACAATTGCAAACTCGGACCATCCATTTTCTAGAGCAGGATTAATACATAATTAAGTAAAGCCAGACCAGGGGGTAAACAGGCTCAACTATTAGCCAGAAACTAGGATTGGTTTTAAAAACATGCGGTCTTGGACAGATAAAATGTATAATCATGTCTAACTATTATGTTGAAAGGAGCTGATTAAGTCAAGATGTAAGTTTACACTAGCTGGTCACAGTCAGCAGCAAATACATTTATTTGGAGTTTTGGAAATAGTGTAGAAGCTTTTATTTGTAAAACATGCCCTCTATGTATGCCCCTCTTGTCTATAGACAGTACTGCCCAGGAGATAGAGGCCCTAATGCTGTTTGTGCTGTCTGCCAGCCATGTTTTTTGCTTACATCTCCCTCTAGTCACCAATTAAATGCAGACAACATGCAGTTATTCACTCGTTACAGTCGACCCTTTCTTATTGGCAATGCACGTTTCTGCTCCTTCTGCTATGCAAGTTCTGATATTATCCATTTGAAGTCAGACAGGATCTAATACAGTGGTTAATATTATTTATACTTTTGAAAACCTTTCATACAGTAGGGTAATCTGTACAAATTATCTGCTCAAACCAGCCTTCATCAGGAGCACTAACCCACAATGTTTCTATAGTTAGTTATGTATGTATATGTGTATGTGTATTTATTTATTATTTTTGTTTGTTTGGTTATTTTTTTATTTGTCTGTATTTAGATTTTTGTATCCATTAATTTACCTATTCATTTTTTTTACCATTGTTACCATTTAAACCATTCATTATTTAGCACTGACCTTGTTTCCTTCCAAGGGTGATATATGGGAAATTATAGCCCTAGGTTCCACAATTAAATATTATATTCTATTCATCAATGCCAATAGAATCCATTGCTATTTTGAATTTAATAGCCACCTTACAATCATCATCACATTAACTTTATGCGTAAATGAACTCATTTGTGTGTGAATGTATTGGTTTTAATACATAATGTACTAAAAAAATGAATGAGAATGTGTGGAGAGTTCTCATTACAAAACAATATAAAGACACATGCACACATAACTATGGATATGAACTGTAGCTCTGACCATCTTTAATGAATTTTGCTGTCATGTTTATCATTTTGGGCATTTGTGAGATTATTACCCAGGACAGAGGGACTCTTGTTCACTGAAATGCCAACTTATATCAGCTTTTTCCTTCAACTTGTCTCCCCAAACTCTTACATTAGTTTGATTAATTCTATCTAGCTCCCTCCTCATGTGTATTTTATGAGTGAAAAGGCACAACAGTGCTTTGGTGTTCTGTTCATTTAAAACAGTGTTCAGAGCAGTCAGGGTTGTCAGCAGAGGTGCATCAAGTACACCGTAACCACTAAATTCGAGATGATCTAATTTTGTTACAGTGATATTGAACTGTGTTCAATAAGCATTTGTGCAGTTGCAGTTGAAGCAGTTGTGTTTGACATCAGGCAACAATAGAAACTAATTTTTCAAACCCATTTTTGGTGACAATTATTGGAAATTAAAGAGATCATAACCAATATTTAGAGCAAATATTCATTTATTTTTTATTAAAAAGATGACCTTTTTGCAGGAAAGATCAAATGTATACACCTGGGACTAAATAAAGTTTACTGTTCATTATTTGGTTGCTGCTTTTTTCAGAATAAGACAAATTTGGCACTTAATTGGCAAATCACTTTCTATTTATCCACTAACTCATTTTTATATTTTCATAACAGCAATAAGGTCTGCGCTGGTTTCTGGTAGGATGTGTCCATAGTGTGATTTTCTTTTCACTGTGGAAGGTAGGCGGAGTCACTTGTAGCCAGACCAACCCACTGTATCTGAAACTGAGGCCTGGGCGCCATATCTAAATAATTTCCTTAACCCGATGATCACAACAGTTAATTATTTAACTTTCTATAATGACTAACAAGATAGCAACTGTAGCATTCATATTTTGAATATAATAACAACTACTCGTTCTGTAACCACTGCTTCTTTCAGAAATCAATTTAATTAAATGTAATGCCTTTTTTAGCTGCTGTTTCTTTAGGACTATCTCAAACCAAATATGAATACACACATAGAAAAATCATCATGGGGCAACTCTTTGGCCACCATGTACAGGATTAACACACACAGACACACCCACGCACATACACATTGCTTTACCACCTGCTTTTGCCCCCCACTGTCTGGCATTCCCCTGTACACACCTCCTCCCTCATACCCCCTCCATATGCCTTAATGATGACCTGCTAAGGCCTCCTTTGGCTGAATAAAAAGGGATAATTGGTTATCATTGTCTTCCCCCGTGCTGTGGTGGCAGTTGTAGCAAAACGCTGGTGTCCAGATGCCCAGACCCCGGCTCTCAAGGCCTTAATTAGAGTGAACCTGAGGACTTGGAAATGGCCAATTAGAGCTCCCTCTTGACGCACACATGCTTCCAAACACACGCGCACACAGACAGTGTTTCTTTAATGTGTCGTGTCAACAAGTTCCTATCTCACAACGTCAAAGAATGCTTATCTTATAGTGCAATTACACACGAGGCACCCTCTGGTGTTTGTGTCAGACACAGCAGGATTTTAAATAACCCTATATAAGTTCCTTGCGCTGACAACAGACATACCTTGCTTTATACAGCTAAGTGATGTTGGATTTGTGTTTTGTCAGACTCCCCAAAATTGAATCCTCAACAAAGCAGCAGGAAACATGTGTTCCAAAATTTCCAAATTATTATTGCTGAACATATCCTCTAGGGTTTCATTTACAGGGACATCATTAGGCACAAGTTTTAATACGATGAAGGGGCTAAACTGAGAGGTAATCCCACTGAGTTTTGTGTTTTTTAGGAAAATGATAAAACATCTGTCCAAACAAATTTCAAGGGTTTACAACATTTGCCAATTGGTATAATAAACTAGTAAGAGTGGGAGTGATGCGTTTTAGATTTCATGAGAGCATAATTAAAAGTTTTGGTATTTTGTATCCCGCTTAATAAAAAGTGGTAATATTGCATAAATATTTATAATATTTATATCGAGTATGCCATCTTCATTCTTTTTCTGAGAATCATGAGAATTTACAGATTTTACAAAGATCACACTTCTCAATGTGACTTTTATTATTTGTCAGCATGTTAAAACAGCTTGAAAAAATCTGCTAACATGATGTATGGTATGATACATGGTATGAAATGTTGTCATCTGTAGTTGCAGGATCTCACTTTTTTGAACAACTGATTTTTTTTAGCAAAACAGGTCAGCTATTTGCCTCAAACAACAGAAGAGAAATGAGTTTACTTGGATAAACAGGAGATTGCATTGAAGCATGTGAATTGACTTATTCAGGAGTCACAGTTTTCTCCCCACATTAGAACTGGATTGGTTAATACAATCTTTTGTGATCAGATTACGTATTTGAGCTTCGTGAAAGCATAGGTCCATTAGGTATTATGTGGGCACTGACAGGAAATGCCTCTGGGAATAATTGCTGTGAATTAATTCAATTCCTCCACAAGCAATATTTTCCCAGAGCAATTTTAAAACCATATCTGTGTACTGTCAGGTATCCCTGGTATTCGGATGACCTCATATCTTTCATTTCTGGATAGAATTGAGGAATTTACGCAGAGAATCAGTTGAGAAGCATCTCAGATTAATCAGAGCTAATGTAGCAGCATGCAGTAAAGAAGACCTTTTAGTATGGCAACCAAGCGCTGTTACATGTATTTACATTATTCATGAGCGATGGATAATGCGGCCGCTGACTATTACTCCCTCTATGGTGTGTTAACATGTATTAAGAGTGATTTGATGAGATGTGGATTCATGGGGAATAAGGCTGTCAATTACCAGTGGAGTTAATAGGGTTGAGTAGCAAATGGTGCAAGCAAATTTCATGCAGTTTGCACTCATGTAACATTAATGTAATTCTTTAGGAACAAGACTTTTAAATCCCTGTACGGGAGTGCCATGCGCATTTGATGTAAAGCAGCCAATAATCAATTTTGAGGAGATTCAGCAGCCAGGTTTTTCTTGAGAACCCTTAAACAATAAGGTTTCAAAAAGTTTGAATGTCTAAGCTGTAAAGCGGAAATGCTGAAAAAACAACACAACATTGAAAAAGAACCATGACACTTCCATGTTGACGTTAGGTGCATATATGAGCATGCCTATTAATTTGCATACAGTCTTACATGTCAGTTCGCACCAAATCCTCTTCCTGCCTCATTTCTACACTAGGATACTTTTTTACATGAAATCATGCAAAATTGTTTGGTTCCCTAATCTTCCTGTTGCTAGTAGAATGAATCAATAACTGAGGTGTGACCAATGAGCTTCAGAAAATCCTCAATGTGACTTTTAAAGGCTTGACTGAAAGCTAGCATCTGTTAAGAAAAAAACAATTAAATAAATTAAACTTTCCTTTGGGATTCCAAAAAGTGTCATGGTTGAGGAATGTTGGCAGAAAGAGAGAAAACCGCTATATTACCTCAATCAAAGGTTTTTCATTTTAAATGTGTGGTAATGTATCATGTATTACTTTATTTGTAAAAATAGCATGACAATTTAAAACATTTAAAACAGAGAGGGATATGAACAGTCAGGCAATTAAAAGACTGGTCAGTAAGTCCACAGTGGTAAATAATGTATTTTATTTTATTGTTTTGGTTTGTTTTGAAATGCATATGCAACCAGATGACTACATTGTAGCCTCTTTTTGCGTATTTTGTTTTCAGGAACCCACAATTGAGAATTGTTTGAATTCCAGTTAAATTGTCTAATAAAAGATGCCATTTTCGGGATTATACAAAATCCAGTAACTTCAGTATAAGGACGTGTGAGTGGAAAAAGGGTTGTGGCTGGAAACCAACTCATAATTGTTAAAAGGAAGAAGAAGAAAAAAAAACAGAAAGAATGTGAAACAGCAAAGATGGAGATACATGATTAAGGGTTTCCCTCATATGCCTATACTTGTGTCTTGTAGGAAGCAATACAAATGGGTCTTTTCATCCATTTTTTTTCTTTCTTTTTTTTCTTGAAATACTCCTCGAAAGGACAGTTGTTCTAAACTCGGATGCTATGAGCATAATCTCCGGCCAGAAGAACATGATCTTTATCTAAATAATGACTATCAAAATTACATTTTAATGCTGAGATCAGCACTGGCAGCCGTACCCTGGGGAAGGACTTCTTAAAACAAGTGCAGCTAGATTTTATCCAGTATGGCTGTTATCAGATCTGCTGCAGAGGATGTGAGGCTTCCCAAACTAGGTTTGAGGGAGGGGAGGGAAAAGAGAAACCCTGTTGTTGCCGACGATGGTGTAGAGGGCAGTTGAGCACCGTGCGGATACTTGCAGCCGAACATGCGCTCTTGCCTTCTCAAGACATGCATTAATATTAAAACTTCTCTCCCTCTGTTGGTCCATCTCTTTTGCATGCAGCTCACCTTGGGACAGGCATGGATTTTACCAGTATGAATGCAAATGAATCCTCTCCTCTGCATGTCAGACATAGTAGCTTGAATCCTCTGGGGCAATGACGTTCCTCAACAATGCCACTACTCCCACCCCTCCTTTACACACATCGCCCAACAACCCTGCATCAGAGATTTGGAGGGCTGATCAAACCGGTTTGCACCGGATAAAAAAACAGATTCCATCAAATTGTAAAAGCATTGGTTAATCTTATAAACAGTTGGAAACCCTTTGTGCCCAAGGCAAAAACAATTTAGGCTAATACTACTCGCCCCTAGGCCAATGAGAGGGCCTGAAATTAGCAGATTACACAAGTGAATTCCTTCTCTTCAGTTACGGTGGACATTTTTCCCATTTAATGGACAAAGATACTGTTGAAGCTTCTATTGTGATTATGCCAAAATTCATGCAGTTTAGTACATTGGCTGAAATAATTGTTGCAAAATGATGGTCATCCCTTGTGAAATTAAATGCATCTATTTATTCTTTTCTTTCCACACAATGGAACTCCATTTGCTCAACAGCGGTGAAAAAAATATTCAAATTAAGCTCTATTTCTCTATTTTGTAGTTTTGCATTTGTGTAACCAGAACTATTCTGTGGATGAATTGGAGGAAGACCACTTCAGCTTGGCCATGAGAAAGGGTGCAAACTGGGGGTCATCAAAAACCCCACATCTATCCAGATTCCAGCTAAGACAAATAGCCATCTAAGAGTTTTGACAGAGGTTTTCCATTTCAACCTATGCAAATGTTGCAGATGATGTTTTGATATCACTGATTTACAGCCCAGGAAAGTCATGGGCCAGTTGCATGCCCTTTAAATGACCTTGCATGATACTAAAGGCAATTAACTGCATATGCCTATGACTAAATAAAGGAAAATAATAACTTCATTGAACCAATTAGTAAATAAAATGATACAAATTAATGACTTTTTTTTTCTAAATATGCAACAAAAGAAGATTTTTTTTTCTTTTTTCTTTAGTACATGATCATCACAAAAAATATGGTGATAAAATTAGTATTTTCGTATATGTGTATAAATCATAGCACTTGTAACACATCCGGCCTTGCTGGCAAAGAAGATAATACCGTTCACCCATGTTAAATAGGTTAGTGTGTCTTTGCTAACTGATATTTGCGATATCCTGGCAAAAATTTTGAAAGAAGATGGATCACCTATCCAGACGGGCAATATGACTTAGATGATGTTTCAAGCCTCAAACATCTTCATGTTAGGTTTGTTACTTGTCCTTGTCCTTTGAAATTGGGCTATGGCCCATGGTGGGATCATTAGATATTATTCTTGATTATCAGGGGTCTGGTGTTTGGTCTTACTGGCTTTGTGGTGCCATGAAGATTTTTGCAGTCATGGTAGTGAAAAACAGTTTCTGCATATCAGCATTTCATTTCTGTCCTGTTTTACTACCATTCTAATAGTATTACTTTCATGTTACAACAAATATACATATAATTATGGAATTGCATGTGATAACACATACTCCAACCTGTTGAAGGTCCACATGGTTCAAGCAGACCATGGGGATCAAGCGTGCCTTTTGTCAAAATTGTGGTATTACTTGAAGGGAAAGGAATTTAGTCATGATATACTGAATATTGAAAGAAAGTGAAAAAAGGAGGGAAACATTTTATTTGAGAGACTTGAAATGCTTGATGTGAGTTGCAATGAGTTGCAATGATCTTTCTTATCTCCGTGGCCTCTTTTAAATACAGCAGCTTTCAGATTAGCTGGACCACAGCAGTGCGACCTCTTCAGATTTCAATTTCAGGCACCATGTTTTGGCCCAATGTGTACAGTGTAGGGTAGGAGAATGTGTGAAAGGATTGTAAACTGTGATGTTTGGAACAAGGATTCAGTAGATCTGATCCCCTGTTTCCATGATACCAAATGTACAATTCGGGTGCAGAAATTTTCTGGATTTTTCACTTTATTGTTTAAATTTATTTGAAACTCAAAAGATATATATATATATATATATATTGCATTTCTTTGCAAAGGCGTTCATATAAGTGCCCTTTGCTTTTAATCTCGTTACACAGAAAATATTGCATAAACGCAAAGTCTGATCAGTAGCCTAGATATCCGAAAGGTCAACTTATTTGTGAGCAAAAGCAAGAAAGAGCAGAGCAGCAGAGGGAGAGTTGACGATATGTGATGATAATTTACTGCTCAGGCAACAAAAGGTGCAAAAGAAGATTGTATCACAACACAAGGACAGGTTTCTGACATACACACACTTTTGGGGGGTGGAGATGTTGCCTTACCTATCAAGTATAATCACCAGATTAAGATGCATACAAATGGGATAGACTCCAATGCACACACAGACACAATCGAGCGTATAAGAGCAGGTCCAGAATGACACATGCACACGTACCCACAAGTAGTGTTCTACCAAACCCCGTCGTAGCTAGTCAGCATTCGTGAAGTGGGAGTTAAACAATCTACTGACCATAGAGTTAATACATTGTGTGCACAATTATTAGGCAAGTGATTATTTTGACCATATCATCATTTTATCCATAATTGCCAACTCCAAGCCGTGTAAACTTGAATGCTCATTGGATTTAATGAATATCAGGTGATGTGTATTTGTGCAACAAGGGACGGTGTAGCCAAAGGAGATCAACGCCCTATATCAAGGTGTGTGTAATTATTAAGCAGACTCTTCTTCTCATGAAAAATGGGTCAAAACAGAGATTTAACTGACTCTGAAAAGTCAAAAATTGTAAAACATCTTACAGAGGGATAGAGCACTCTTAAAATATCTAAGATATTGGGGTGTGATCGCTGAAATATCAAACATTTTGTTGCAAATAGTCAACAGAGTCGCAAGAAATGTGTCGAGAAGAAATCACGCAAATTAATTTTTATGCAAGACAACATTTCATCACATGCATCGAAATACTCCACTGCGTGGCTGGCCAGTAAAGGCCTTAAAAATGAAAAAGTAATGACATGGCCCCCTCCTTCACCCTATTGAGAACTTTTGGGCCCTTCATAAGCAGGAAATTTACAATGAAGGTAAACAGGACACTTCGCTGAACAGTGTTTGGGAGGCTGTGGTTGCGGCTGCACAAAAGGTTGATTCTGACCAGGTCAACTCACTGACTGTGAATGGAAGGCTTGTGACTGAAGTAATTGGCTGTTATAATTGAGGAAAACAGAAGAAGTGGAGAAAAATGCGTCTTTGTTCCATCATATTGATTAGCTTTCAAGAGAGCTACTAATGAAAATATACTACTGACTGATTGCGAAAGGGTAGTTATTAATATAAACTAAACTAATATAAACTGAAATACCCACTTCAAATTATAAACTAGAAAATAACAGTTACAACAAGATTAAAAACAGATGCTTCAAATGCACAGAGCAATCATAGTTTTATATCTGCAGATCATTGTACCCTTTAATAATGTAATTTACTCATGTAGTACATATGGGGTATTTTTACTCCTTTACTGAGAATACTGAATGAATGTATTAGGGACCATACCCAATTTTTTCCTGAACGGACGTGTGTCACTGGGGCCCCTATTAGGAGCCAGGCCCTGGGGCCGGGTTCGATGGCAAGCACCTGGTGGCTGGGCCAAGACCAATGGGGCTCGGCCAAGCACAGCCCGAAGGGACAACATGGGTCCCTCTTCCCCTGGGCTCACCACTCATTGGGAGGGCCAAAAGGGTCTGGTGCAGTGTGAGCCGGGCGATGGCCAGAGCGGGGGATCTTGGTGGTCCAACCCTCAGCTGCAGAAGCTGGCTCTTGGTACAGTACATGGAACGTCACCTCTCTGGCAGGGAAGGAGCCCAAACTGGGGCACGAGGCTGAAAGATTCTGACTTGATAAAGTCAGACATACCTCGACACACAGCTTGGGGTCTGGAACCTGGCCTCTTGAGAAGGGCTGGACTCTTTTTTTACTCTGGAATTGGCCCCAGTGCCCGGCATATTGATTGCCCCCCAACTCAGCCCCTGTACGTTGGGGTTCAACCCGGCGGGCAAGAGTGTTGCCTCCCTGCGTATTCAGGTAGGAGGAGGGGCTCTGACTGTTGTTTGTGGCCATGCAACCTACAGCAGTTACCCACCCTTCTTGGGGTCCCTGGTGGGGCTGCTAGAGAGCACTTCTACTGGGGACTCCCTTGTTCAACTGGGAGACTTCAACACCAACAAGGGCAACTAGACTTCTGTGGTCATCATGGATTGTCTATAACAAACATCATGGTTACGGCACAAAGGTGTCCATGTGTACACTTGGCATCCATGCACCTTAGGCCACAGTTCATTGATCAGCCCCTTCAAATCCCAGGCCATGGTGCTTAACTGGAAAAAGGTGGAGTGCCTAGTCCGGGTCAGGTTAGAGGTCCTGACCCAAATGGATGAGTTCAAGTATCTCAGTGTCTTGGTCATAAGAGAGAGAGGGATATAGCGGGGGATCGACAGGTGGATCGGCGTAGTGTCTGCAGTGATGCGGACTCTGTACAAGTCTGTTGTGGTGAAGCGAGAGCTGAGCCAGAAGGCGAAGTGTTCAATTTACCAGTAGATCTACGTTTCTACCCGCACCTATGGTCACGAGCTGTGGGTAATGACCAAAAGAACAAAATTGCAGATACAAGCGGCCACAATCAGTTTTCTCCATAGGGTGGATTCTCCCTTAGAAAAGGGGGTGAGAAGTTCGGCCATCCGGGAGCAGATCAGAGTAGAGTCAGATGAGGTGGTATGGGCATCTGGTCAGGATGCCTCCTGGACGCCTCTTGGGGGAGGTACTCCAGGCATGACCATCTGGGAGTAGGCCACAGGAAGACCCAGGACACACTGGAGATTATGTCTCTAGGTTGGCCTGGGAATGTTCTGTGATCCCCCAGATGAGCTGGACCATGTAGCTGGGGAGAGAAAAGTCTGGGCATCTCTGCTCCAGCTGCTGCCCCAAAAACCCGATTTCAGATAAGCGGATGGATGGATGGATGGATTGATAGATGGAGGACCAAAGCTCCAGTGCCAAGCCAGCATTAAGATGGAATGACCAACCCCAATTGGCATGTATGCAACAGTTGTTCTTATAGAGTAATCTTTCTTTACTGCTTGTTTATCTTCAGAAGTTTCACCCAAGGATCACAAAGAAAAATTCTGCAAGAAAAATCATCTGCTCAATGTTGCAAACCCCTTTTATCTTTAAGCCTGTAGAATGTCAAAGACATGCCACTGGTCAACATATAAGTCCTGGATTGTGCTGCAGCTCAATGTGTGATAACTGCATTTGTAAGAACCAGGTTATCCTGTTCAGCTTAAATATAGCTTATAAGGGATAAATTATAATGAATTTCAACCAAGCCAAAGTCATAACAGATTAGTTAATTAAACATAATACATACACACCTGGCAATAATTCAGGCTGCATTCTTGTTTTTGCAGTTCAAGGAGAAGTAGGCTGATGTTTGAATCTTGTCACCTTTCCAAAATAGTACCTGCAATAAAGACAATTGGAAAGTGCAATTAGGTTGAGCTAATCTCAAAGGCACAGGAAGAAAACATCAAACGGGTATTTATCCAACATAATTTTCATGTTATAGAAGTGAAAAGCTGAACACCATTTCCAGAACATATATGTATAATGCAACAGACTACATATGCAACGTATAATGTCATGTCTGTTGGCGTGATGCACTATACTTACATCTAAATTACACTTAATCACACATATTCTTGGTGTGTACATTATATCTTTGAGAAAGGAACATTTCCCTGTAGTTGCAAGAGAAGAAAACATAAGAGATACAATAATAATACCGTAATATAAAGATAGAAATATAATAATTGAGGCTCTGGTGAATGGTTGATAATATAGACCTATATATTCCGTATAGTCAAAGGAGTATTGACTGGACCATTATCAAATAATTGCGCAACCTCTGGACATGCAATAGCGGGAACCTGTTACTGGTGAGAGATTTTAAAAGAAGTTGACTTGGAAACCTATTCTCTATTATCTGGTTCCCAGTCACCTAAACCATCAAGTGTAGTTTTGGGTTGTGCTGGAGATAAAGTATCGTAACAGATCAACTCTACATGGAAGGCTCCTCTAATTTTACAAAGCCCTTGTCATTTGGTTCAAACAAATGTGTCCAGGAATATCAGACTTTTTGTCATGATACCAGGAAAAGGAACCGTGATGTTGGATACTGGACCATGGTTTGAAGAGGACTGGTATTTGATGAATGGCTTGACTGCAAGTAAATTTGCACATTTGAAGTTTGAGACCTGCAACAATCTTGAAGCAGGATTTCCTATGTGCTTATTGCTTAGTCTTTCCCATCAGACTAAGCAACGGTGGTTTCCCTCAGGGCTCCTCTAGATAATTGCAGTATTTCCACAACAATGTACAATATCCAATATAACAAACAGAGTTAAAAAGGTGAGAGATTGTAATGCAGAATTTTAATTGAGGACATTTACTTGAAGTATCTGCATTTTCAACAATAGAGGTCCATCCAACCAGTGGCAGACACCTTGCAGCATTCCATCCCTTCCAACTGACCTCAATTTGTGGACTCCATAAAAAGGTGGACTGATATCTGGCCCTATGGTCCAGAAGGTAATTACTAATGTTACCACTTCTCCTTGGGGAGGAAAGATGCAATGTCTCGTCAGACGTTCCCATTTGGAGGTAGGCCAGTTATTTCCTGTGGAATCAGGCAGCATTAACCTCCAGGATGACGATCCATTTGGTTGTAAATTAGCAACTAATTAGAAAGCGCTCATCATCTTCTGGAGATACTGCAGATGAAAAGCATAACAAGAAATGACAGTGAGAAAAAAGCTACACAGGGTTCACAAAATAGATTTTCTACTGGTAATGTAGTGTTAATTTATTGTTATTTACTACACTTAGAGAATGGACAGACAAGGAAAAAGAGAAAAAGAAAAATCCAGCACAAAGCCAAGCCTCCTGAAATAGTTCAGATGGAACCAACCAACACCATGATAAGGAGCATCTGTGACGGGTTAATAACAGGGTTTTAGGATGCAGTAAGATGCCAAAAGACACAAAAAAAGTCAAATGTTCTCGGTGTGAAGCTTCAGTTGAAGAATGGACGTATTGCCCAGAAAACGCTGATACAACATTATTTGTGGATTTGAACTCTAACATAGTGTGTTGGTGAGGGTAAAAGTGGAATGGATTATCAACAATTTGGAGAATATGATGCCGTTGGATAATCCACATATTCTCTTAACTCCAAAAGAAAATAACCAAAACTTATTGTGTCTTTGAACAGTTTGTAACTGTTTCCTTAAAGTGTTGCAAAGTTAGAGTGAAACAGACCAACACAAAAGAAAACAATAAAAAAAGGCAGATCCCAGTAACTCAGAATCACTGACAAACATCTTGTTGGGACCTCACCTGTGGTCCCAAACCTGAACTCTAGACCCCTACAATCAATTGAAGAAGAGATATCGTAAATGCGCAATGCTATGGATTTCTTACACCTGTCTTATTTCAGAGGTATGATATATTGTATGCTGTCAAGCACCCATGATATTTTCAATTGAAAGTTCCAGGTCCAAAACATGATTCTGGCATCCTGTGGCCCAATAAGGATTGTGAATATCCATCATCTGTTGAAGTTTTTTAGACAGGACAGGTGGCCAAGACCAGCTTTCCTTTGTTTGAAAATGTGAATTTAAATTAAGTCACCCCCCTGCCAGGACAATCAGTGGAACATATGTTGAACATCAGACTACAGCATCATTCCTGGTTTTGTCCAAATCCAACCAACAATCTTTTGTGTCGCATTTGCACAAAGATAAAAAAATCTGAAATTTAATCAGTGAACCTTCACTGGACAATTATCAAATTGTAAGAAGCAAAAGTTTTCAGACTTTTCTATGGGTGTGTGTTCATGTCAGTGTGTATGTATTTGAATAGATTACTAAAGGTCTAACATTGAAACTAATTTGTGATCACTTTCACAACAGCATTTGCACAAAAACTATATTGTGTGTGTGTGTGTGTGTGTGTGTGTGCGTGCGTGTGTGCTTGTGCTTGTGCTTGTGCTTGTGCTTGTGCTTGTGCTTGTGCTTGTGCTTGTGTTTGTGTCTGTATTTGATTTGCCACAATGGCTTATCTGGCATAGTGATGGTAATTGAAAACAGCGGCATGTATTGTGTGTGTGAATATTGCATTTTTCCAGCTGGCAGTGTAAAGGGTTTGTACAACTTTTCATCACATCTATCAAATCACAAATAAACATGGCTCCCCATGAGGCAAATAAAGAAAAAAGTATCCATGTTTAGTTGGACCATAGCATTCATTTTCATCTTATACTTTTATATCTATTAATAGAAATTAAAAGTGTTTTTTGATCCATTTGAAAAGTGACATTTAGATTCCTTCTGTTGGTATGTTTCATTCCACGCTTGTATGTGTGAGGATCATGGTTCATTCTGTAAAGCTTAGCTTCACAGGGTCTGGATCCCACTGAAAGTAGGGGCATAGTCCAACTGTACACAGTGTTTTAAGTGTAAACAACATGTTTTAACTTTGTGTGCATGGTGATCTCTGTAAGGTTTTCTATTATTTGTAATTCAGTTCATAAAGAAAATATTTTGGATATTTTAGTTAATGCTAAAAAATACACTCTACAGACACTTCTTCCAGTAGATGCACAATGTTTCCAAATCAATCACAGAATGTATCTGTACTAATGTGTGTGTGTGTGTGTGTGTGTGTGTGTGTGTGTGTGTGTGTGTGTGTGTGTGTGTGTGTGTGTGTGTGTGTGTGTGTGTGTGTGTGTGTGCCTCTGTGTCCCATCATGTCTGACTGATGGGTGTAGCAATCACTCTCACCACCCCATATCCATTGGTGCAATCCAGATGTAAATAACCTACCCACTGGTTCAAGGTGGGACATAATTTCAACTGCACTCATTTATTTTATTTCCACCAATCGAGTGGTATGTTGGGGGATGAAAGAAAAGCTGGAACACCATAATACCAGAATATAGTAGTAACAGAAGGAGAGGGGGTCCTTGGTAGTGGTGCTAAAGACCAAGGAGAGCTAGAAATAGATAGCCAATCAAAAACAATAATGAAAGACACAAATGAGAAAACTACATAAAAATGTCAACAAGGTTGTATTTTGATTAGAAATAAAGACAATATTTATGTATCTAGAAATATATGTATGTAGAGATATGTAAAATTGTATATCTGTCTATTTGATGCTTGTGATGTGCAGGAGCAGGCCTGAAATGCATCTAAGAAATAATGCATGCATATTCAGACTAAATGCACAAGTCAATTAAACAAGTGCTGCTAATTCAGCTCTCAGCTTTTGTGTCACAACAACATGAGGTTGTTTCCAATTATTTAAAAATTGCTCAGGTTTAGTGTTTCAAGGTGGTTACTTCAGGATTACAATTGGGCAAAATGTAAGTTGGGGCAGCATGGCACAGGAGGTAGTCCTATCATCCCTGGAACTGAACATTCCTAGGTTGATTCCCAGCTCCTCCTAGTATGTCCAAGTGTTGTTGAGTAAGACACTGAACCCCTGGTGCTGTTAGACAGCTGCCAACTGCTCATGGTTCATCCTTAATGGGTTAAATTCAGAGAAGGAATTTCCCCACAAGGGATTGATAAATCTCAAAACAGGAAAACCAACCATCTATTATTAACTCAAACATTTTTGGTTTGTTTTTGTTTTTACACGAGAGCTACCAGATATTACAGCTAATATAAAGGGGGAGCAGCCCGTAGCGTTGAAAAACAACAGTTCTGGTTTGCAATGAACATTTAAAAAGGAGAATGTGTCAAAATGGCTTAACCATTGCATCAAAAAAAAAAAAAGGCAGATCGTACAATACAGGTCTTTATAAAATTTTCTCTTATAAGATTGGATTGTACATTTTTTGGAAATACAAATCAAAGCATCCGCATGTGCACTGCTACAAAATATTCCCTTGTTTGCTTTTGAAGATGGCAGTGAATAACACTGACTTTATCTTCTTCTCCTGCTTGTTCCTGTGCGGGTGTGCGAGAGGGAAGCGGAGATTGAAAGCGTCTTTTTGGGACACCTTTATCTATTCACCTTTGTCTGTATATGTACCTCGTTTTTTTGGGTTTATTTCTGCCTGTGTTTTATCTGTTTATGTTCACGATTTTGTGGGAAGTCTGCCCGGCAGGGCCAGCCCTGCCCCTGCACCTGTCCAGCGATGCTAGCTAAATGGAGACATGGCTTCCTCTGAGCTCCCCCCCCCGTCTCTTTGGCACAGAGTATGGATTATGCCGCCTGACAGAACGGTGTCCGTGGTGGGTATACTGCTTGCAGTCAGCGAACAAGTAGAAATTGAAAATCTGATGTATCCACCCAGAATGAACCAAGCTGTGGTTGCCTTCCTGAAGTCAGAAGCGCTCGTCCGCCAGCTGATTGCTAGCGGCATGGTCATCGGTGATACCTTCATGCAAGTGTACCCACTGTCCACAACCTCATTGCTGATCACCATCTCAAGTGTGCCATTGTTCATTCCAAATCGTCTGTTGGAAAGTGAACCAGTGGCTTTAAAACTGTGAGCCTGGGATGCAAGGATCCTAGGCTGAAGCATGTTCAGTCCTTGAGGAGACAGGTCTTCATGTTTGGAGGCGCTGTCCCAAACCCTGGGGGTTTTATACTGGGACAAGTATGGAGACACCTCATATATGGTGTACACCAGATCAGGGCAGATGAAATGTTTTGAATGTGGAGATATGGCCCACAAACGAAAAAATACCGGCTTCCGCTCTGGCCGGGGGCACTTCTCTCGCTGTGCCACCCTAAGGGGCGACAGGACGGCAGCACCACCTGCCAATGAACTCACAGTGTGGCTGCGTCAGCCAGTGTTGCGGGTCAAATGTTACCGTCACCTTTGCCCATCAATGACAACTCAGTGTTGAGAGGGCACTTACTGCGGCCCCCTGTGCTCATTACTTGAACCTCCATGACGACAGCAGGGACAGTTGAGCTCCCCAGCTTTTTGGGTCTGCACATGGTGTCATCATGTGTGGGCCTGAAAAGCATGGTGAGACAGATAATACAGGTGAGACAGGAAGCCAGCTGGGTGACAGCAAACACATGGAATGTTAGTGAGACACTGTTTCAGTTGGCGGCAGCAATAAGGCACAGAAAGATTTTTACTCCTCAGAGGACATTAATGACTTCTTAGAGATTACCTTCTATGGGAAGATTGACATCTCAGATTACTTAAGTGACACTGATAAGTTTATCAAATCGGTCAGCGGCATCAACAAATTCAGACCTGCACTCTTTGGATGAAAGGAAACGGTACCGCATGCAGACATAGGTCACACTTCTGAAGAAGGCTAAAGGCAAAACTACAAGGAAAAGAAAGTAGAAGCCCATGTATTACACTTGCTCTTTCAATCACCCTGTTGTATTTTATGTCTGGTCTCTCACGCCGGTGCCTCTCCCCATTCATGCCATTTCTTAAGATAGGCTATCTGAACATCAATGGCGGGAGAGACAGAGACAAGAGAGCACTGATATCTGATGTGTGTTTCCAGAAAAAGCTGGAAATGGTCTTCTCACAGGAGATGCACACAGTTCAGAAGGACGAGATGGACTGGGGTTTATGGAGGGTGGACCCTATTTCCTCTGCCATGGAACCACCAAGAGTGCAGGTGTAGCTATCCTCTTCAAGGCCTCAGCCAATGCAGTTTTTCTGTCTTCTGCTGACACAGTGAAGGGCCACTTGCTGATCGTGAGGGTAGCAGTAGCAGAGTCTTTCTTTTGCCTAGTTAACATATACACTCCAACCAGCTGTGCGGAACAAGTGAATATGTTCCACACTCTCAAGGATGAACTTTTCCCATAAAGCATCTTCTCAGGCTCTCCAATCCACCATATCCTCTTGTGAGCTGCTTGATACTTGTCGGATACAAAGCCCACAAGCCAGACAGTACACCTGAGTCCAGGCCTTCAGCTGTCAGGTGATGGCAGCCAGCCAGACTTGACAGGTTTTACATTTCTAAGACGCTCCTACATCGATTAGTCAAATACCATGTAACTGCAGTTGGCTTTTCCACTCATCATTTAGTTGTATTCAGCTAGCCTCGACTCCTGGCCAACGGGTCAAGTCGTATTGGCATTTTAACAATAAGCTCCTACAAGACATGGGCTTCTAACAAAAGTTCACTGTTCTGGCAGGAATGGAGGAAACTAAAAATACACTTTAAGTCCGAGTTTATAGTGGGAAGTCATGGTGGTAAGGTCCAGATTCTGGTGTTCTGTCAGCAGTACACATCCCGCTCCTCAACCAAGACAAAAGAGGTAATCAGGAATCTTGAATCTGAAATTCAGAACATTGATGAAGGGCTGGGTGGAGGTACAGGCGCTTCTGCTGAGGCCTTGCTGCAAGGGAGGAGGCTCAAATTAAGCACACTCCTCCAGAAAAGGGTGAAAGGAGCTCTGATCAGGCCCTGATTCCTCCAGCTTATGGATTTGGATGCCCCAAGCTCATTCTTTTTCAACCTGGAAAGGTTTAACGTGCAGCAAAAACTGATGCTCTGCTCGGGGCTACCTAGAGGTAGAGTGGCTACCCCAGCAAAAATGACAGCTAATGCACTGACCAACTATTGGTCATGAAGAACCTTGCTGAAGAACTGGAGGCCTGTCTCCCTCCTGTGTACGGATTACAAGACCATGTCCGGGGCGGTTTCCAATAGGTTGAAGGGCTGTCTAGGTAACATCGTACACTCAGATCAAACCTATTGTGTCGTGGACAGAAATATGATGGACAACATATTAGTAATGAGGAATGTGCTTGATGTATGCAACTGTTACGATTTGAAGGCTGGCATAATTGCATTATATCAAGACAAGGCCTGTGATAGGATTGTCTATCGGTCGAAAGGTTGGTTTCGGCTATAACTTTGTATCCTGGCTGTGTCTACTTTACAATAATGCACAATGCCTCGTCAAAATGGGCACAGGGGCTTAGCCGGCCAATTGCCTTTAGACATGGAATAAGACAAGGCTGTCCCATCTCCGGGCCACTTTATGCTTTGGCCATTGAGCCTTTCCTCACACAACTCAGGAACCGGCTCCATGGCTTCCCCTTGCCGGTGCCAAGAGGACAGGAGCTCTCCTTTAGCCTGTGTGCTTATGCTGATGATGTGCATGTGTTTGTTTCCAACCAGGACGATGTCCAGCAGCTTGTGGATGCTCTCTTTATATGAGAGGGCGAGCTCAGCAAAGATGAACCGGGAAAAGAGCAAAGCAGCTGGGCCAGAAAAGCTCTTTTTGATGCAGCTGGAAGTTCTCAACCTGACTTATGGTTCAGTTCTTCAAGCTTGGCAAGTTCTAGCATTTCGGTGGGTGGCGGATGAACCCCAGGCTCGTGGCTGATGGAAGAGCCTAAGCTCTCTAATAATTTCCTAGGGTCCCAGTCCTTGCGTTCCACAGGCCCTGGTGTCAGCCTTAGCAGATCGGGTCTCACAAAGGTGGGTCACCTCTTGCAGCTCACTCCCTCATCCCGGATCACACGGAGGGATTCTAGATGTGCCAGCTCTGCTGGGCTGATCACCAGTATCACCAAGAAAATCTGTGACGCTGTCCCTTCCCATCTTAAGTGTTTTGTGTCGGATCACTCTCGCCATGAGCTATGGAACGAGAACATTGACTACAGGTTCCCTTTGCTGGCCATCCTGCCATAGACTGGGATGTAGGAGGACAAGGACGGCCTACTACTGGCATTTGGAACCCAAAGCTTGAAAACTTTTCATGCTACAGACAAAAAAGACCTATAGGAAACTTGTGTAAAGGTTCTTAACCTACACCCCCTATAAGCGATGGCAAAATGGCAAGTGGCAAAATTTCTTTGGAAATCTCCATAGAGGAGTTGGCGGGCCCTGTGCAAGCCACCACTGGAAAAGTAGGCAGGTGACCTCCAGTGGAAGATTGTGCACTGTGCTATAGCCACAGATACATAGAGGGCACAATTTGAGTCTGAGGTGACCGGAGACTGTTTTGTTCACGCCCTGAAACATTGCCTCATTTATTTATTGAATGCCTCAGGCTAGTGTCACTGTTCAGTTTCTTGAAGGGTTTATTCCTTGGTTTGAGGGTTACCTTTACCTTCCAATTATTTATTTTTGGTCCAAAATATTCAAAGACCAACAAGAGGGTGTCAGTTGTGCCAAACTTTTTATCGGGCTCTGCCAAATTAGCCATTTGGCTGACTCTGAAGAAGAAGGCCTGCAATCAAGGGAATGAGAGTCCAGTGACAGTCAGTGACAGCGCTGATTAAGACTCACCGAAAAGTGGATTTTGATTTATATATATTCTTTAACCAGAAACTTGGGTGATTTTATTTCTACTTGGGCAATAGGAAGCGTTTTATGTTCCATAAACAACCATGACGAGCTGAGTTTATTCCCTGCATCTGAGCTGTACTGAATATTTTTACCTGTTCTTGTTGAATGCATACCTGTTAGATCCCAACATTTGAATAAGGGGAATTTTTTATCTCAAACTCTTCTTCTACTTCTACTTTTCCTTTCAGCCTTTCCCTTCAGAGGTCGCCACAGTGAATCAACCGTCTCCATACAACCCTATTTTCTGTACCCTCCTCTCTCACACCAACTAACTTAATATCCTCTCTCATTATGTCCATAAATCTTCTCTTTGGTCTTCCTCTAGACCAGGGGTGTCAAACATACACCCCTTGGGCCGGTACCAGCCCACCAGAGGGTCCAATCCAGACCGTGGAATAAATCTACAATTTGAAAAAATACATAACAATCATGAACTATTGTTTAAACCAGTTTTTGCAACATGGCACAACTTAGAACTCACAGCGGCTGGCAGCAATGTTGCAGTGTTCTGTTGCAATGCCCAGACACCCTAATCAGCAAGATGTCATTGCCAAAAAGGAGAAAAGTGGACATCAAGTGTAGGGTTTTCCAGGAAGAATGGACCACTCCTTTTTTGTTTGTTGAGGTTAATAAGAAACCTGTATGCTTTGTGTGGATGCGGCAAGTTCTAGACCTGCTCTAGACGTCCTGCTTAGCAGCTCCAATTCCAGATTCTGTCTAGCAATAGATTTACTATCCCTCCTCTGTACACAACCAAACCATCTCAGTCTGGCTTCTCTTACCTTCTCTCCAAAACATATAACATGGGATGTCCCTGATGGACTCATTCCTGATCCTTTCCATCCTCGTCACTGCCAAAGAGAACCTCAACATCTCAGTCTCTGCAACGCCGAGCTCTGCCTCCTGTCTTTTCGTCATTATCACTGTCACTAGACCATACAGCATTGCTGGTACATCTTTCCTGTCCTTTCATTCTGGCTGATAGTCTTCTATCACACAGCACAGCTGACACTTTTCTCCACCCATTCCAACCTGCTTGAATCCTCTGCATCACCACTGCAAGCAAGAAAGGGCTCAGAGCTGATCACTCTGTTATACCCACTGCACCCCTCATCATTGTCTCGCTAGCATACATGTACTGCACTAGTCTAAGATACTTCTCTGCCATTCCAGTTGTCCTCATACAACACCAGAGATCCTCTCTCAGAACCCTATCGTATGCTTTTTCTCGGTCTAAAGAAGTGCAATGCAGATCCCTCTGACTTTTTCTGTACCTCTCAATTAGCATTCTCAAAGCAAATACTGCATCTGTAGTACTCTTTCCAGGCTACCTTTCCATCTGGTCTCCTGGACACACACTATGAACACATTCCCTCTCTGCATCATGTCAATCAACTTTGCCTTTTCCTGTCATTGTCCCAATATTCGATGTCCCTACTCTCAGTCCCAGGCTCGTGCCCTTCCTCTTCGCTCTCTGCTTCCAAACATGCCTTCCTCCTCTCCTTCTTCGACCCATAGTAGCCCAATTTCCACTTTTACCCTGTAGGTTATCTGCACCAAAGGTGGGCATTGTTAATACGGGTTTCATTTGCGTATTTGGTTTTGGTAAAAGATTTACACCGGATGCCGTTCCTGACGCAACCCTCTGCATTTATCCAGGCTTGGGACCGGCTCAGGGAGACACTGGCCCGTGCCCCCCCAAGGCTGGCTCAGGAGGCACCACCTTGTGACCCCCTGAGGCTGCATTTGACTTTATAATATCAAAAAATTGTATCAAATTGTGAATCTCTGCTGAAATGATCCATATCAGTATCATAATCTATAAAGTTTTCAGTGATTCCCTGTTGCCAGTGCAAGCATCCTCATTGGTTTTGATGCCCATTTATGATATACCTTGTTTCATTTTTGAACTGGCGACCCACTTCTATGGGAAGTAGGGAAGTAGGGCTGTGTTTCAGTAAGGCCTGTGTTTGAAGGCAAGGCAGCGTGAGCCAGGCTCTTTGTGTATGTCTCACCTTTCTTACCTTTGCTCTTTCCAGACAAAGAAAATAAAATTAACATTTGCAGTCAGATTTATTGGATCTTATCTTTTCTTCTAAGTGGTGTAAATTTAAGCAGACTGCAAATCTACAGAGATGGATTCAATCAAGGCTGTGGCGGTGGTGTTCCTAAGCCCTTTCCCACTGACTGCTGCAGGCCAAGAGATTAGAGGACAGAGTGAGGAAACGCTGGGGAGGGGGGTGTTAAAAATCAGAGAGGCTTCATGAAGAAACCTTTCATTCAAAGATGCAACACTAAATCACAAATGCATTCATCACCTTCACCTCCAATTGTCCAATCTCCTCACCCTCCCCCCACCCTCAACAACTCAACAGATACAGAAATGCAAATGTCCTGCCTCCTATCCTATTCATTCTTTAATTATTTCTACCATATGGACGCCAGCAAGGATGGGAGGGAGGCACAGTTTTCCTTCAAATTCAGCTCGACTCCTGCTTGATTTATCCTCAAACTTTCCTCCCTCCCTTCCTTCCGTCTCTTCATCCCTCTGCCACCAACGCCCGGTGACGGCTCTCCTTCCTCTGTTCTCCTCTCCCATTTCCAAAGCTTAACTTCATTGTCTCAAGCCCCGCTCCGCTTTCATCTTAAGACAAAGATTTATGTAAATCTTTGGGCCGGGCGTTAATGCGGAGCGCCATGTGAGAAATAGCATCCCTAAAAACGTGGTATTGTTGTTGAAAATGACAAGGCAGGCCCGCTAATCCTACAATGCGATCATCCAAATGTGTCATAATGCTGTGTGTAGGCAGGCAAATCTGAATATCAAAAAGACGCCACGTACCTCTTATGGCATTTCCACTGCTAACACACTTCTTCCCCCTATCTTTCTTCTCTCTTTCTCCTCGTCTTTTCAGAATTTTAAAGAACTCGCCCTGCTTGTCACTTACGAATAAAAAAGGAATAAAACACATAAGATGCAGCAATCTCTAGTTTGTTGCAGAGCTGACACATTTGATTTTTTTTTCCCTTTATTGTTTTGTTTGTTTACTCACAGATGTGACAGTTCTAATTCACTGGGATGATAAGGGACTACATCTGTGTAATTGTCTAATTGCAAGTGATTATGAGGTAAAATAAATCTGTTGGTTTTCCTTTGTTTCCATGATGTATTTGCTTGAATATGAGTCTTTGTGGTGGAACACTGTGTGGATACAAAGGAAAATAAAGGCCTGTATCAACACATAGTCAAGTCAACACATGCGTGGACCATTTAGCTATCAATCACTTATCTTCATGTTCATATCTTCATATGAATGATCAGAAACTGAGCTATGGTCTCATTTCAGCTTCCGTACTGGACTTGGGGATCAACTTCACCCCTCCAATGAGGATTAATTTGCCACAAAGAAAAAAACCACAGGGCAATGGAGGCAAGGGCTGAGGAGCATGATGGAGCCTCCTAACATGCGTGTCAATCAATTGGACAAGGACAACTTTTGCGAGTGATAATGTTAATAATTACCAGCTACGTGAGGGACTCCTCCCTGATTGACCATGAAACCTCTAATTAGTCGCCCTTCCCTGTCTCTTCTATCACTTTCCTTCACGCCTTGCATCTTTTTTTCCCTGACATTGTGACACTTCCTTATCTGACCCCTACTCTCTCCTATTCATTGAACTCCTCCCTGTCCCTCCAAAACCCCTCAAGCCGTTCCTTCAGTCACTTGCCATCCAGCCGGGGAGGAGCCCCGTGGGGGGATTTTGTCAGGCAGAATAGCGGCGTTGATCTTGACGGCTTAAGACCCCACTGTACCTGTCAACAGTGTGGTTTTGGTGCTGACGACCAGCGGCTTAAGTCATTTGAAGTTGCTTTTTTTAATGAGGAGGGGAGGAGGCGCAGCGAGCAATGACAGCCAGTCAGGGTCTTGAAATAATTCCTTACCTCTGAATAACCAGAGGTGTCTGTCTGACTTAATCCAACACATACACATACACATACACACACTTTTATCACGGTGGAAATAAAAGCAGGTTGCAGGGCTAATAATGAGGACGAGGTGGCAGAGAGGGGGACATCCTCATTTTCTCCTGTCACAATGCACTTCATGTGTGACAAGGCTTGACTCTTTGAATCAAG
Source organism: Fistularia commersonii (assembly GCF_037954325.1). Classification (NCBI taxonomy): domain Eukaryota; kingdom Metazoa; phylum Chordata; class Actinopteri; order Syngnathiformes; family Fistulariidae; genus Fistularia; species Fistularia commersonii. The sequence continues at coordinate 4,329,283 of NC_141298.1, read as the reverse complement.
TGTGCAAAGATGCATTATTTTTTTCCGTCTTTTTAGCTTTCTCTGTACTTTGTTACCTACTTGATTCCATTGAAATTTGTGAAATGTCCACAATAACAGAATTAATCACTAATTCAAAAGATCAGTTACGAGTCTTTCGTGTTGGATGCATCATATCCCCAGTTAAGCAACATCATGTGATGAGTGGTACTTAATGTTTTTAATTGCAACACGATTCAGCCATTATTCACTGTCTGAAATTTTAGGTTTTATATTTATATTTTGGGATGGATGTGGCTGTTCGATGCGGCACATTTAAACACCAAAAACAATTTTATAAACAAATTGGTTTGGGTTTGAGTTTTGAGAAGACGGGTTGCACCAAGCATTCTGTGTGTCCTTCTCAAAAAAAGATCGGAATATATTTAGGTTGGAATTGTTTCCACTATTGCTACATATAAGTTTAATATGCCATGTGTACGCAAAGTAATGCAGTGTAAAGGGGTGTTGGTCATTTCAAATAATCTCTTGAAACCAGAGGCCCTATACACACTGCTGAGTACGACAGAATACAAATGCACTAAATAGCTCTTTTTTTGTTTGAAACTGCATTTGTGTTCATTTTTATTTGTGTCATAAATTCTTCTATGAATCATAATTTCTACAATTTTGAAGTAAATTACTCCTGTGTTTTTTTCAGTCACGCTGTACTCCATCTCTTATTAGCTCTCATTACTTCACTCTCACTTACTTTCTCCTGGCTGGGATAATCCCCCCTGTAGGGGACTTCAAAGTGCAGGCCAGCCAGGGAAAAGCCTTAATTACCCATTTACCTTGAAACTCAAGCCAAATCACAACTCACTATCTTGCTCTGCGCTCCTTCCCTTTCGGATTAATTGTTCATCTGTATTATTTATTTACACTTTTTTGGATGAAATGCTCAAGTAGGTGAGTGACTTGGTGACCTCATTTGATAAAACTGGTTTACTTTCTTATTTTATTTTTTTTTATTCCTCATGAAAGGGGTCAAGTTCCCAAACAAAAAATGACCGTATGCATACATATATTGGTTGGTTGGGTTAGTTTTTTTGTTTGTTTTTTTGTATTATGTATTATATTAATGTGTGTGTGTTTGTGTGTGTGTGTGTGTGTGTGTGTACGGTTTATATATATACATATATGTTGTAGGAATTAGAAAATAAAGTGACAATGGCTGTCCTGTCTGCTTTTTTTCAATATATGTTGTTCAATACAACATATAATGTCAGTGCTTTACGTAAACTAAAATTCCTGCATATGTGCATTGCTTCAATAGTATCGGCATTTGATTGACATTTCTTCAAGATCCTTTATAACGGCAGTAAATTTGTGGATTTTTATTTGTTTAGAACACTAATTCTTCGGACTGCATGGTTTAAAGGAGATGACAAAGACATCTGTATGCCTGTAATAACATGGATTGTTCTGATTTTAGCAGAAAATTTTTTCAGTCGTTATGTTTTCCACCTTTTTACAATTCAAACAAAATGAACTCCCCTACCCTAAGTTGTATCTAAATTTGTCAAAAATGTTGCTGAGTGGTATTTTGTTTTACTGAGTCTTTATTTTGAACTTCTTATTGTCTTTTCTGGATTATAATGTATTGAATTTTGCACAAAAACTATGATAAAGTTGAGCCCAAATTAGCCGAAGATTTATAAATGGCACCAGGAATCAATTTGTGAAATCAAGTTGTTTTTTTTATTTTTTTTTCCAAGTAACATTTGTTCAAAGGTTTTATACCTTTGCTCCTTAGAACTTTACCTTTGAAATGTGATTACTCAGGCTCTGTTTTGTAACAATAGATATTTTCAATAAAATTAGCCACTCTTTTTTTTTTTCATATGAAATAAGAATAGATGTAGTACTTTAAGCGTTGTCTTTTATAGTTCTAACAAGATTTCCATTCACTGTGTAGACTGATACTACTCCTGTCATGACAATAAGAAGCAGGCCTCCGTCTCATTACTCTAAGTGATATATGATGAAATATTGTATTCAGACAAAACTTACGCTGACAGATATGTCAGTCAAGTCTGTGGTAAACACCGCAGACACCAGAGAAACATCTAATTAGCTCATCTGAATCAGCCAGGCTTCAGCTGCAATTAGATGTTGCCATGGTGAGACTAAATGCAGTTGAGAGACACCTATCAAACTCTGGCTTATTGCTCCAGGACTGTATCCGTCATCATTTCAGTGTTTCTGCAATGAGATAAGTGTCTAATTTGTTTTGTTGAAAAAAGAATGGCGGATACTCATTGTGTTGAAGTAAAGCAACTCTGACAACAATTCTTTTTTTTTTTTTAAATTAGTGATTACTAAGCACATCAATACCTCAGATTGTGGTCTTGTCACATCAAGACATCACTGAACCCCTACCAAACAACTGGTTAGCATTTTATTGTTCCATATAGATGCTGATGATTTACTTTATCCCTTTCCCCAAATGTATTTCATATGAAGACATTTATTTGTGCGTAGCAACTTAATCGAACAGTGCTTTTGTAAATATACATGCATCAAACTTAACGTCTCATGTAAGATTCACTGTATGTTTGATTTTTAATAAACTTATTAAATGATATTCTTGATCAGATGTCATAAATTATTTAATGTAGAAAAAAGCATTTCAAAATATGTGTATATACATACATGTGTGGTGCGGTTAGTTGGGAGTTAAATTAATTAAAATATATTGTTCACGACTCGATGTCTCTTCCGCTTCTTGATACCAAAACATGTATATTTTTCTAGGCCACAATTTATTATGTTGTGTCTTTGTAAAAAAAAAAAAAATACAGGAAAAAGAAAAGCAGACAGCAAGGAGTCTGAATGTCATGTTTACTGTAACCAGCCAATAGCATCCAGTGGCTGCATCTCAGTGACATCATAGATAGCGCTAGTCGCAGCCTATGAAAGTCATTCAATGTTATTAAATAATGTGACATCACAAACAGCATTACATCCACATCCCCTTTCCTCCGCATTTAAACGTTATTACATATCAAAAATTACATTTTTTACAGTTTTAAGTTCATCCCAAATCAATATTTTCCTGTCGAAACATGAAAAACATTTTAAATCAACCTCTTATGTTGTGGAATGTAGAGTAGACTAAAGGAGCTGGATTATCTTTTTTTAAAATGAAAGCCTCCTATGAGAAAAAATGTAACGGCCTCTGAAAGAGGAGATGGTGCTGCTGATGGGAAATTCAGGTGATACTAACGTTAAAGCACCAACTGTTACCTGTCAGCTTTTAAAAGCAATGAAAGAAATGTAATATACAAATATGTACAAAAGTCATGTTGTATTCTTTTATTATTTTTTGTTTTTTTTTGTCACCTGTTTCAGCAGCTGTAAGTTGTATGTGGCCCATCATATCTGAAGCATGCCTCAAACTTTAGGCATTTTTTGAACTTTAAGAAAAATGGTGTAATCAACTCTGCACTTGAGTACTCCTCTTTGTCCTAACTGGAAGAGGAGATAAAGTAAGACAAACAAGCAAAGAGAGAATTTTAACAGCCTGTATTTGTGCTCTAAACTCTGAAAGATCGTTTGGGCAGAGTATGTGCCTGCAAACTGACATTGAGGTCACAATGTCAAATCGGCGAACCGTCCCCGCCCAAAATAACACAAATGAGCGTTACTGCTGTTGCCTGTTACATATCACAAACAAATGAAAAAAAAATTAAAACAGTATATCCATAAAAAGTATATACAACCGATTGCTGTGGTCTTTTGTCAGTCAAAGTATGTCAGACAGGCTTTTTTGTTCACTACTGTACAATGTGAATCATTACAACAATATGAATTCACACAGTTTTTATTTATCCTGCCAAGCAAAAAAGAAAATAGACACCGCAGCCCTCGAGCCACATCCTGTCATTAAAATGAAGTAATTCTCCCCTGTACACAAGACATTCCCAATTTTCTAAGTGTACCCTGTTCACTAAGGATACAGATAGCCTACATGTTACAAAAGACAAGGAAAGACACAAAGTGCCCACACTTCAAACCACCCATTATAGAATAAATAATTCCAGAAAAAGAAAAGTAGATACAAGTCAGAGTACTCCGCTCGTGTATCCCGAAGAGCAGAGCGGATATGCTGCACTTTCCCAGGGAGAACACCTTCATATGCTAATGAAGGCACAACCGACCTTTTACCGCTGAATCCAAGTTTGTTACAAATCAGTCATTTTTACTCTCGTTATTTTTATTCTTTTTTTTATTTCATTACATCCAAGGCAGAATAGAAGTTACCAAAACTGAAGACTTTTACAATTACAGTGACAAAAAACAGTTTAAGAGACCCACAATTTAAATTGGACTGCAAATAAAATGTAACCAAAAATTGAAAAACAAAATATATAAATGAAATAAAATAATCTATTTTCGCAAAATGCCCAGGCATTCTCCAATATTACAAATACTGGTATACTTGTACAGTAAACAAGAAAAATGTAATATATATTCATATATATCATATATATATATACTAAAACCCCATCGACAAAAAGAAAAAAGGGGGGGGGGTAAGACATCATCATGTCACCTATGGTATTCAGAAAAAACTTTTGAAGCAAACCTGAAATAAAATTACTTAAATACTTAAAACACACATACACACAAATATTATTTTACCCTTGTACTTGTTTCAATACTGTAAACTTATTTTAGACAGAGTGCACTAAATTCTTTTTTTTTTTTAAAGTTTCTGTATTTCCTGATTCTAGTCCAGTCTCTTCCTTAACTTTTTAATTAGGTTTCATCCACCACTGAAAATTTCTGCTGTGGGACTGTTGTGTGAGGAATTTCATAAATATCTATATATAAGGTTTGTGCCTTTATTTGTACATATGCATACATATATACACACGCAGACACATTGATCTTGTGCTGGGTGTTTCCTAAACCTAAACTCAGAATCATGTATTTCGTATTAATTTAAATAACCCCTTTGAAATGTCAAATTTCACAATAATGTTTTTTTTGTTTGTTTTTTGTTTTTTTGGGTGTTTTTTGTTTTTTTTCTGGTTGGATTTGATGCGTCATAAAAAGTGTTGCATTTTTTTCCGAGACTATAAATAGGAAGATCGTTATTCAAGGCACGCTCATGTCAAATTGAATGGCAATACAAAAACCGTCCCAAATATTTTTTTTTCTCTTTCTTATTTTTCAGATTTATAGTGCCAGCATTGGGAAAGCCAAGCCTAACAACCCTGGTCACTTCAATGTGAGGAGATCTCGAACTCTTGACCCTTCCGTACCCTTTTTATTCAGCTCTTTGTGTGTTGGACAGATCATAAAGTGCGGGCCTGAGTTCAGATATTTTTTCTTTTACATGGACAGCCTTGAAATTAGACCCTAATTAAAGACAATAAAATCTGCCACAATGATAGCGAAAAGACAGTAACTGGAACGTGGATGTTTAAATAATGAGAGAGAGAGGGAGAGAGAAAGAGAGAGAGAGCGAGAGAGAGAGAGAGAGAGAGAGAGAGAGATAGTTTCTCTCAATTTCAATTTACCATTTCAATGCTTTTTTTTTTTCCTTTTCTGAACAAAACTGTGTCAAGCAGTGAGACTGTACCTGCAGCAATGATGTCACTATCTGGATTAATCTTTATCAAATTTAGATATAATAATATAATTCAAAATGTATTTAACATTGTGCCTCAGAATGCAACGGGGAATATCCATATTTTTATATTTTTATTTCTGACATGGACAAATTGTGATTTTTTTTTTCTCTTTCCTTTTTTTTGTTCAGTTGACCTGTAGTAAAAGTGGCATCATGCAAAATTTTCATACATATAAATTTGTTCTTAAAAGGTGAATGAAAAGTAGAGGTCTCTACAGTCAAAACCTAAGACTGTAGCAACTGCGTGATTGCAGAAGTTGCTGGAAGGGCGCAGCTATTACTAATTTGAATGCCTGAAAAGGAATGACTTTTTCTACAGAAACATTCATGAATGAGGAAAGAAAAAAAAGCAGTATAGCTCACCCTGAGATGTCCCTGTGCTCACTCTGTTTTGTCTTCATCTATTTCTATGCATTCTTGTCTTGCATGGCTTAGTGCGCAGATTATTCCCAATAAATAAGTAGCCCAGATCATATGGCTTAATGCAAACCAGATGATATAAATGAATGAAGGGGATGTGATCATATTGTTCAGAGTGGGGAGTTGAAGTGTTCTTGTTGTATCACTGTCAGGAATAGGTACGAGGTATCACTCAGCAGCTGCCTTATCTAAAACCTACTTTTAATGTGAAATAACAATGTTCTCAGGAGGAGATGGGGGTACCATTTGATCCTCGCCTCTAAATGTACCATCAAATATGACACTAAATGCTCAATTACCAATTATATTGACATGTCTTAGAGTCAGCTCATGCTACAGTGCCAAAGGATTGTTGTCCGCGTATCCTCATCACATAAAATAGACTAATTCTACCATTCTCAGTTAACGCCACTTTTAAATTGAAGATTGAATTCAGCCTCTCTTCAAATAATCACACTTAGCTTAATCCTACAAGCAGCGGACAAAGAAAAGATACATACAATGAATTTTTTTTGTCTTCTAAAAAAATCCCAGGATATGATGTATTTTTAAAAAAACATTTTTAAAAAAAAATGCCTAAATAAAAATTTACCTGCACATGCCAAAATACAAAATCCAATAAATAAAGAAATTATTGCACAGTTAAAGGCTCCACATATGTTTTAACTCAACTTACTGATTGTTTAAAAAGAAACACCAAGAAAGGCAGTGTAGACAGCCTGAATTGGTGTTAAGATCTCTGTTTTCATTTTTTTTCTTTCTCAATTGGCAGTTTCCAAGGCAAAACACAAAATCAAAACCAAAACTAACATTTAAAAAAAAAACAAGAGTATTTAAGCTACCCCCTTTAGTTCATGTGTTCACTCAATGCATGGCACAAGTATAGAAATGGGGAACTGGTTTTAGGTTCTCTCTGCTTGTTCAATTTTGACCTCATTGTTCATCAAATGTTCCCCGTGCCATTTTTTCATATGCTTTTCCAGAGTGCTGTACACGCTGAAGGGCATTTGGCAAATGTCACAGCGGTAGACCTCTTTACCAAGCTGGCCATGTGTCTTCATGTGGCGTGTCAACTTGGAGCTTTGTGCACAGGCGTAGTTGCACAGATCACACTTGTAAGGCCTTTCACCAGTATGACTGCGCCTGTGCACTGTCAGGTTGCTACAGTTCTTGAACACCTTGCCACAGAACTCGCAGGTGTCGCACCTCCTACTGTCTTTTGAGCTTGGACGACCTGGGCCAGGGCCTCCACCAAGATGAGGTGTACTGCCACCACTGGCAGTACCACTGCGGCCTGACAGACCACCATCAAGAAGGTCACCTGGGGGTGTTGAAAATCGCAGGCTGCCATTCTCAGATGAGTGCTCAGAGGAGGTGGCGAAGGGTGATTGTCTGGAGTCAGTGAAGCCTAGGAAAGGGTCTTTGATAAAATGGCGTGAGGCTGCGTAGCCCACCAACCACTGAGAGTAGACATTCTCAGAGGGAATGTGGGGTGCTGGAGGAATGTCCAAGTCCTTCTCAACCTTAATCCTCTTATTTGAGGAATTGGACAAGCTGGGACTGGTGATGGGGGTTGGCTTACGTGGGAACAGGCCTGAGAAAGAGTCAACGGAGCCACAGTTACGGCCATTAATCGTAGTTCTCTCTTCCTGCCGGTGGTGGTCCATCACCCCAGGTACTGAGTCCTCATCCCCAGTGTCCCGCTGTCCATCTGAAACCCTTTTGGAAAAGGGCATCCTTTTACGATTGTCAACTATTAAATTATTATACTGCTGTATGGAGTTAAGCCCACCACCTTCCACAATCTTCTCAAGGGCAAGTGATGACTTCTCCTCTGATGGTGGTTTAGAACCATTCTCCCTATTACGGTAGAACTCAGATTCAATGCTAAAGTTGGATTCAGGTCGACTTTCATTCTCAAGCTCCTCCTCTTCTTCCTCCTCTTCTTCCTCCTCATGACCTTCCCCCTGAAAGTCTCCGTCACGATTCTTCACACCTTCACCTGTGACATCACTGGTGCCTGGTTCTGGGGAGCTAGTGGTAGAAAGACCGTCATCTGAACGACCAGTCAGGGACCCAGCCTTATGCATATGGGTCTTCATGTGGCGCTTCAACTTACTTGCCTGGGAGCAGGCATGGTCACACAACTGGCACTTGTATGGTTTTTCTCCAGTATGGCTGCGTCGATGAACCACCAAGTTGCTCTGAAACTTGAAGGTTTTACCACAGAACTCACAGGACTTGACCTTGTTCTGTGTTTGGGGAGGAGTGGTGCTGCTTGGTGGCATGGGCGGTAGGGGAGGGGTGCTCAGAAAGGGGGATTTTGGTCCAGGCTGGAATGGGTTAGGGTTTAGTAGTCGGTGCATAGGATTGGCCCTGCTGGGTGACAACGGTGGTGTGGAGCTATTGGTGTTCCCAGCCAATTCACGCAAACGCCTGGAAAAGTCCATGGATTGAGACTCAATAGCCATAGGTGTTAGCCGCATCACCCTCTCAAAGGCACTAGGATGCTGAGAGATGAGGCCCATTTCTTCGGCGCTGAGGCGTTCCAGCCGGTGGGGGTCAAGATGGTGGCGTGGAGGTGGGCTAATGAATGGTGGCGTGTTAGGTAGACGGTTTTCCACGAAGCCTGGGGGAGGTTCCCGGAGCAAGGGGCCAGTCATCCTCAGGAGATGGAAGGGGTTGTTGTCACCAAGAAAGTTTATGGGGGACTGTGGAATGGAATCACTGCCCATGGGGGGAGGCATAGTGATCCGTGGGGTGAGGGCTGTGCTGGAGGGGTTGGACTCCAGGTATATGCGAATGCCATGGATGTTCTGGGCATGCTGGAGCAGGAACCAGGCGCTAGGGAAGGGCTGCTTACATGTGGTACATATATAGCTGGAAGGCTCATCCCTGCCGCCTGCAAAATAGACAGAAAAATGTTTTAAAGACTTTAGACCAACGTATTTACTGTTTGAGTCAAAGAAGTATAAGCAGATTTGACATGGCATATGGCAGGTTGGTGAGGAGTTATTGGCTTTAAAGGGGAGCATATTATATTTTGGGGATTCCAAATGAATAATTCATAATCCATATTGCTTAATGAGGCTGGCTCTTACAACATCAACATATATTTATCCACAGAAACAGCTTTTAAAGTCACATAGTCGCTCAAAAGCTTGTTACAACCACAACAAAACCAAACTGGATGCAGGATGT